>NW_006399836.1:10600541-10677880 GCF_000299155.1 Elephantulus edwardii
GAGAAAAGTGCAACAATGAATGAATGGAAATCCAAAGTCTCTGTAAATTTTCATTGAAATTAATAATAAATTTTTAAAAATGTAAAAAAAACCCAAACAAACAACCTGCTTAGGTGAGGGGCTGATGCTGGATGGCACCTTGATAAACAGACAGGAGTCAGTGGTGGACAAGCCCCCCTTGGCTGCCGTCCAGGATCCTCCATTTGATTTCCGACAAGGGAATGTAGAGCAGAACTCTCATGAAACTCTAGTCCATCCGATATGTCTGAGACAGTCGCCATTATCTTCCCCTCTTCTTACTAAAGCCACTGCTGTTGCGTCGATTCTGAGTTCAAGTGACCCTAGAGAGAGAGTAGAATTATCCCATAGGGTTTCCAACTCTATAAATTGTTTGTTTGTTTGTTTGTTTGTTTCCTACTGTGATTTGTCAGAGAAAGAGAGGAAGGCCCTCAAGGAGATGGGTTGACACGGTGACTGCAGCCATGGGCTCAAGGGTGTCAGAGTTGACGAGGATGGCACGGGACAGGCCAGGGTTCAGATCTGTTGTTCATAGCCTTGCTAGGAGTTGAACTTGACTCAGCGACACGTAGCAACAACAAGGGGTGACTTTCCTGGAAGTTTAGAAAGCGCGTTGGTTTTTCATTCAACCGTCCACACATTTTGTTTTATGACCTTATTTGTAAGACACACAATGTAACCGCATTCTTCCCAGTTCCTCTCTGTTGTTCTTGTTCCCATGAATCTTTCATTCCCAACCCTTCCTGTAGTCTGAGCTTTATCCCTGGGAAATGCTGTCCTTTTGTGGCTAAGCAGTTGATTATTAATTAAAGAGTGAGTGCCTCCCTGATGTGACTGTTCTTCTTATAGATCTGTCTACAGCAATGGAAACACAGGGACAACTTTTGTTGCAAGTTCAAAGGATAGCAAGGTCTAGAGGCTCCCACCAATAAGCCTGGCCATTTGTATGTTTCTTTTGAGGTTTGTTTCACATTTTACACCCTTTCCATCCAAGATTTTTTACTGTAATCCCATGTGTTGTTGTTGTTGTTGTTGTTGTTGTTGTTGTTGTTGTTGTGCCATCAAGTCAGACCCTGTTCCAGCAGGTTTTCAGAGGCAGTAGTTGCATGGGAGGAGATTCCCCATCCTTCTGCAGAGGAGAAGAGCAGCTGGTGGCTTCGAACCATCTGCCTTTTGGGATTACAACACAGATTCTTACCACTCTGGTGGTCTAGTGTTAAGTAGCTGTGCTTCAATGATCCCATTTAGAGTGATCAAAAGTTACAAATCTTCATAGAAGCATATTGTCTTCTCTTTCTCTCATGGAACAGCTGATGGATTTGAACCAGCAGCTTTTCAGTTAGCAATTCAGCACCAGGATGCCTTTCTTTATCACCCTCCTATAATTTCAGAGATGTTCCTTGCATCTTCCACAACCAGGATCATCAAAGGTTTCAGTGGAATGTGAATGAGGGCCAGTTATAACCACCAGACTTTTTGAAACTAGAAATGAGAGCCCAGAAACATTTAACTCTGCACCTCAAAGCCAACAAATACATGCGTGTTGACAGCCATGGGTGTTTGCTGAGTCAAAGCTTTCTCATCCTTCTCTTGGGCTTTTAAAAGGCTTTCCTCTCCCCAGTCCATCTTCCTGTTATTCTCAGACACTCTCAATTGTAAAGTGAACCATTTCTTTAAAATAGTTTTTTAGGGCAATTGTAAAACATAATCTCATTTCAAAAACCATGAGACTTCAAGTGTGTGGCTTAAAATCAGAGGACACTTCTGTTCTTGTTTGGGTTGGCGACAAAGTTTTGGAACTACCTAGTGGTGCTGGCTGCACAACATGGTAAGTGTAATTGTTGTTGTTAAGTGTTGTCAAGTCGCTTGTGACTCATAGCGACCCTATGTACAACAGCTCTGAACCCTGCTCTGTCCTGAGCCAAGCTTATCATCTCTAACACTCCTATCCCCACTACCACAGTCACTGAGTCAATCCATCTCATCCAGGGTCTTCCTCTTTTGAGCTGTGTCTCCTCCCTCCCAAGCATGATGTCCTTCTCTATGGACGGGTCACTCCTGCAACATGCCCAAAGTATGTCAGATGACGCTTCAGAGTCCTTGCCTACAAGGAGCAGTCTAATTTCACCCTATTTGGGATGAACCTGTTTGTTCTCCAACTGTCCATGGTATATTCAATACTCTTCTCCAACACCACAGCTCAAAGGGATCAAATCTCCTTCCATTATCCCTAGTCATTGTCCAGATTTCTGATGCATAGCACAACATTGCAAAGACCATGGTCTGGATCAGTCACACCTTAGTCTCTAGACTGACATCATTGCTCTTCAGTACTCTGGAGGGGTCCCTGACAGCTGACTTTACCAATGCAGTTTGTCTTTTGATTCCCTTGGCTGCTAGTACGAGGGGTGGTTAGTGTCATTGAATAGAACACTCAGAACCGGTTAAAATTTTATAATATTGCATGATTATATTTTATGTCATTTTATGTTTTCCACAATTCTCATTTTTGTGAATCAAAGGAAGATGGCAAGGTGTCCAGATAGCAGGGAGAGAGTAGGAATAGACAAGGGACATTTCCAGCTTGCAGCTGGTGCCTGTCCCCTGACTCAGGAAGCAGTGGAATGGAGAAGACTGAGGTTTTAGCAACAGCTTTCTAGACAAGGAAACGGTTGGTAGTTGTTCTGTGTTCAGCTGTTCCCCGCCCCCCTCCCCGAGCCTCTAGGATAGTTCAAGGGCTTGACTTCTGCTCAGAGAACTCATTAGTCCAGTGGAGAAGATAAACCAGTGAGCAGACAATGAGCAAAGTGCAGCGGGGGACCCTGGGAGCACTCACTGACCCTGGAGGAGGAGGGGATGCTGGGGAAGACTGGGTTCTGGAGGGTGCATAGGAGTTAGTTAGTTAAGGGGAAAAGGACTCTGCATACAGAAGGAATGACATGTGCAAAAAATAGTGGCTTAGTGTGTCTGGAGGGGGAGAGGCACGGAGGAGGGATCTGGGGAGGGAGCAGAGACTAAGTTCCAAAGAGAAAAGAAATGGTTCTCAGAGTAGTTTGGCTTCAAGATGAAAGAAAAGAGAGGCTAAAAAAAATAAAGAAAAAAAAAAAGGACGAAGAGGAAGGTTCTTAGTTATCTAGTACTGTTAGAACAGAAGGGAACTCAGGTGGCTCAGTGGAAAAGAAATTGTGCTGCCATCCCAAAGGCAAGTGGTTCGAATCTACTCCATGGGAGAAAGATAAGCAATCTCTTCCACGCGATTTATAGTCTCTGAAAGTCTGCTGGAGTTGGTTCTAACTCGGTGTCAATGAGACTAGAAATGCCTTACGTGAGTGGCTTTAGTGAACAAAAATGTGTTTTTTTCACATGTTTGGGGTTAGAAGTCACAGTGCAAGGTGCTAAGCCCAGAAATGCCTTTCTCTGTATGTGGGTTCTGCGGGGGGCGATCATTGTTTCTTTTATGCTTCTTCTAGTTCTCAGTTCCTAGACCATCTTCACGTGGCATGACATCCAT
Source organism: Elephantulus edwardii (assembly GCF_000299155.1). Taxonomy (NCBI): domain Eukaryota; kingdom Metazoa; phylum Chordata; class Mammalia; order Macroscelidea; family Macroscelididae; genus Elephantulus; species Elephantulus edwardii. The sequence goes on from NW_006399836.1 coordinate 10,604,071, forward strand.
CTTCCCCCAGCTGCTTTCCTGGTGTTGCATCTTCAGAGATTGATTTAAGACACACCCTCCTCTAATACTGCCTCATTAACCCAATAGCGAAAATCCATCCTCAAAGTATAGCCACAGGTAGACTGTGATTAACAAGTACAGTTGAGGGGACACCGTTCAATCTATAACATGTGTAACAGGGAGGGTGACAACTGGCTTTGCCTATTAGCGAGATCCCTGGATGCTGAAGGCTAGGAGAAGGGGATGGAGATTTGGTCAGTGCTGAGCCGCTTTACTGCGCAGGGGCAAGCCGTGGGTGAGGGGTGAGGAGGTTGTGACAGGAACCGTAACTGGAAATAATCAGTTATAGTAAAAAGGAGAAGCAGAGATTACAAGTGCTTTTCAAGAGAGGCCCCAGGCTTCCCCTTTCACTCCCTCATCAATTCAATTTGTTGTTGTTGTTGTTGTTGTTGTGTACCATCAAGCACACAAGAACTGACCCATAGCTGACTCTCCAACAAGTTTTCAGAGACAGTTAATCACACAGGAGGAGATTGCCCATCCTTCTTCCTCAGAGCAACTGGTATATTCGAACTGCATGCCTTCGGGATTGTAGCACAGCTTCTTACCACTAGGCCACCAGTCAGTGTAGCACATGTTTATTGAGCATATTCTACGTGCCACTCACTGGGGTTACAAAGATACAGGTAATTTCTGCTCAAATATCACCTTCTCAAGGAGCCTCCGAGCCTGTTACTTTTTTCAGTGTCTCTTCGATTCATTTGCTCTGATGGCATAGTCCATTGGGAGCTGTGCTGATTAGCCAAAGGCAGAGGCTGTCTGACAGTTCAAATCCATCCACTGAGGAAGAAAGAAGGGTAACCTCCTGTGCAATTTACAGCCTCTTGAAAAAACTCGCTGGAAGGTCTGCTGTGCTTCAGTTCTGACTCGAGAATAGTGGACTTGAAGTCAGCCCACGTACTTGTTTATGATCAGTGTCATTAAGTCAAGTATGACCCATAATGACCTTGTCAGTAACAGATATCTGAACCTGTCCTATCCTGTGTCGTCCTCGCCGTCTCTGACGCATTTGAGCCCGTTGCTGCAGTCATCATGTCAATCTATCTCATTGAGGGTCTTCCTCTCTTTCTCTGACCACTTTTCCAAGTAGGATGTCTCTTTCCAAGGAAAAACCTCTCCTAACAATATATCCAAAGTATGTGATGCACAGCTTCACCATCCTTGTCTCCAAGGAGCGCTCTGTTGCACTTTCTCCAAAGCATATCTCCTTGTTCTTTTGGCCGTCATGGGATATTCTGCACTCTTCTCCAACACCACAACTCAACTGCATCGACTCTTCTCCTGTCATTCTTACTCATTGTCCAGCTTTCGGATGCATTAGTAGGTAATTGGAAAGACTATGGCGCAAATCATCTCAGTATTGGGGCTTTTTTTTAAAATGTAGAATTTTAAAAAAATTTTTAATTATTTTTTCTTGATTTTAATGTAAGTTTACAGAGACTTTGGATTTCCATTCATTCATTGTTGCACTTTTCTCCCTGCCCAAACTCCCCCCACCCAGTTTTCTCTTCTCTTTGAAAAGTAAAAGAAAAATTCTTTCATTGTTATACAATCCCTTCCCCCAAGTCCACTCCACTGTGTAGCCTTCGTTCTGGATTCCTGTCATGACAATAACACCTAATCATATATCTCTTTTAAACAGTTCTCTCCCTCATCTGTTTCAATGCAGTATGCATAATTTATCTCATCTTTCTCAGTCTCCCTCCAACCTCGATGTCAGTCCCACTTTACAACAGTGGCACTATGCAGTATTTGTCTTTTTGTGACTGACATATTTCACTCAGCATAATGTCATCCAGGGCCACCCATTTTGTATAATATTTCATGAGTTCCTTGTTTTTCAATGCAGCATAGTTTTCCATTGTGTGAATATATCAGAGCTTCTCTATCCATTCATTTGTTGATGGGCACTTAGGTTGTTTCCATTGATAAACATGGGTGTGCATATATCTGTTTGGGTGACAGTTATGGTTTCTTTAGGGTATATTCCCAGTAATGGAATTGCTGGGTCAAATGGTATCTCTATTTGCAACTTTTTGAGAAAGGACCACACTGCCTTCCACAGTGGTTGCACTATTTTACACTCCCACCAACAGTGAATAAGGGTTCCAGTTTCTCCACAACCTCACCAGCATTTGTTGTTTGCTGTTCTGTTAAATGTTGCTATTCTTACTGCGGTGAGAGGATATCTCATAGTTGTTTCGATTTGCATCTCTCTTAGAGCTAAGGATTTTCAACATTTCTTCATATGTTTGTTTAGTATTGACACATCTTAATATCTAAACAGACATCCTTGCTCTTCAGGACATTGAAAGATCTCTGACAGTAGAGTTACTGCAATGTTACCCATCTCCCACTCTCCTGATTGAGCCAATAGGCAACATTATGATAGTTGGAGAAAAGACTGCTTTATGATTCATGTGCCCCTAAAAACTTGTAAGTCCATCTGGGCAAGTACCATGTCTTGCTCTTCTCCCCACCTCTCCGTGCAAAGGCCAAGTTCAAAACTTGGGACAGAGAGCTCCTCCTGAGCCCTAGGCTAAATGAATGAATAAAGAAAGGATGCCTGTGCTCAAGGTGCTTACATCCAGTAAGGGAGATGGGCCTTTATATGAAAACCCTAGCATCCTCTTGAACAGCCCTTTCTCAGAGGCCCAGTTGGGCCTACCTTCTGAAAAATGCTTGAGAACAAGCTAGCCCTCAACCTGGGAGGCTCTGGGGTGCCCCTGAGCCGTAGCTTTGCTGTAAAGCTTCTGGAAGCTCTTAAGCCGCTGCCTGCTCCCTTCTGAGCCTCAGTCTCCTTTTTTCACCCTCCAATCCTTGTTAGCGACTGCCTGGCCCAGAGATACTTACTTAGCATCCCCGGGTTGGCTTCAGAGGAGCCTCCACCCCTTTCCTTATTGACATTATATTTATTCACTCTGTCCTGAACTTCCTTGACCCTGGGTAGTCTTCCAGCTGCTAACAAGAATGCCAGGGATTAGGTACAAGATCCCAGGTGTGCAGTTGCCAGAGCTTCTTAGTACGGGGAATCCACCTCTGCTTCCCTCCACCATCCACTCTGCAATTTAAATCACCTGCTGCCGCCTTCCAGGCCTTCCCATCAGGCTGAGCTCGCAGGAACTGACTGTGCTAAACCCCTGGGCCTTTCCTCATCCCAGTTCTGCCCCATTGCTCTCCTCTCTCCCTTTCTCTACCTTAAAGCCTTATTAGTTCTTTTCTCTCAGTGAGTTTCCCAAGTTTTATCCTGGATCCTTAGTGCATTTTCCTAAGGGTGAGAATTCTCTACTCAACCTCCACGCTATTTTGCAAAGAGGAACTCTATTGGTTTATTGCTAAAGAGTTGCACGGTGAACCCAAACGCATGCAGTTTGAACCCATCAACTGCTTTGCAGGAGAGAAATGAGCAATCTCCTCCTTACAGCCTCTGAAAACCCTTTGAAGGGTCAACGATGAGTCAGTCCCAACTAAACTGTGCACACAAAAACATACTTTGCAAGGAAAATAATCCTGCAAAACAATTCTTCTTGGACCCACTTCAAAACTAATAACAACTAGGGCAACGCTGTTGTTGCTGTTGTTATTGCTGTTGTTGTTGTTGCTGTTGTTGTTGTTGTTTTGAGCTGCCATCAGGTCAACTATGACTCATAATGATCAACATACCTAAACCTGTGCCAGACTCTGATGTGCTGAAGCCCGTTGTTCCAGTCACTGGGTCAATCTGTTTTGTGGAGAGTCTTTCTCTCGTTCTCTGAGCCTCCACCTCTGACTTCTCCTGACAACATTCTCAAAGAATGTGAGTCGACAGTTCACCATGCTTGCCTCTTGTTTATTCTTTGGCTCTCTTCTCCAGCACCACAATTCAGAGGCATCGATTTTTCTTCTGTCAGCCTTAGTCACTGTCTAACTTTCAGATACATACACTGTTCAACTTTCAGATACATACACTGTCCAACTTTCAGATACATAGGAAACAATGGAAAAGACCATGGTTTGGATCAGGGGCACATTCGTCATTGAGTAGGCATCCTTACTCTTTAGGACTTTGGAGAGGCCCTTGACAGAAGCTTTTCCCAATGCAATCCATCTTTTGATTTCCTCACTACTGCTCCCATTGATGTTGGTTGATTGTGGACCCAAGTAAAACACAATTATTGAAAACTCCAACCTTCATCTGTCATGATGTTGCCTGTTGGTCCAGTCATGATCATCTTTGGTTGTTTTGAGATTGAGAAGTAACTCATATTGAAAGTTGTAGTCTTTGATTTTCTGCAGTAAGTGCTTCAGGTCTTCGCTTCCTGTAAGAAATATTGCGTCATCTACATAAAGCAATTTGTGGATGTGTCTTCCTCCAATCCTGATGCCACATTCTTCTTCATAGAGTCCAGCTTCTTGAATGATTTGCTCAGTATGCAGAATGAACAGTTATGGAGCAAGGATACAATCCTGACATACACCTTTTCTGATTTTAAACCCTTGTTTTGTCTGCATAACTGCTGGCAGTGATACTGTTGCTGTTGATGATGTTGTGGTTGTTGTTGCTATGTGCCTTTGAGTCACTTGTGACTCATAGCAACCCTATGTTCAGCAACTCTGAACTCTGCTCTATCCTGTGCTAACCTTATTGTCGCTGACACACCTACCCCCATTACCCTAGTCACTGAAGCAATCCATCTCATCAAGGGTCTGCCCCTCTTGTGCTGTCCCTCCACCCTCCCAAGCTTGACGTCCCTCTCCAAGGACTGGTCACTCTTTGCAACATGCTCAAATTACATCAGACAATGCTTCAGAATCCTTGCCTCCAAGGAGCAGCCTGGTTTAATCCTCTCTACAATGAAACTGTTTGTTTTTCTAACAGTCTGTGGTATATCCAATACTGCTCTCCAGCACCACAGTACAAAGGCATCACTTCTCCATTCATCATCCCTAGTCATTGTCCAGTTTTCTGATGCATAGCACATAACTGCGAAAACCATAAACTGGTTCAGACGCACCTCAGTCTCTAGACTGACACTGTTGCTCTTCAGTACTTTGGAAATGTCCCTGATGGCAAACTTTTCCAATGCAAATGGTCTTTTGATTGCCTGGCTGTTTATGCCAAGAGTGTCGATTGTGGAGCCAAGCAATCTAAAGCTGTTAACAATCTCAATTTCTTCACCATCTATCATGATGCTGCCAATTAACCCAGTGGTAAGAATCTTTGTTTGCTTAATGTTGTGCTTCAATTTATATTGAAGGCTGCAGTCCTTGACCTTCTGCAGCAAGCGCTTCAGGTCCTTCTCAGTTTTGGCAAGCAGGGTTGTGTCCATTGCACAGCACAGATTGTTGATGAGTCTTCCTCCAGTCCTGATGCCACTTTCCTCCTCGTAGAGCCCCACCTCACTGTTCTATATATCTGTTCTGCATGTAAGACCTTGCCCCAGAGCTGACAGACAGAAAATGGTCCCCTAGAGCTAGCACTTAAACTTGGACTTCTATGCTTGAAAGGAAGCAGGAGTAGCATCCACTTCCTAAACAATATGCCTTCAGAAACTCTATGAACTTTGATAAATGTTGATAGTTGTAGAGGGGCTTCAGGCCTTTTGTTCATAGGGTCGCAATGAGTTATGCTCAACTTGAAGGCAATCAACAACAACATATAGATTGAAAAGGTATGGAAATAGGATACATCCCTGGTGCACACCCTTCCTGATTTTGAACCATGCACTGTTTCCTTGCTTTGTTCTGATGACTGCCTCCTGGTCCAGGTATAAGTTTCCCAGAAGCACAATCAAGTGTTCTGGGATTTCCATTCTTCTCAGAGTCAGCCTCAGTTTGTTGTGATCCACACAGTCAATGCCTTTGCATAGTCAGTGAAACACAGATAGACATTCCTCTGATACTCTCTGCTTTCAGCCAAGATCCATCTAACATTAGCTATAATATCCCTAGGACCACAGCCTCTTCTAAACCCAGTAATACTAGCAATAGTAATCATTCATTTAGTATTCCTTTCGTGTTGAGAATTGTTCTAGATACATCCAGAGGTCACCCTTGTTTAATCTCTACAACTCTAAAGGTCTTTGCCATAATTCTATTCTTTTCAGAAGCTCAGGGAAGTATGTTCCTTGTTGAAGGTCAGATAGCAAGTAACAGAGCTGGGATTCCAACCTATGATTGCCCAACAAGCGCATAAACTGAATACAGCCTTCCCTTACACTGTCTGATTTCCTCCTGGCCCCCAAGTCTCTATGAAAAGGCAAAAGCTGAACAGAAGTTATTGCTCATACTTCTGTGTGTGACGAAGTTGTGACTCTGTTGAGGCTATAACCGTTAGCATGTGCTCCTTACTCAAGACGTAGCAGGAGAGAGCCAGCCGAGGTGGGTAAGCCATGCGCTCTTACTTCCTTGAAGACAGAACCTCAAGATGCAAGGACACCCTGTCCTTGGAATTTACAGCAGGATGCAGGGAATAAATACAAATACTCCCTCCTTGCCCTCTTTCTAGAGGGATCCATTTCCAGCTACACCCTGCTTCTATTCAGGACTCGACCAAATTGTTCTCATCTTCTCCAACACCTCTGCCACACCCTCCCTACTCCAGTCTGGGTCACGTTCCCTCTCTCCACCCCTCCCTGACACCCTTGCGTGCCTCGGTCACTGCGTGGACCTTCTGTGGCGCTTGTGCCCGTTTAGGCCTCCACTTTTAGACCCCTCGCTCCTTCATCCGTCCCTTCTCCTCAGCTGACTGTGTAACTCCAAGAGCTGTTAGTTGTCCTCCTGGCAGTTCTGACTCCCAGCAGCCCTGTGCGTGCAGAGCAGAACTGCTTCCCAGGATTTTCAGGGCCTTGACCTGCTGGAAGCAGATTGCCACACCCTTCTTCTCCAGCACCACTGGGCAGCCAGGGGAGTCTGGTTTTGTCCTCGGTTCTGGGTTTATCAAGGGCTGGAAAGAAACAGCCCTGCCCTCAAGGAGCTTATGCTCTTGTGAGACCCAAGGGCCACATGTGAGCACACACAGGGCAGAGAAGTTCAGGAAGGAGGAGGGGCAGGGCGAGGGTTGTTTACAGGATCATATAAGGCTCAGCATTGCTGGAGGGCTGGGGGAGGACACATTCGTAATGACTAATGACGGAGGAGACTGGACAGGGACCAAATCAACAAGGTACAGCTAAGCATGCGAAGAGGCCAAAGAGGAGAATTCGGGGGGCGAGGGTGGGGTTGGGGAATGGTGAGGGTTCAGGAAGCTGAAATAGTATGAAACAGAGAAGCGCAGAGCAGGCAGTCTGGAGGACAGACAGGTCCACAAAGTGAAGAAATAGTTGATCCAGATGGAAGTGGTGGGTGGTAGAGGAAGGGGGTCAACACTAGAGGACAGGTTGGACCTGGGGACTGTCCCTGTGGTGAGGGGTGGCAGAAATCACCTTCACTGAAACAGGACAAGCAAGAGAAACCTACAGAGAGAGAGGGTGCCTTTATTCACAGATAGAGTGACTTCACACCTTCTTCCCCAGTCCTTGGTATGTAGTAGGTTTTCAGTCTACACTGGCTGATTGGCTAGCTTAAGAAGGACATAGAGCAAAGAGTTGCATTTTCAGTCTTAGGTTTTACCCAGCCTCGCTGTAATCAAAGCTTGCATTATCCTTTAGCCAGCCCTAGAATCCATGTCTAACTTAGTACCAGTCTTGGATTCAGATTCCAGCTCCATCACCTACCAGTGGTGACCCTAAAGAAGGAATTTGTTATTGTTATGTGCTATCTAGTTAGGTACTGTCTAGTCGTTATGTTATGTTATGTTATGTTATGTTATGTTTTATGCTATGTTGTTATGTTATCTTATTGATGTTATATTGTTATGTTTTATATTATGTTATTATTTTATGTTATATTGTTATGTTTTTATGTATGTTATGTTATGTTATGTTATGCTACATTATATTTGTTATGTTACATTATGTTTTATTGTTATATTTGTTATGTTATGTTAGTTGTGTTGTGACATCAGGTGACGTGACATGATGTGCCATTTGGTATGGTACGGTACAGTACGGTATGGTCTGGTATGGTCTGGTCTGGTATGGTACGGTATGGTATGGTCTGGTATGGTCTGGTATGGTACAGTACGGTATGGTCTGGTATGGTCTGGTATGGTACGGTACGGTACGGTATGGTCTGGTATGGTCTGGTATGGTCTGGTATGGTACGGTACGGTCTGGTATGATCTGGTATGGCATGGTACGGTATGGTATGGTATGGTACAGTACGGTATGGTCTGGTATGGTATAGCTGAGCCTCCAGCAGGTTTTCAGAGGCTGTAAATGTCACAGAAGGAGATTGCCCATTTTCCTCCCAAGGAGCTTCTGCTGGATTCAAACTGTGTGCCTGTGAGTTGGGAACAGAACTGCTTCCCCACTAGGCCACCTGAGCTCCCTAAACAAGGACTATAGCCTCTCTAAACTGATTTTCTCACATGCAAGTGAGGGAAAGAATTACATCTGCTTCATGAGTTGGCTGTGAAGGTCTATGAGATGTTTCATGTAACTGTTCAGCAAATGCTTGGCACGTGGTAGTCGGATCTGTCATTGCTGCTGAGTTGAAATTGACTCACAGCTGATCCTCCAGCAGGTTTTCAGAGACTGTAAATCTCACAGGAGGAGACTGCCCATCTTTCTCCCAAGGAACAGTTGGTGGATTCGAACCGCCAGAGTGACACCACCATTGTGTTAACAGCACAAGTGCCTATGAACCATGCCACCCGAGCTCCCTAGAAAATGCTCACTGAGTACCCAGAAGTCTCTGGCTGATGCAATGAAACACTCATCTCCTAGCTGATAGGTTGCCGTTCGAACCTAACTGGAGGTGAGTTGGAAGACAAGAGTGGCTGTCTACTTAGACAAAAGGTCACAGACTTGAAAATGCTCTGGAGCAATTCTACTCTACATGGAATCAGAAGCAATTTGAGGGCAGCCAGCAACCACTGCCACTCTCAGCCCTGGGGAGGGGGGGCTACTTGCAGTAGCAAACGGTGGAAGGACAGCACAGGACAGGAAGACCCCGGATGAGATGGATTGATACAGTATCTGGAGCAATGGGAGTAGGTATGTCAGAGTCAGTGAGACTGGCTCAGGACAGGAGAGGCTTGAGAGCTGCCGTACGTAGGGTCATTGTGAGTTGCAGGCCACTCAATGGCACATAACAACAACAGTGAGTGGTAGCAGTCCCTGGGTGTGCAAATAGTTAACATGTTTGGCAGCGGGTGGAGTTGGAGGTACAAAGTCACCTAAAGATAAGGCAGAAGAAAGGCCTGGCAGTCCTCCTGAGAAAAATCAGCCCTCAAAACAGTATGGAGCACAGGTCTCCTCTGACACACGTGGGGTGATATGACTAGGCATTCTCTCAGTGGCAACTGGCTTTGTTTTATTTTGATTTTATTATTTTTTTAAGTTAATTTTAATGAAAGTTTACAGAGACTTAGAGTTTCCAGTTATTCATTGTTGCACTTTTCTCTCTATCCACCCCCTCCGACTAATTCACTCTTCTCATTGAAAAGTAAAAGAAAAACACTTTCATAGTTATATAATCCCTTCCCGCAAGTCCACTCCACTGTATACCCTTCATTCTGAACTCTTGTCATGGCAATAATACTACCTAATCATAGATCCCTTTTAAACAGTTCTCTCCCTCATCTGTTTCAGTGCAGTATATACATCATTCCTCACCTCCTTCACTGCCTTCTCTCAACCACGATGTCAGTCCCATTTTAAAACAGTGGACCTATGCAATATTTGTCCTTTTGTAACTGAGATATTTCACTCAGCATAATGTCCTCCAGGGTCACCCATTTTGCATAGTATTTCATGAGTTCCTTGTTTTACAATGCAGCGTAGTATTCCATTGTGTGAATATACCACAGCTTCTCTATCCATTCGTTTGTAGATGGGCACTTGGATTGTTTCCAGTTCTTTGCTATTGCGAACAAAGCCACAATGAACATGGGTGTGCATGTTTTGTTTTGTTTTTTAACAAATGGTTGTCCTTCAGTCATTCTATAAGTTGGGAACTTTTCTGTTTTGTCTTCTCTTTTTCGGAGGAGGAACAAGATTTGCAGACAGTCCTCCAAATATGGCCAGGGCTTTGCATTCCACCAAACTCCCCACCACTCTCAAGTGTCTGACGACATGCCTGCCTTGCTCCCTTTGGGCCACTTGCTGGCCTCTGTAGGCGTCTGAGTTTGCAAACCTGCCTCAGTACCCCTGCCAAATTACCAGAGTGGTTTTGTCTTCCTGTAACTGAAAATGCAAAGAAAACAACCCCAGCACAGGCAGGGTGTAGCTGCCTAGTGCAGTGAGAGTGAATAAAGCCACACAGCTGTAAATAAATGCATAAACAGCATTACCACACCATGCTTACTAGCAAGATTTGGATGGACAGCCCGCCTTTCGCAAAGCAACTCTAGGACAAATTGTTGCTTTTTAAGCAAGCTCCTCTCTCCCCCTTTGAATTCCACCCTTGATCTTGCTTTCACAAGTTCACATTCTCTGACCTTGACCCCAGTTCGGAAGCTGCTCTCTGTTAAGCTGACCACGTGGTGTGCTTTATTCAAAAACTAAATGCCAGGTGCCAGGAAGACTGTCCACAGTGCCTGTGCTGGCTGCAGAGAGAACTGAGTGTCAGAAGGGACCGTAGAAAGGGCTCCTGGCTAACTTTCTCCTGGGAAGACTTCGCAGAGAAACAAAAGGAATTGAGGGCATTTTCTGGGTAGGAGATGATACATGGCAACAGCCCAGAAAGATAGGAACTTGCAGATGTAGAGCTTGATCTGAGAGGACGGTGAGCTTAGATCGGATGGAACATGTTTGAATTCATCTTGTAAGTCAGGACAAGTCAGCTCCCGAGAGAGACCTGCCTGACACCGCCACCCCCAGCTGACGTCACCTCCCTCCTCCTTGGCCCTCTCTGGTTGATTTCATTTCCTTCAGAGCAATTCATGCTCTCTGGTTTTTATTTGCTTATGGCCTCCATGTCTTTTCTCCCAGCCAGAATGCAGCTCTGTGGGACCAGGGTCCTTGTCTGATCTGTTCACAGTTGTAGCCCGAGGGCCACATCAGGGCCAAGCACAGAAGAGGGGCTTTAGTGCTGAGGGGGTGACAGGGCTGCAAGGAGATCATGAGTAAACTCAGGGTGTAAGGACAAAGGTGGGTGCAAGGACCAGGGCGAGGACCCTGGGCTGCACGCATGGCTTGTGCTCAGCTCTGCATCTAAGGGTTGGTGGTTCAAATGCACGCAGCCATGCTGCAGAATGGAAGTCTGGGGATCCCTGGGGATGCTGTTGTTTGGGTTTTTTAAATTTTTTATTTTATTTTATTTTTTTACAGAGGTTTCGGATTTCCATTCATTCATTGCCGCAATTTTCTCCCTTCCCACCCCTCCCAACCAGCTCGCTTCCCCCTCCAAAGAGAGGGGAAAAAATTTCTTCATTAGTATACAATTCCCATGTCCCTTCCCCCCACCCCCCACCCCGAGTACACTTCTCTATGCAACCTTAATTCTGGATTCCTATGCTAACCATAATACTCAATCATATATCACTTCTAATCTGTTCTTTCCCTCATTTGTTTCAATACAATATACATAATTTACCCAGTTTTTTCTGTCATACCCCCACCCTGATGTCAGACCCATTCTACAACAGTGGCACCATGCAGTATTTGTCCCTTTGTAACTGAGATATTTCACTCAGAATAATGTCCTCCAGGGTCACCCACTTTGAATAATATTGCATGAGTTCCTTGTTTTTCAATGCTGCGTAGTATTCCATTGTGTGGATATACCACAGCTTCTCTATCCATTCGTTTGGGGATGCTGCTGTTAAGGCGTGCAGCTGCTAGGTCAGTGTGTCTACTGGAGAAAGATGTGACTGTCGGTCTCTACAAAGCTTTGGAAACCTTGTGGGACAATTCTACCTTGTCCTTTAAGATCGCTGAGTCAGAACTGGTCCCCTGGCCGTGGGCTTGACTTTCTGGGTGTGATCCGCTTCTGGAAGATGGTTGTTGCTCTGTACCGTTGAGCGGGTTTCCAGGGTCAGTACATCACGCTGGAGGAGTTTGCCCATACATCTCCTGTGGAACAGCTGGTGGATTCCAACCACATGCCTTTGGGTGGAAACTGCAACTCCTTACCGCCAAGCCACCAGAGCGCCCTTCTGTAACTTTAGAACCCAGACCATCCTAAGGCGCAGTTCTCTGTAAACACGACAAGTAGTTCGGGTTTGGGTTTAAAGATCAGAGAAGCAAGAAACTCATTGGAGAATTGATTAAAAGTGTCCTAAAGGAACTATCCTCTGCAGTGGATTCTGGGGGTGAAAAGGAGATGGGCGACAGAAGAGAAAGGTCTACAGCAGATGAAGAAAATGAAACCCTCCCGAGGCTGCCCTGAAAGAGGGAGGTCAAAGAGAGAGCAGAGCACGTGGTCAGGAGCTACTGCAGCTGGCCAAACTGTCGCAGACCCAGAGTCACTTCAGGAGCGTGACAGAGCAAGCGTGCTGATTTAGGGGACCACGTGGAGCTGGGAACTGTGCACTCCTAGTTCCCAGGTGAAGACAAGGTCCCAGGTTTCAGGACCAAACTGAAAAGCAGACATTTAGAGTAAGGTCAGTATAGGTCGGTGTGGTGTACCCTACAGTGTGTTTTCAGAGACAGTAAATCACGCTGAAGAGGATTGTCCATCCTTCTCCCGCAGAACAGTGGGTGGATTTGAACCATGTGCCTTTAGAATTACAGCACAGTTTCTTACCTCTAGGCTACCAGAGCTCCCTGTATAGATATGGATTCTAATCTTACCAGTGCCTCTTGTGGGTGGAGTCTCCTCTCCTGGCCTTTACAGTTAACAGCACTCGTCCCCCGCTACAGGTTATATGCTTCTGCTAAGCCATTGTGGAGCCCCAGAGCACTCCCTGGAGGCCAAGATGGCAAAACTGTGTCTCCTATCCTCTGAATATGTTGCTAGGAGAGACTATTCCTCAGAGAGGAACATCATGCTTGGAAAAGTGGAGGGCCAGTGAACGAGAGGAAGACACTCAAACCAGACGAATTGACACAGTGACTGCAGAAAGGGGCCCAAGTGTGTCAGAGATGGTGAGGCTGACACAGGACAGGACAGGGTTCAGGTCTGTTGTTCACAGGGTCGCTACGAGTCATACTCAACTCGCCAGCACCTAACAACAACAACAGAGGTTCTGCAGGAGAAAGAGTAAATGATGTCTTCTGTAAAGACTGCAACACTATGTGGTGGTTCTACTCCATCATGTGGAGTCATTACGAGTCAAAACTTACTCCATAGCATCTAACGGTAACAGTAAAGCTGTCAGGTCAGTCCCAAGCACATGGTATCAGCATTTCAGGCAATGTGGTTCTATACGGTTACAGTGGTGGGTAGAGGTGCAGTAGGAAGGAGTGGTTGCCCTGAGGACTAATGGGTACAGGTCTGCTGGATCCTGTTCGGAGCACTGTGTGTGTTGCCCCTTCCCCGCACTGCACAGCACTCTGTGGCATGGACATCTCCATGGTCCCCACGTGACCAGTGAGGAGACAGAAGGAGTGCACAAGTCTCCTATCGCTGCTGTAACAAACTTCCACTGGCCTATTAGCTTAAACCTAGACACTAAGGTGCCTGCTCCAGGCCGTAGTCTTCTCAATTACTCACTATGCAACAGAGAGCTGGACAATGACTAAGGATGACAGAAGAAGAATCAATGCCTTAGAATTGTGGTGCTGAAGAAGAGTCTCGAACATACCATGGACTGCCAAGCAAACAAGCAAGTCTGTTTTGGAGAGGGTGAAACCAAGTTTCTCCTAAGAGGCTAGGATTTTGAAGCTCCGTCTCACATACTTTAGGCATGTGACCAGGAGGGATCAATCTTTGGTGAAGGACATCATGTTCAGAAGGGTGGAGGGACAGTGAAGGAGAGGAAGACCCCAGATGAGATGCATTGACACAGTAATGGGAGCAATGGGGGTAGGTGTGTCTGAGTCACTGAGACTGGCTCAGGACAGGGCAGGCTTCAGAGCTGCTGTGCATAGGGTCACTATGGGTCACAGGCACATAACAACAACAATAGCTTAAGACAATACCATTACATGATCTTATTGTTTTCACAGTCAGAAGTCTGAAAGTGAGCACTAAGCAAAAAGCTTGCCTGTATTCATCCTGGAGAGTGGGATAGGATTCACTTCCTTGTCTTTTGCAGCTTCTAGGGGATGCCCACTTTCCTTGATGTGTGGCCGATTTCTTTATCAACAAACTTTCAGTATCAGATTAAGTCCTGTGGTGCCTTCACTCTGGGTGATGCCATGCTCCTTTGTGATTGCACTTGGCCTAGCCAATCTCACTTTTTCAAGGTCAGGTGATCAGTAACCCTCTTGCCATAGGCAGCCTCAACCCACCTTGGGCAGTATATTCTCAGGTGCCTGGAATTAGGACATAGACCATGTATTGGCTGCCATTGAGTCAACCTTGACCTCATGGCAAGCCAACATTCCGTCAAACCAAATGTACCATTCCTTGATTGCTTGATGATTGAATCATTGTGATTTAAAGGGTTGATTTTTGAAGGTAGGTTTCCAGGTCTTTCTTCCTAGTCTCTCTTGATCTGGAAAATATGCTGATAACTGATTAGCATTAGCAACAGGCAAGATGACAGGTGGACAGGGGCTGTACATAGGAGCATTGAGCAGGAATGTGTGGGAGGTTATGTTGTTGCCTAACGCAGAGAGCAAGTTCTAAAGGAATTCCTCAAAAGGCACAATCTCAGAACTGTATACCAGAAAGGAATATTAACGTTTACACCTGAAAAGATTAGATTTGACTCCTGCTTCCAAGCTCTAAGTAACATGAAAATGAGATTAACAATGTTGTAAATCAGACCAATGTTCATTCTTTCTGAAGTACACCAATCTGTAGGCTTAAATCAGTAGGCTGGTCTACAGGTTCCACTAACTAGTTAGAAATCCAAGCGCCAATCGGTTTCCTGTTCCACCATCCCATGTGGCCTTGGACTTTACAGTCCACTCTGGTTGCCATAGCTCCAGCCATTACCTCACATTCCAGACATCACAGTGGAGGACGACACAAAGAGATCAGGGCAACGGTTAAAGGGTACTTGTCGATAAAGGATTTTTGTCATCTGAATTTTAAGTAAACTTTCTGGAACATACCACAAAACATATTCCCTTTAATCTCATTGGATAGAAGTTGCTTCATGACCACATTCAGCTCTAGGAAGTCTAGGAAATATACTTATTCCAAGTAGCCATGAACTCTGCTAAAAATGGAGGCTTCTATTGCTGTAAATGAAGAAGGGTTGCTGTTGTTTTGTGGACCATCGAGCTGGAACCAACCCATAGCTGACTCTCCCCCAGGTTTTCAGAGACAGTAAATCGCATAGGAGGAGACTGTCCATCCTACTCCGGTGGAGCAGCTGATGGATTTGAACCACAAACCTTTGGGATTGCAGTGCAATTTCTTACCACTAGGTCACCAGAGCTCCCTAGATAAAGGAAAGCAGGACATGAAATATCTCAGTCACAAAAGGACAAATATTTCATAGGGCCACTATTGTAAAATGAGACTGACATCGGGGTTGAGGGAAGATAGAGAAGGAAGGGAGGAATGATGTATACTGTGTTGAAACAGATGAGGGGAAAAAAAAAAGAAACAGATGAGGGAGAGAACGGCTTAAAAGGGATTATTGATCAGATATTATTGTCATGACAGGAGTCCAGAATGAAGGCTGCACAGTGGAGTGGACGATTTCACACAGCTCAGCTAGTCCAAACCCTTACCTACTATTGAAGAATCTGAGGTCCAGGAAGGGAAGGGATGGCCAGTGCCTTGGGACGAGTGCTGGTCCACGAGCCCTGATACCAGCCCACGTGACGCAGAGCCCCAAACCCCTACCAGGCATAGACCATTGCGATCCATTGTCATGGAGTCAGCTCTGTTTTATGATGCCCTTACCTACACCATCCTCACAACCCTTGACATGTGTGAGTCCATTGTGCCACTGCACTGTATTTTTAGTGCCTCTCAGTATGTTGTGATGGTGATGTTGTGTGCCATTGAGTTAGGACTGACTCATAGCTGACCCTCCAGTGGGTTTTCAGAGGCAGTAAATCATATGGGAGGACATTATCCATCCTCTCCCTCACAGTAACTGGTAGATTTGAACTAACTGCCTGTGGGATTGCAGCTCAGCTTCTTACCACTAGTCCACCAGAGCTCCCAGCCTCTCAGCACAGGATTTCAAGTACTGAATATCCCAGGGACTTCAAAAAGAACAAGCAGAAACTTCTTAGAGAAGGTGAAGCCAGAGTACTTCTTGGAGGCAAAGACGGCAAAGCTTCGTCTCACGTGCTTTGGGCGTGTTGCTAAGAGAGGTTTTTTCTTGGCGTAAGACATCATGCTTGGGAAAGTGGAGGCATGGTGGAAGAGAGGAAGACTCTCAACCAGGTGGACTGACACAGTGCCTGCAGCAATGGGCTCAAGTGTGTCAGAGACGGTGAGGATGACGCAGGAGAGCACAGGGTTCAGATCTGTTGTTCATAGAGTTGCTATGAGTCATATTCAATACGACGAAACCTAACAGTATCTTTTACAATATAGCTCTGGTGACATAGCAGGGCAGCATGCTGCTAACCAAAGACCAAGCCTCTCTGGCAGTTCTATTCTGGGGGGCCAAAGCCATGCAGCTGCAAGTGAGAAGGACTGGCAATCTCTTCTGTGTGATGTTCCGTCTCAGAAAGCCTGCTGAAAGGTCAACTATGAGTCAATACCAACTTGGCAGTGAGCTGAGTCTGTCGAGTGTATCCTGTCATGCTCGGTGATCCATATGGCTTTCACTGGCTAATTTTTGGTAAGAGATCAGAAGTCTCTTTCTTCCTAGATCATCTTATTCAAGCACCCTCGCTGAAACGTGTCCACCATGGCTAATGTGCTAGTATTTGGAATATCAATGGCCACCACAGTGTGGCAAACTGATGGATGGATGATGGTGGTATGTAGATGTTGTTATATGTCATTGAGTAAACTCCAACTCATAGTGACCCTGTGTACAACAGCTCTGAACCCTACTCTGTCTTGAGCCAATTTCATGGTCTCTGAGACATCTCCCCCACTATTCCAGTTACTGAATCAATCCATCTCAGTGAGGGTCTTCCTCTCCTGCGCTGTCCCTCCACCCTCCAAGCGCTGGTCTCGCATATGTCCAAGGTATGGCAGATGGAGCCTCATAATCCTTGCCTCCAAGGAGCAGCCTGGTTTCACCTTCTCCAGCACAGACCTGTTTGTTCTCTTAGCAGTCCATGGTCTAGTCAATACTCTTCTTCAGTGCCACAGTAGGGGTTCAATAAATGCCTCTGGGGCTCACCCACCATTGTCACTTCACTACCCCACGATATTTCTTCTGGGTCGCATGTCCTGTGTTGCCTCTCTTAGGACAGTCACTGTCCCCACTTTTGGGGCCCACAGTGCTCCTGAGTCCCTTTGTCCCTCTCTGCCCATCTTTTTTGCCTCCACTAAAGACCTTGGATCCCCAGGCTCCTTTCTGCATCCCACAGTCATCAAATCCGAGGGCCCTTCCAAATGAAAGGGCAGCAAGATTTTGGCAAAGGCCAGGTCTCAAATAGCACTTCTTTTTTTTTTATAGTGGGAACCTTCTCAGGGGTGACATCTGCTGAAATGGTGATCTCTTCTGCCCGGGGAGGAACCCTTGCCCAACAGCAAGATGCGCACGTCCCGCTTCATAGCTGCAGCCTAGCTATGTCTTGACCCTGTCCCCACCCCCTCCCCTGCTCCCCTCCAGGACCCCAGTCTCAAATAGCACTTCTTGATGTGCTGCGTGCCATGGGGACATGGACTTTGTAGCCAGGGCAGGATGTGGCAGGAAATTGTTTCTGTGAGCCTGGCAGGTTGGAAGCATTTGTTTTGACACAAGGCAGTCATGGATGAGGAGTTCCAGGTGGTGTAAATGTCTAGGACACTTGGCTGCCAACCAAAAGGTTAGAGGTTCTAATCCACCCTAAGAATCCATCTTGGAAGAAAAGCCTGATGATGTATTTCCAAAACCCTGGAAGCCCCATTGGGCACAGTTCTCCGCTGGCATTTGGGTTTTCACCAGGAGCTAGTTGACTCCAAAAATCCAGTGGCTATGAAAGGAGACTAAGTCCTGCCCTCACAGTAGCCCTCGCCTTCCTGGATTCACTGCCCAAGCCAAAGGGACTCCATCCTCAGCCATTCAGGGCCCTGCACAGTTCAGATGTGTGCAAGATCTGAACTCGTTTGTACTTGTCTGTTTGCAAGCATTTGTCCCCTCAGCCAGATGGTGAGGCCCTTGAGACAGGCACCGTGTCAGCTTCCCTCCATGTCCCCTTGCCTGGCACGGTGCCTGGCCTGGGGGCCACGCAGTTAATAAACAAGAAATTGGCCAGCTAGCAGGAGTGAGGGAGGCAGGACAGCATGTGGCACATAGTAGGCCCTCAACAGAAGCTGTTAACGCAAGAAGGAGGTCTAGCAGGGAAGGAGAGAAGGAGCAGATCAGCTCGGGTCCTTGGCTTCCTGTGGAAGCAGCAGGCCCCCCAAGCCTCCATCCAGAATCTCTGTGTCCATCCCGCAGGGCTGAGTTCACAGGAGACCACCAGAACCTGGCTGGAAAGTCCTTTCCAATGACCTCCACCAGCTTGAGGACACTGTGCCTTTTTCCTGTCCCAGCGGGCCCCCGCAGAGCCCGGTGCCAGGGTCACAAGGACGTGGCTAGAGGCAGGCTACGTGTGGTGACTGATGCAGAGAAAAGAGAAATGAGAAGACAGGAATCCACACACCCCCATATCTAAACCCTTTGCTGTTCCATCCCTTCTGACCCAGACACCCTCTAGGACACAGTAGAACAGGCCCTCGAGATTTCCCAGGCTGTGAATCGTTTACAGTAGCAGTTTGCTATGTCTTTCTCCTGGGAGGGAGACTGGTGTGTTTGAATTGTTGCCCTCTCACTAACAGTTCAGGACTTAACCCATGACCCCTCTGTGTCTAAGACAGTGGACAAATAGGAGGCAGAGGTAAGAAGAACGAGGGGGACAGTAGCTCAGCATAAGCAGGTACTGAGGGAGTGAAAGAGCAGGTAAAAGACAGGAGAGATGGGGACACTTGGGTGTGGGGGTCATCCCTCCTCAGAGCAGGGGGAGTGCTGGAACTTGGGGGAAACAAGGAGAAGGAGCAGCAGAAAGCCAGTAGAAGGCTACCCTCCTGCAGTTCACAAAAGACACCTCCTTCCACCCCAGACAGTCAGCTGAGGGCCAGCTACCCAAGGAGCTCCAGGGAAACGCCAGGCAGGAGAGTAAGTGCTGTGGCTGATGGGAAACCACAGAGCCTGTGGCCAGACCCAGGCTAGGGTTACCGGCCAGAGCATCAGACACCATGACCACACTCCGGGGCAGCCCGCGACCAATAGATTTTCCCTAGAACCCAGCCACTTCCTGGCCTAGTTTCTCCCGGGCTGATTGGGCAGCTGGAGCCAGCTGAAAGAGCGGTCTGGGCATCAGACAGGTCTGAGGTTGCAATGCCGACCGGTTCTGCAACCCCCAAGCAGGCTGCGTCCTCTCGGCGAACTGCCGTTTTCTGCCGGCGTGCAGAGAGCAGGGATGAACGTGCCTATCAAGTGAGTTTGGAAAATAAAAATCATCTGTGTCTGGGCGTACGTGCACGGGAGCTGGATGAGGCTTGGAAGCCAGATTTCCCCACACGTCAGTCATCTGGGTACCACGTTCAGGGTTTGGGCCCCATGCAGATACCACCTGCGTTGTTAGGAACTGAACCTCTCTGTTTAAATGGACCCGCTGCTTGAACATCATGTTAAGCAGTAATATCCAAGCCGTCATTTTTGGCAGGTTAGCTATATTTTTAACATGTATGAAAAGCACTCTGCTTCAAAGGGTTTAAATGTTTATTTTCGTTTGCTAAGACTAGTACAGCAAAATGCCACAAAGTGGGTGGCTTTACAGAACAGAAATGTCTTTTCTCACCCTTCTAGGGATTAGAAGTGGAGGTTCAGGTGCCGGCAGGGTTCCACTCTCAGTATCAGCTCTGGAGGAGCCTTCTTTCAGCTTCTGTAGCCCCTGGCGTTCTCAGCCTCCCCTGCTTTGTAGATGGAGGAGCCTCGAGCACCTCCTCCCTCTCCACGTGAGTCCATCTCCAAGTCTGCCCTTCTCTTTTACAAACACCACTCAGAAAAGTTGAGGGTCAGAGTCCACCCTGGTTTGGTGTGATTCAACTGTTCGGATCTACAATGAAAATCTGTTTCCCTGGACGGGGTCACACTCACTCCTGCAGGGGTTAGATTACAACATATCTTGCTGGGGAACATAATTCAATCCATTGCTGGAGAAGAGTGTTGATTATACCACAAACCACTAGAACAAACAGGTTCATCCTGGAGAAGGTGAGACCAGGCTGCTACTTGGAGACAAGCATTCTGAAGTTTCGTCTGACTGACTTTGGACATGGTGCAAGGAAAGACTAGTCCTTGGAGAGGGACATCATTCTTGGGAGGATGGAGGGACAGTGCAGGAGAGGAAGACCTTCGATGAGATGGATTGATTCAGTGACTGGGGTAATAGGAGTAGGTGTGTCAGAGACAATAAAGTTGGCACAGGATAGAGCAGGGTTTAGGGCTGTTGTACATACAATCACTATGAGACGCAGGCGACTTAACAGCACATAACAACAACAATTCAATTCTTAAAAATGTTTGTCTTTCTTCCACCTAAATGCATCTCAGAAGTCATAGTGGACTATCTCCCATTCACTCTGTAGAACAGCATTCTAACAGAGAAGGTTTGAAAGAGATGGACAGACTTCTGTCCTTCTATCCTTTCCCCTCTATCAGCTTTTTTCCTTAGGCGATAAAGGGTGGGGGGAGTTAAAAGAAGGTCAGAGGTCAAGCTGCAGACATCATGTGGACTCCAAGGGCCTGTGCGGAGCATCAAGAGGGCTCAGCTCTTAAATATCATTTGCTCATTTAGAAAGAACAGTGGTGTGGTGTGTGGGGGCCAGAGTTCATGGAGAAAGAGGTTGTGTCTTGCGTCCCTTGTCAACATTCTTGCTGCCTGGGGAAGTTCTTTTTGTTTTCCTTCAGGGTCTTCAGAAGAGAATCCTTCCCCAGACTCCCCCAGAGCAAGAGAAATTAACCTCTTCATCTACCAGAGGCGAAAGCATTGCTCCTTCCATCATAGGGTCTTCTAAGCAGAGAGAGAGACTAGCCCCCAGAACAAAAGAGATGCTTGATAGGAACAAACAGTATTGATTACGGTCCTCTCCAGATTGGCCTGGAGAGGAAAAGAAAGGTGCTCTTGACATAACAGTAATGACAGAAAGGATCTGGAAAAGCATGGGAAAAAAGCTCATGAAAACTCAGTGTCACCACTGAACATTATCCAACTTAGGCTCAGAAGACGAGCCCCATTGGTTTGTAATCATTGTTTGGACAAGAGACCAGAACTTGTCCTATAATGCCCCCACGTCAAGGGTTCCACCGTGCTCAGCCCATTGGTTGCAATGTCTGTGTCAGTCCCTCTCATTGACAGTCATCTGCTCCTTTGCTGCCTCTCAGCCTTTCCCAGCACGAAGTCTTCTAAGGACTGCAGCTTCCTGACAACAAGAGATGAAGTTTCGCCATCCTCGGGTCTGAGGAGCATGCTGGCTGCACTTTGTCCAAGGCAGCTTTCTTAGGGATTTTGGCAGTCCATGGAGTACATAGCACTCTTCTCCCACAACACAACACAGAGCATCAAGTCTTTGCTTTGCCTTATTCATGGTCCAGCTCCTAGATGCATAAGAGCCACTATGCTTTGTCCATGGCTTGGACCAAGCACATCTCAGTCTGACCCCTCTTGCTCTTTGGCACTTTATAGAGGTTCTTGGTTGCAGATTTACGTTTCTTGGTTTCTTGACTGCTGCCGCCACGGATTAGCAAAACACACAGTGGCCACAACTATAGGTGTGAGCGTCCCAATCAATGATCATGAAAATGGTACAGGACTGGACAGTGTTGTGTTCTGTCCTACATGAGGTCACTGTCAGGGAAACTAACTCAGTGACATCTAACAGTAACAGAGAGGACTTGGAAGACTGTAACACCCGTACCCAGGGAGAGGTAGTCTCAGGCATCAGAAACTTACATATTCCATCAGAGCAGAGGAGCAGAAGTATTCCCACCACCTACTTACTCTAAACTCATTCACTCAGCTTCATGGGCTTCATCTGTAGTAAAAACACTGCACGTTCCACCCAGAGCATTTATTGTGGAGATCCAGCACTGTCTTGTTAGAGCCGACACTGCTGGGCAGAGACATGGCTAGCTCTAAAACAGTTGAATGAATCAACACATTATTAAGGATATAAACTAATTTCTGGGCATTCATGTGGGGGCCTGAGAATAAATCACCAGAGCGTCTCGTCTGCAGCAACGAGCTGAGAGGCCAGGCAGGGAAGAGGCGAGGAGAGCGAGGGTGGAGGGCCACCACACTCCCCTTGACGGGACCTGGGCTGCCCGGTGTCAGTTGGCTCTGATGACCCCTTTTGGGACGGCTGGCGTGGGGGATGTAAGCATTCTCGCAATGAAGTTGATGGGATTTTAATAGCCAGACAGATGGCCTGAGGAAAAAAAAAAAAGGAACTTGTTTAAAAAAAAAAATTAGGGAAAACACTTCCATAGCTTCCCTTCCCTTCAATGAAGATAAAGCAAGCATCCTAAACGTTGGAAGATCTCTCACTATTATTAAAATTATCTGATTGGAGGGTTTCTTTTTAATAACAATATCAATAGTAAGCTAGGGTCGTATTTTCAATTAAATTGGATGGTATGCTTCTCCACTGACTTGCCGTGCAAGCATTGTTGTTTTGGCTTCATTTAATTGCATAGTTTAATAAATGATCCCAAAGAATTGCAACATCGTCGTTCTGATTTACGCAGCCAAATATCTGTAACTTACTGGAATTTTATAGTGCTGGAACCTAAGAAAAATTTGGGCTTCATAGGTGTCTTCCTGGAGTTGACATTTCTTAGACTCTGGATCCAGACATCTGGAAAGGGGTCATAGGAAGAAAACAAAGTCTTCAAAAAGGGACGGATAAACGAAAGGCATCTCATGAGCTCTCTACTGTGTCCCAATCCTCCTTCTCTTATCCTCATCATAACTGTGCAAGGTCCTCTTTCTGCAAGTGCAAAATCTGAGGTGCTGGGAGGTTAAGAATCTTCTCCAAAGGCATCCAGCTAACAGACGCAGAGATGGGCTGGGGCTGGGCTGGGGCTGCCTGCTCTCTGCTCCATCGAGTTTCCATCTCTGCACCTTCTCTGCTGAGTGTCGGGCAGGCTGTGGGAGCCACCCCCATCTCTGGAGCTGGGCTATCTCAGTGTTCCTGCCAGGAGTGAGGGGGCAGTACATTCCTATAGGAATTCTGCCTCCTGGTCGGCCAAGACAAAGCCACATCTCCCTACTTCAGTGATCAGGTTCCCCAAACAGCTGATTTGTGACAATGGGTTGCTGGTGGAAGCGTTGTCTCCAAGAATGTAGCATCCAGACTCATTTCCTTCAGCAAAGGGTGAGGGTAGAAAAGGAGAAGGGCTAGTCCAAGGAAGCCTGCAAGTGTTGCACATGTGTCTACCAGATCTGGACACTCTGAGCTACAGCGTAGACCTCATTGGATTCAGAGCCACACCCTGGTGTGATTATCATTGATTGCACAGATGAGAAAATAAAAGCCAAAAGCAGTTTAGTGACTTTTTTTTTAAGTTAGTCCCTGTCGGTGGGTCGTGTTACCAGCTCCGAACTGAAAAGTTGGAGGTTTGAGTTCACCCACAAACACCTCCGGGGAGGCCTGGTAATCTACTTCTGAACAATCACCACTGAAAGCCCTGGGGACTGCAATTGTGCTCAGAGGCACATGAGGTCATTGTGGGTCACGATCAACTCAAGGGCGACTGTTTACTGGCGTAGTCATTGATGGAGCTTTGATTTAAACTCCAGACTGCCTGACAGATTCCAAACATTAGTGAGGAATTTTACTTAAGCATCAGTGTCACAAATGTTAATGAAAGACAAAAGGAAGAAGTGGGAGAGGTGAAGGCTGTGACCCGAAAGAGATTGAGAATCAAAGTGGCTGCCCTGGGGAGGGGACTACAGGATCCCATTCCTTTCCTGCCCCCAAAGCTGGCAATTCAGTTTAACTCAAGGAGCAGAGCACGTATGGTTGTCAGCAAAGTGCGAGTCATTGCACAAAGCACCAGGTGCTGTCCAAACACTTAGAGTTATTGCTTTCTTCCTTTTTAAAACCCTTCAGATCTGAATAAAGGGATCTCCTCCTTTCTCCTGAAAAGGGAGAAATCATGTCGTTGCTGTTCTCCCTGCTGTTTTCCAGTCCTTAAGGATGTGCTCTGGCTCCCTTGCTCTGTGTCTTGATGGAATTTCACACGAGCACTTGTGGGAGCGTTCTCTGTATTCAGCGGTTGCTTCATTGGCGACATTTAGACCCTAAGCGCCAGAGTGGATGAAAACGCTGGTGTAGAAAGCAAAGAAAATAAAAAAGAAAAGAGCCGCAGAAATGCAAGCAAAAGCACAGGGAAACAAAAAATTAACAGACTTTCTTTGTTCTCATCAAGAAATAAGGCATCCTTAGTTCTAACTTATCCCTCACATGACAGAGATACAACTTCTTAAAGAAGTAACAGTAAAGGTTGAAAGTGTTTTTTAAAAGATTTTGGTTTTCTTCTTTTCAAAGGGTAGGAGTGTTAATAGGGCATCAACAGAAGAAAACATAACAAGGTAGAGGGGGATTCAATGGGGTGGTGATGAGGGGGTGATCAAGGTGGCTGCAGTGATGAAGATGAAGGCGAGGAAGATGGTTGTGGTGACGAAGGTGATGGTGGTGATGGAAGAGGTCATGGTGATGAGGGGGTGGCGATGAAGATGGTAGTCGTGATGAAGGTGGTGACGATGAAAGTGGTACTCATGATGAAGATGATGGCGGTGAAGGTGGCAGTGGTGATGAGGATGGTGGTGACGAAGGGGATGGAGATGAAGGTGGTAGTCATGGAGGAGGGGATGGGTGATGAGGGGCCTAGAGGTGATAAAGGTGATGATGGAGGTGGTGATGATGATGGAGGTGGTGAAGACAAGCAAGTGATGGTGATGAAGGTGGTGGTGGTGGAGACACAGTGATTAAGGAGGTGATGAAGGTGACAGTGGAGACGTGATTAAGAAGGTGACGAAGGTGGTGGTGTGACAAAGATGAAGACAGATAAGGCAGCTGGTGGAGATGGTGATGGGGCTGAGATTTGGTGATAAAAGTGGTCATGATGAAGATGATGATGAAGGTGATGACTGAGGAGACAGTGGTTCGGGGGTGGGGTGACGAGGGTGGGGGGTATTGATAGAGGAAGTGATGTGTGATGACAATAGGGATTGTGACCAACACCATACACCAACATTTGGAGCCAAACTGCACAACGTCCACAGCCCTTTCACGTACATTTCCTCATTTTCAGAGAAAAACTGTGCAGGACAACATGCCGGATTTTTCAAAGCAACGGCTATTTCTAAACCTAGTCCCACTCAACTGTCCCCCCTCTTCTTTGATGAGACCACAAAAGCCCTATCACACTTTGTTTCTTAGAAGTGGCTGCTGTTGCTGTCAGGTGCCGTCGAGCAGTGCCCGTCATAATGACCCTCTCTGCCGCAGACACTGGCTGGTCCCCCATCAGTCTCACAGTCACTGCTGTCCCTGGGCCCATCGCTGCAGCCTCAGTGTCAGCTCACCCCGTTGAGGGTCCCGAAAGTGACGGTGAACAAACAGCGCAGAATTAAGAAGCACCAGCTTGAATCTGAGAACCCACCAGTCCCAGGGCAGCCAAGGACAGGGGAAGGGACCTCTCTCCTCCTCACTCACAAAGAGACAGATGGGGGTGGACAGACAATTACAGAAACTAGGACGAGACTAATAAGGCCCTCTCCAGCCAGCCCCCAACCAACCACCCCCACCCCAAGGTTGTTTGCCCAAATCAGTCTCAAATATTGTCCCTGTCACCTGACAGCTCTTTATTACAAAAGCAGCTTTTCTAAAACACATACATGATTGTGGTCTGGCTCCTCGTGGATAAATAAAAATCATCTGTGATAATTGAAACATTTCTTTTTTAATTAGGCAGCAGCTGAGGCTAAGGAGTCCGTGGAGAGCAATCTCCCGTAACCTCTTAAGGGGCCCTCCTGTCACAGGGAGGGGGCTCGGGGGCTGCTGGATTGACTCTCTTCCCCGCTTTTATACAGAAGACCCTGGTCCCTAACTGCCAGTCCACTACACTTCCCCAGAACTAATCACATGTCATTTGCAAAAAAAAAAAAGAGAGAGAGAGAAAATTCAAACTGCTGACAGATAAGCTGCCAACAAAATGATTTCTTTAAAAATAACCTAATAGCGGAATATCAGATTAAAGCCGGGCAGCTGTGCGCTGTCCTCTGGCCACGCCAGGTGCTGCTCTGATTGCCCGCTCCGGTTGTGGCTGCGAACTTTAATTGGGAATGTTGGCTGTGGCAGAGGCTGTGACATTCCAGCAATGACATGATCCCACGCGTCCTTGGGCAGAGGGCGATCGAATACCTGACTCGGCTTTGGGAAGGGGTGGGGGTGGGGGGCAGAATCAAGACAAACGCCCCCCCCCCGCCGCAAGAAAGGCACCTTCAGGAGTGGAGCTGCTTGTTGGGTTTTCAGAGAAAGGGTTGGGGGAAAAGAAATGGCTCCGGTCCACGGTGGGGACGTGGGGAACAGGTGTGAGCGGCTAGGGAGGGGATAGAAATCAGGTCAGCTCCGTGGCGTGGGGAGGTGTAGGGAAAGGCTAAGGCATGTGCTTGGGGAAGGAGGGAGGCAAATTGGGTCACGTCTTTGTGGAAATGATGAGAGAATTGGGTCAGAACTGTGGGGGAGAAGGCAAGAGAATTGGGTCGAGTCTTTGGATAGAAGGGGGAATTGGGTCAAGTGTGAATGGGTGTGGAAGAGGGTAGTAGAGAAGGGGGGAGAGGGGGCTGGTTCTGCAACACCGGCGGGGCAGGGGAAGAGGACGCAGCGCCCATCCATCCACCAAGGGTTTCAACGGGAGCCTCCGAGTCGGTTCCTCTGATTCCATTAACTTCCCGACACCCCTCAGGCAACATTCAACTTAAAGCGGGCTTTCCCGTGCCCACCCCAAACTGGTGTATCATCAATCTCAGCCAGGACGGGGTATAACTCTTTCTTCAGCACTTTTTTTTTTTTCTTCAGCACTTTTCCAGCCAATCCATATTGGCATTTGGGGAGGTAGCAATCCAGCCACAGGCTGCGACCTGGAGTGTTGGCCTAGCGAGCACACGCCCCTCTCCAGGGGTTTCAAATTCAATACCGATCCTCTCCCTGAGACCACTCTGGCCTCCTCCCACGCCCACCACGTGACACACTGCCTCCAAACGCTCTTTGTAAATAAAAGCTGAGTAATAAGTTCATTTCCATAGCCTCCAACGCAGCTTTGTTCCGATCCCAGCAAATCACAATACCCTCCACATTACATTCAAAAGAAATGGACGTTTATTAACCAACTCGGCTCCTATTGGCCAGCCGGCTGAATGAGGACAGGGCTCGAAAGCAAAACCAAAATGCTCAACTGGCAAGTCCGTCGGCTGTGACACTCGACAGAGAAAATGTATTAAACCCGCAGAACTTCATTACAGTTGAGCAGCACCTCGAGGTCAGCGCACGCCAGTCTGTCTTTTTCTGGCCATTTCCACTTCTCTGTGTCCATGTGGGTTAAGTAGAGTTTCTATTGAAATGCATGGATCACCCGTGACTTGTTCGCTCCACGTGAGATCTCTGTGTGGAGTTTGTAATGAAATTTTACAGAGAAGGCCACACTGGTTAAACCTGCATTCTGCCTTCTCCTAAGAATTCTCTCCTAGTGCCAAAGATCCCAGTGGTGAATGAGACGCACTAGGGATGGGGTTTCTGTGGAGGAGGGTCCACCACGACCCACCCTACAGAGAGGTGTCGGCTACGCATTGCCTGTTAAACTCATTGCTGTCCACTCCATTCTAACCCTTGGCATCTCAGTGTTTCAGATGGAGTAGAAGCCGTGTTCCCGGAGATGGGTTGACACAGGGACTGCTGCAAGGGGCTTGTTTGCAGAGTTGTGCTGTAAAGCTGAGTACGACTCATGGTGGCCCTACGAACAACAGGTCTGACCCTGGCCCAACCCTGTACCGTCTTCACCATCTCTGATAGACTTGAGCCCATTGTTACAGTCACCTGGTTGAGAGTCTTTCTCTTTTTTTGCTGACGCTCCACCTTTCCAAACTGGACTTCCTTCTCCAAAGACTGGCCTCTCCAAACAACATGCCCAAAGTATGACTGAAACAGAGATTCCTCATCCTTGCTCCCAAGGAGCGCCCTGGTTATGCTTCCTCCAAGACACAACTGTTTGTTCTTTTGTAGTCCATTCATTACTTTTCTTCAAGACAACTCAAAGGCATCAATTCTTCTGATCTTTATTCATTGCCTAACTTTCAGATGTTGTTGTTGTTGTTGTTGTTTGTTGTTGTTGTTGTGTGTCATCGAGTCACCTGTAACTCATAGTGACCCTCTGAGGGTCACTATGCAATAGCTCTGAACTCTGCTGTATCCTGAGCTGATCTTACTGTCTCTGACACACTTATCCTCATTACCCCAGTTTCTATGTCAATCCATCTCATCCAGGGTCTTCCTCTCCTGCACTGTCCCTCCACCCTTCCAAGAATTATTTCCTCCTCCAGAAACGTGTCCCTCTTAGTCACATGTCTGGGTGAGACAGAGCTTCAAAATCCTTACCTCCAAGCAGCTGCTCGATTTTACCCTCTTTATGATAAATCTGTTTGTTCTCTTGGCACTCAACGATATGTTCAATACTTTTCTCCATTACCTCAACTCAAAGACATCAAGTCTTCTTCTGTCACCCTTAGTCATTGTCAGCTCTCTGAAGCATAACAAGTAATTGCAAAGACCGTGGCCTGGATCAGGCGTACCTTAGTCTCCAGACTGACATCATTGCTCTTCAGCACTTTGGGGAGGTCTCTGACATCAGCTTTCCCCAGAGCAATTTGTGTTTTGATTTTTGGACTACTGGTGCCAAGGGTGTTAACTGTGGAGTGAGCAAGCTTAAATTGTTAACAACCTCAGTTGTTGGTTTTTTTCTCCATCTATCATGGTACTGCCAGTTGGCCAAGTGGTGAGAATCTTTGCCTTCTTATTGTTGAGCTTCAACTCATATTGAAGACTATAGTCTTTGCCTTTATGCATAGAAAGTAATAAAAAGGTTATGGTTTTGATCAGGCACACCTTAGTCCTGAAACTGACGACCTTGCTCTTCAGCACGTTGGAGAGGTCTCTAATAGCAGATTTTCTGCAATGTGATACATTCAAATACGGTGTAAGAAAGCAGTGAGGGTGGTGTAAGATCAGGAAAAGTTTTATCTGTTGTACATAGGATTGTTACGAGTCAATTCAACAGTATCTAACATTTTTTTACTAAAGAGCACGGAGGCCTTTCTTTCACAACACCCCCAGATGGATTCGAAACACCAACCATTTGTTTAATAGCAGCACACAAGCTGTCCTGCAGTCTCATGTCGAGGAACTGATACCATTCTCTGTGGCCCAGAGAATGCTCAGGGCTCCTTGCAAAGAGAAAGAGAGGCGGAAACCTCCATGCTTCCTCTTCTCAGGTGCCATGCGGGGGCACCTTGGATTACAGAGCTAACTCTGACAAATACACTTTGGGATCAGTAATATGGTTCTGGTTTTTCTTGGCCCTGGGAGTCTTTGAACGTAGAAAGATCTTGCAGCTTCTGAAAGGCTTCATCAGGAAATGAAGAGCGAGAGGAACTAAAAAGGAGTCATTGCCTCTGCAATTCAAATCAAACCTTCATTTTCTCCAGCAGAGTTATTTTAAGTCCTTCATTATTATTTTTCCTCTGAAGCGGAGGCTGTTTGATACTGTAAGATTGTTAGACCCAAAGAAAGGAGAGAGGACACTGAAGTTATTATTTTCGCTGCAATTTCACGTGAGTTTGGATGCTGACAAAAGAGCTTCAGCACACACACACACACACACACACACACACACACACACACACACTCTCACACGCACATCGTGTAAGAAGAAGTGGGAAGAGATGAAAGCTTCCACCCGACAGGCAGGGAGATGAAATCCCTGCCTTTTGTCCAGGGCACTCACTGAGGCTGGTCCAGCTGCTGTACCCAGGTGGTGAGGCAGCGCACAACATCGAGCCTGGACGCAGAGAATCTGGGCTACAGGCTGTCTGCCATCTCTGCTTCTTAGCACGGTGACCTTGGTCAGGGCTGTTAGCCTCTCTGAGCCTGTTTTCTCTTTTGTAATATGATGATGGTGATGGTGGTTGTTGTTGGCAGTTACCATCGAGTTGACCCCTGGCTCATGGTGACCCCACAACAGCAGCAGATCAAAAGGGTGCCCAGTCCGGCACCACACCCATGATTGCATTTGGACTGGGCTGTTGACTAAGGATGCTAGAAGAATAGATGCCTTCGAGCTGTGGTATTGAAGAGCACTGACTACCCCATGAATGGCCAGGTGAACAAGCAGATATGTCTTGGAGAAGAGGCAAGCAGGGGACTCCTTCGAGGGGAAGGATGACAAGACTCCGTCTCACATACTTTGAGCGTGTTGTTAGAAGCCACTCCTTGGCAAAGGACATCACGCTTAGAAGGGTGGAGGGTCAGCGAAAAAGAGAAAGACCCTCAACGAGATGAATTGATATGGTGTCTGGAGCAGAGGACTCAAATGTGTCAGGGCTGGTGAGGATGGTTCAGGATAGCACAAAGCTTGGGCCTGCTGTTATCAGGGTCACTACGAGCCGTATTCGACTCGAGGGTAACTAACACCAACAAGCAGTTATGACGAGGAGGCTCTCATGGCCTAAGGAAGAAATTGCTCTGCCAACTCAAAGGCACGCAGTTCAAATCCACCAGCTGCTCCCTGAAAGAAAAAGGAGCAATCTCACCCCATGAGATGATCAGCCTCTGGAGGGCCGCTGAAGAGTCAGCTGTGAGTTGGCTCCAAGTCGATGGTGCGTAACAACAACATCGTGGTCTGAACCCCGGTGGCTCAGTGGTGAAACGCTGTACCTGCCGACCCAAAGACATGCAGGTCGGGGTGAGGGGGGAGGGAGAAAAATAATGTGCAACAGTAAATGAATGAAAACCCAACTTGTCTGTAAACTTTTGTTAAAAATCACAATTAAATCTACCAGTTCAAATCTACCAGCTGCTCCTTGACAGAAAGACGGGCAATCTTCTCCCATGGGATTCACAGCTTCTGAAAACCCGTTAGAGGCCAGCTCTGAGTTGGTTCTGACTAAACAGTAATGAGTTGTTGTTTGTTCTATCATTATCAGTAAGGAGTTTTCACTAGTAGAAAGCCAGTTTAGCTGGTTTTCAGTAGTAGTTAGCTAGACCTTTCTTCCTAGTCTGTCTTAGTCTAGTGGTTGTGTACTGTTGAACCAGAATTGACCCACAGCTGACCCTCCAATGGGTTTTCAGAGACAGTAAATTGCACAGGAGGAGATTGTCCATCCTTCTCCCATGGAGCAGCTGGTGGATTCAAACCGCATGCCTTCAAGATTGCAGCACAGCTTCTTACCACTAGGCCACTAGAGTTAGTCTAGAGGCTCTGTTAAACCCTGCTCCACATCAGGCTTCCAGAGACCAATGGGTAGTGGCCACACAAAAGATGCATTAGCCAAGAGAGTTGAACCTGGGTCTCCTGAGTACTTGTGACTGTTGTTAGGTACCCTCGAGTCAACTAGAAGCCTAAGAACAACACGCTGAAAACTTGCCCCAGGCTGTTCCACTCTCAAGCCCATGACAGGACCCACTGTCAGCTCGTCTCACTGAGACTTTCATCATTTGCTAATGCTCTACTGTTGCCATCGTGATGTGTTTATTCCAAGGACTGCCTTCTTCTGACAACATGCCCGAAGTAAAGGAGGTGAAATTTCCCCATCCTCCCCTTTAAGGAGCAGCCTGGTTGCACTTCCCCCCCAGGACAGATTTGCTTGTTCTTCTGGCAGACCCTGAGATGTTCTCCCAAACAGTAGGTAAGAATTCCACCATCAAAGCCCTCTGTGAAACGGAGATGGCAGATGGTTCCTGGAGCTTCACTGTTACATTAATCCCTGGCTTATAAAGCCCCTTCCCACACAGAGTTCAGACAGGCCTCATACAGTCCACAAGGAATAATGTAGACACGTCAGTGCCCGGGCCT
The DNA here is from genome assembly GCF_000299155.1 of Elephantulus edwardii. Taxonomy (NCBI): domain Eukaryota; kingdom Metazoa; phylum Chordata; class Mammalia; order Macroscelidea; family Macroscelididae; genus Elephantulus; species Elephantulus edwardii. The sequence continues at coordinate 10,636,508 of NW_006399836.1, forward strand.
CACAGGGGGGTTCTGAGAATGAAACGAGCAAAATAGACGTGCACAGACTGCAGGGTAGGGTTGCTACGATCACTTGCTGAAGAGATTGTAGAAGGTGGCGGGAGGCAGGCAGGTTTAGGGCTAAGTGGTGGCTTTGATACCAGACCAAACCAGATCTGATTTCAGTTTCCCTGCTTTCCAAGTGAGTGAGTGACCTTGTGCCAGTTTTTGGACTTCAGTGACCCCTCGGTTTCTCATTTACCAAATGACGTTACGGTTGAATTAAGGTGCTGGCCTGGGGGACCTGACAAGCGCACAGCCGGTGTACCCACTGCTGTAGCAATTTGCATTCAGTACAAGTGGCAAATACTGGTTCTCTTAAAGGAAGTGTAGTGGTCCCAACCAGAGAAAGGATCTGCTCCTACCAAGATTCCAATTTGCAGGACGGACATCACTAAAGAAAAGGTCACACACAGCCCACCAGGGTGCACTACCACCACCACAGGTCATCAGGGTGCCCCAACTCCCAGTAACCCCCCCAATTCAGATAGAGCTGTGCTCCACAGGGTGTCCAACAGCTGCTACATTTTCAGAAGTGGATCACCAGGACTGTCTTCCGAGGCACTCAAACCTTGACCTCTTAGATAGCTGCCCATCGCATTAACCATTTGCACCAGCGTAGGAGTCCTGGTTAAAGCCACATGGTGGGTGAGATCAAATGTGTGTGTGCAAACCTAGCAGGAATGAGGAAAAGGGGAGGCCACACAGAGGGCTTTCACATCACAAAGGTCAGGTGCAACTGGGAGCATCCACAACTTAGTAGCCAAAGACAGAGCAAACTTATCGAAGAAGGTTCTGATGGGCTTGAAGCCCACAGGACAGGACAGAATTGCCCGGAAGTGTTTCCAAGGTCGTCGGGTTTTTGTTTGTTTGTTTTTCATTTTTTTATTTTGTGTGTGTGTACCATCAAATCAGATCTGACTGGTACAGGAGGACATTGTTCCTCCTTCTCCAGCAGAGCATCTGGTGGATTCGAACCACGTACCTCTGGGATTGCAGGGCAGCTTCTTGCCACTAGGCCACCAGAGCTCACCCACGGTTGTCATTTTTTTATGGAAGCAGCTCCCACGTCTTGCTCCTGTAGATGCAGATTCGAGCCATCCACCTTTCAGTAAGCAGCCGCGCGTCTAACCACTGCACCACCAGACCTCCTCACTTAGCAGCCACATGGGCCCAGATCCACTTCATCTCCCTGTGCCTCGTATAAATTAGGGATGCCAGCCTCGCTGACCTCACAGTGCTGTTAGGAGGATTAAATACAATCAGGCACTTATTGCAGAGCAGGGAAGAACAGAGCTGCTATCGTGTTAATATTACTGTTGGCGCACCGTCAACTGTCGTATGGACAGAATATTAAAACCAGCCCCTCTCTTCCTCAAATATGACCAGCAGGCACTTTCCCTACAGAATGCAAAAAGGAGTGGAAACAGGATGCTAGGACAGACGGAGAGGCAACAGGTTAATAAGGGAGCCACAGCATTGGAGTCACTGGGAGCTGGGGACTTCATAGCCCAACCCCATGGTGACAGGCAATGCCTTCCACTGGCAGGATGACCCTGGAAATTTAGAGCAACCCAGCATGCACTGTGACAGTTTAATGGGACTGTTATCCATACAACAAGGCTTCCCACTTTGGAAGTATTGCCAGCTCTGTCTGCATATTGGGGGCAAGAGTGGAAGGCCATATACAGAGGGGAGCATATATCCAGCAGGCTGCAATTCACTCCCACCTGGCTTTAGACACTGGCCAGAAGGAGGCAGAGGGCAGCGAGGGGTCAGGGGAGGCCTAGTCCTTGTTGATTACCCATCTCATGACTTACCTTGTTTGATCCTCCTACCAAGCTGCACAGCCAAAGGCACTAGGTTCAAATCCACCTGCAGGAGAAGGATGGGCAATCCCCTCCCACCTGATTCACCGCCTCCAAAAACCCACTGGAGGTTCAGCTATGAGTCAGTTCAACTCGATGGCACACAACAACAACAACCACCACCAACGCTCCAGGGAGCTCCGGTGGCCTAGTGGGTAAGGAGATGTGCTGCCATCTCTACATCACATGGTTCGAACCCATTAGCTGTTTGGTAGGAGAAAGAGGAGCAGGTTCTTCCTGGGTGATTTACAGTCTCTGAAAACTCACTGGAGGGTCAACTATGGGTTGATTTCAGCTCAATGGCACATCAAGCAACAACAACAGCAAGCAAATCAATGGCTAATTGTTGTTGTGGCGCTGGTGCACCATCGAGTCAGACTGACCCAGAGCTGACCATCTGGTGGGTTTTCAGAGGCAGTTAATCTCCTGGGAAGAGATTGCCCATCCTTCTCATGCAAAGCAGCTAGTGGCCTCGAACCATGTGCCTTCGGAATTGCAGCGCAGCTTCTTGCCACTAGGCCACCAGAGCTCCCTCCTATGACTATCAAGAGACAGAAGTTCTTGAGTGCTAACTAGGAGCCCTGGTGACACATCCCCCGGTCAGGGTGCTGCAGTCCAAAGGCTGTGCCTTTCTGGTGCTTTGTATTCACCAGCAGCTCTGAGGGAAAAAGAAAGATGAATTATCATCTCTGGGGTGGTTTACAGCCTCCAAAATCCCCCTACAAGGTCAGCTATGAGTCATAAGCGAGTCTGAACTGAGTCAAACAAAACCAGTGACAGTTCTGGGTCATGGCCACCCCACGTGTGAAGGCTCGAACTGAGCTGGGAGGATGTTCAAGGCTGTAAACAGACTGCCAGGCCTTTCTACTGAGGCACCTCTGGATGGGTTTCAGCCACCGACCTTTAGATCAGGAGTCTCTCTTGCCTGACTTGCATCATATGGTGAGCCAGCCGCTGTTCTGATGCCTTCTTCATATGATCTCTTTGTAAACCTCACAATCACCCTTTGAGGCACGGGCTATTCTCAAACCTGCCTTACAGATGAGGAAACTGAAGCTCAGAAAGATCGCACGGCTTTGTCAAGGCCGCGCGGGCGCTGAGGGAGAGCTGGGATCCAGGCAGCCTGGCTCCGCAGTGCCCCCTGCACCCTGCCCCTTCCCCGCAGGACAGCACTGTGGGTAAGGACATGGTCTCCGGCCTTGAACCACTCAAGTGCAATGCAGCTCTTTCTGCTGCTTAAACTGGGTCTCAGTTTCCTCACCTGTGAAATGGAGTCAAGGGGAGTGTTTGGGAGCCCTGGTGGTGCAGAGCTTAAGCACTTGATTATTAGCCAGAAGGTCAGCAATTTGAGTCCACTGTTCTCCAGGAGGGAGATGGAACAATCTGCTTCTGTCAGGATGAGTCCTGGAACCTCCCTGGGGCTGCCCTGCTTACCCTGTAGGCTCGGCAGGGGTCACAGTCAAGGAGATGACAGTGGGTTTGGTGCCACAGGCTTGGTTTAAGGATGGAGTGAGAACACACAGGTCTATGGCTCAGAGGAGGGTAAGTTCGGGTAGTTGCCCAGGGCCCGAGCTCCCCACATCTGCCCTCAGCCAGGACTGTCATCACCCAGGCTGACCTGTGTCAAACACGGGCACCACCCACTTGCTTCTTATGAGATCAAGACGGGAGGGAGGAGGTGACCAGCAGCAACTGTCCCAATGACCCAGGGCCCCACCACCATGGCTCTGTCCCCTTCACTGGCCAACCTCCTAACTGGAGGTGCCCCCGCCTCTTGCAGTCACCTCTCCCTCCCACTTTTTGTCATCACTTCCTGGAAGTGACATGCAAAGACAACACATGGGAAAATTCAACTTTTCCCATGCAGCAGTGTCCACCAGCTGGACCTGTGAAGGGGGCAAAGCCTCCTGCCCTGCCCTCTCGCCCTGGTCCCTCAGTGCCCTGTGTCTGAGGACCCGCTCTCTTAGCCTCTTCCCGGCACACATCTGCCTCCTTCCCCCTTTGCGTCTCCCTCTCCTCCCTCTCCATCTGCCTAGAGAGCTCTTCTGGGTACATCCCATAGTTCTTGGCCTGGAATGGCCCCTCCACGGGGAAGCTGTTCTGTGGGCATTCAGATTCAGAAAAAGAGATCCGTGGGCGTGTTCTGCAAGATGCCTTCTCCATCGGGCGGGCTACTGGCCACATGAAAGTTTTCTGAGAGCTCTGATGTGCCAGGAGCTGAGAGCACTCCACTTCCATCTCCCCTCACGCTCACCACTCACTGGCCTGGCTGCCTCCCTCCTTCACTGTGTCTCTCTGGCTCGCTCCACCACCTTGTCTCTACTTAGTAACTTTGGAGCCTTTCATTTTCATCATCCAGAAGCTTGAAGAGAGGCTGACAGTCTCTTTAAGAGCAAAAGATGTGGGTCCCTGTGCACCAGAAAAGGTGACAGAGGTGTTTTCAAAGGGGACAAGGATATTGGTGGCTTCACACAGGCCCTTGACTCTGGGCTAGATCTCTGGTGTTGTGTGCAATCCCATCAACCCTCTGTCTGCGACTGCAGCAATATTGGCAATGCTCCTATGTCAGGATCCCAGAAGTCCTCTGAGATTCCTTTATTCATTCCTTCAACACTTACCTATAAAACAAACAAAAGAAAGACCTTTCTCATCGAGTGATTCCAACTCGTAACAATCACAGAGGACAGACTAGCATTGACCCACACGGTTTTGAAGGCTGCCAAACTTTATCACAATGGCTTGGGGGTTCAAACCAGTGACCCTACAGTGAGCAGACAAGCATTTAACCACTCTGCCACCACGGCTCCTGGTGCATCTATTATGGCCAGCTGATAGACCCTGTGCTTGGCAGATGCGAGCCCGTGAAGCTTCCAGCCCTGTTTGACAGTCAAGTATACCACTTGAACTTCAAGGCGCACACAGCTCACGTGGGATCTGATGAGAAGCAGATTCAATTCAGCAGGTCAGGGGAGGGCACTGCCATGGGGTACCCACACGTGAGAGGAAGTACAATGACGGATGATGTCAGCCAAAATGGGGGCGGAAGGGGGTGCAGGGATCGCTGGGAGCAAGGAGTAGGGAGCAGAGTGAGAACAAAAACTGTTCCCGCATTCCAGGGGATCCCCACTCTTCTGGCACAGGTTAGCCCAATCAGCTGACAGAATCCTGCTTCCTGCTTCTTGGTGTCAGCCCTCAAATCCCTCTGACCTTGTGGATCTGACTCGTGCTCTGTGGTGTTTTCGTGGGCTGATTTCAGACATAGATCTCCAGGCCCTTCTTCCTAGTCTTTGTCTAGAAGTTCTGCTGAAATCTGTTCAGCCTCCTGCCAGGCCTCCTCTGGCAGGAGAGTGCTGGCTGCCTGTGAGGTGGCTTGTCTGGGGACTGGACCCTTGGCCTCCTGCATGGATGTCCTCTGTTGAGTACCATCTGGTTGATTCCAATGCAGATCAACCCTACACAGCAGATCAGAACAGCCCCACAGGCTTATTTCCTAGGCTTTCCTCTTTATAGGAACAGCTTGTCAGGTCTTCTCTCCCATTCTCTCTCTCATCGTTGTCAGGTCTGAACCAACTCTTAGCTGACCTGCCTGCCTTGCATTTCTGACACACTGGAGCCAACAGAGAGGCACGGCCTGTGGGTTGGCAGTGAAGCTCCCTGCGGACCACGTTAACCAGCCAGCTAGTTAACACAACTCTGGCGGCTTAGTGGTAAGGAGCTGTACTGCCAACCCAAAGGCGCGTGGTTCAAACCCAACAACTGCTCTTCAGAAGAAAGATGGGCTGTCTCCTCCCATGCAATTTACTGTCTCTGCAAAGCCACTGGAGGCTCCGTGATGAGTAGGTTCCAACTCGATGGGACGTAACAATGACACACAATATCCGCCCCAGTATCTCTGCAGCCAGCCTAGCAGAGAAAATCTTTTTTGCCTGGGGCTGCCCCGGCTTCTCTCCCTCTGAGCACCCACCTCCCTATCCCAAGCCCCTCCCTTGCTTCTCCTTCCAGCCTCTACCAACATGTGCACAAATCCAGGCCCTTCCAGGTCTGCACTCACTTTATCTCCCTCACCTTGGGTTCCAGGAAATGTTTCGTTCTGGTTTGGTTTGGGTTTCCCCTCTTCTTTGGACTTTCACCCACATCTTACTAGTTATCCTTCTATTTTTACAACAACAGTCTTATGCAGTATTTGTCCTTCTGAGATTGAGTTTATTCACTCAGCATAGTGCCCTCCAGCCTCCCACGTTATACTGTCTTTTTCGTTGCTCCTGACTATCGCGTTGTGTTTTGACCCTTCCTGGAGACCGTTCTTCTCTTTTCCTTCCCATCACCCACCATTATTTCCTGACCAGCTAACATATGACGACTGTGTGCCTGTCCAAGCAGACCTGTCAGTGGCTGATTTCTTTGAAAGTAGATTGCCAGGCCTTTCTTCCGGGGAACATCTGGGTGAACTCAAACCGCCAACCTTTTTGTTATCAGTTGAGTATCTTCACCATGCATACTACTTGTTGGAGTTATCTCTGTGTTGTCCCTTCTCCCAAGTCCGATCTCTTGTCCCCAGAAATGTATCTCTTTTTTCTTAAAAAAGGCTGTCCGTTTTGACCATAAGTTAGTTTCTCTCCTGGCCAAACGACTGAAACCAAACATCAAGCCAGCAGCCGTAGAATTGATTCCAACTGATACTAACCGCATGAGTGCGGAGCAGGATTGCGTTCCTTGGGGTCTCCACAGATGTGGTCCTAGGGAAGCAGACTGCCAAGCCTTTCTTCTGAGGAGCCTCTATGTGGATCTGAACTGACAACCTTTAGCTTAGTAGTCATACTACCCAGGGACCATAAGAGGCTGAGTTGTCGTTTTTGTTGTTATTAGGTACGACTCAGTTGAGTATGACCTGTGAACAAAAGATCTGGACCTGTTCTGTCCTGCGCCATCCTCACACTTCCTGACATACAAGAGCCCAAGTCCAGTCAGTGACAAGGCAGTCACTGTGTCAATCCACCTGGTTGAGAGTCTTCCTCTCCTCCACCGACCCTCCACCCTTCCCAGCATCATGTCCTTGTCCAAAAAATAGCCCCTCCTAGCAACGTGACTGAAATATGTGAGCTGAAGTCTCATCGTTCCTGCCTCCAAAGAGCAATCTGGCTGCACCCTTGCCAAGACATATCTGTTCATTCTCTTGGCTGTCCATGGGATGTTCAGTGCTTTTCTCCAACACCACAGCTCTAAGGTGTCAGTTCATTTTCCTGTCATCCTTATTTATTGTCCAGCCCTCAGATGCATAGCAAGTGATTGTAAAGACCATCATGGCCTGAATCAGATGCACCTTAGTCCTCAAACTAACATCCCCCGTTAATAACAGATGACCTGGGTGCTGGTGGGCCTGAAAAGGCAATAAAGCTGCTGCCAAAGGGGATGAGGAGGCAGGCAGCTACCACACAAACTGTTGGCACTCACAACGTCTGCCCTGACCTGTACCTTAGAGCACCTGTACCTTAGGGCCACTAACTGCTCCAGCTAATCTTACCTCCCTGAGGTTGGCAGGAACACCAGGAATACACATATGTTCAAAACTTGTCTGTAACTGGTCCGGGATGGATGGAGGACTGAGATACAAACACACAGACCAGCGCAGCTCTTCTCAAGATGCCGGTCCAGGTGCCAAACGCGAGCCCCTCTCTGCTTGCAGCGGTGGAAGCTTTCAGCCTGTCAGTCACAACCCTCATCAAGCAAATGTCAATTCCAAAGCAATAGGCCGCGAGAAAGGGTATGAATTATTTACGCCGATCACCTGTCAATGAGTGAAACAATTACAGGGGTCGGCTTCCAGGGGAACGCAGAGTGGTGGTTTTCAGCCTGCCTGGAGATTGTCAGATTAATTTTCACTTATTTATTTCTGACCTTAAACAAAATGTATTACCACAAGGTCAAAGCGCTCCTCTCCTTCTCTGTCATTTTAGAACTGCGGGAGGAGAGAGATGGATGCCATAGTCCGGAATATGGGCTTTGAATCTGCCCTGGAATCCTGGGTGTCCTGCCCGCTCCAGGTGGCTTCGGGCTGGGAATTGCATTGCTCGGAGCCTCAGTTTCCCCTGCAGGGAAAGAAAGATGGTGGGGGCCTGCCTTGAGTGGCTGCTCTTGTTGTTAAGCACATTGCAAGCAAAGCTCGTTTTGAAAAAAACTCAATTATTTAGCTATTATTATAATCATTCTTTTCAGCAGCCCAGCAAGATGTCCAGGTTATAAATACACACGCTCTAAAACAGAATCCCTCCCCACAAGCCAATTAGATAGGAGACACTAAGCTGTCTCATCCATATTAACCTTTTACATGTAATTTTATTTGTCATTGGCAGCGTAATTTGGTATGGCAGGTCAAAAGTTAGAAATTATGGCGCTTTAAATTCTGAAAGATGAACAGGCCCTGATTAAGGGTTTGTCTTCTTTCCCTGATCACACGCCCCCTTCAAGCAACAGACCTGGCGAGGATTTATTCTGGCATATTCGTGCCGGTCACCCTACCAGGCACACAGTAGGTGTTTGGTGAATGTTTGCTGGAGATTTTTTAGATAAATGACATTTGTATGGAGAATCTTGTAGTCAGATTGGTGTTGTCTAGAAGCTGAGAGAGAGATTAGAAACTTGCCCTCAAATATTTTATAAGCTAAGTGGAGGGAATCAAACATGTATGCACACAAACACACACACATGTAGATTTTACATGTATACATGCATGCCTAATACACATGCATACACATTTACTCACACACGTGCATGTATACACATGCATGCATGCAGGTGCAAGTATACACGCTTGCACACAGGATACATACATACACACAGCATACATGCATACACACGCACAGCAACCAGGGCGTCAAATATTAAAGCTGCTGGTTTGGGCTCTGAGTGCAGTGGCAGTTCAGAGAGAACTTTCTGGGAGCACTCAGGGTCGAGTCATGCCTCTGAGGATGCGTGGGGCCTATGGATTCAAGGCAGGCAGGTACCCCTGGGGTTAAAGGAGGGCACAGAAGAAGTGGGGAGTGTTCTCTGCACCTGCAAGTGAACCCTGAGTGGAGCAGTGAAGAGTGAAGAGAGAGAGAGAGAGACAGGAGCCCAGAGAACCCTGGAGGTGACGGGACTCAGCCCCACAGCCCGCAAGTGTGAGCCTCGGTCCCCTGCCCGTCCACTGGGGATGACAGTACCACCTGTCTCATGGACTGCGAATCAACAAGCCCGCCGACTGAGGACGCTGAGAGCACACAATGCCCAGAGCCAGGTGTGCCTGCCGCCCAGCGCCGGTGCCGAAGGTTGTTAGGAACTTCCTTGAAGACCTTGTGGCGAGAGGTGACAGTGTGGATGAACTGTTTTAAGGAGCCAAGTCTGGCAATGCAAAAAACCAAGATAATTACCAGATATTTAGGCCAGAAGAAAGCTGATTAGCATAGCTCTGTAAGGCACACTTAACAACACCCAGTGACCTAATTTCTCGAAGGAGAAACACGAACTCTTGCTTTATAACTCCCCATTTCCGAGGCAAAGGGAAGGCAAGGTGTGGCCTCCCCTTTCTGGGGCGCCTCATATTGGAGGGTGTCTAACCAGGGGATTGAGAGAATCGGCCTTCCAAGGGACTGCGCGGACTGGTTATTTCCCCATCGCCCAGCCATCTGCTAACTTTATAATAATAACAGGGCTTGAGCACCCCCTCTGGCCTGCACACTCTCGTTTTTAATAGACACACCCACCCAGTGGCCCCTAGTCACGGCATCACATTGGCTACTAGGCAGCTCTGGGCAGTGAGAAGGGACTGGCCCAGGGCCTCCCTGCAGGTGGCGTGCTCACCTGGACAGGATCAAGGACATGAGGCCTAGGATCTAAAGAGAGTCAGTGGGGTCCAAGGTAGACAGGCACACCCATGTTTATGGCAGCTTTCTTCACAATAAATAGCAAGGAGTTGGAAACAATCTAAGTGCCCATCAACAAACGAATGGGTAGAGAAGCTCTGGTATATTTACACAATGGAATACTACGCTGCATTGAAAAACAAGGAACTCGTGAAATATTATTCAAAATGGGTGAACCTGGAAGACATTATGCTGAATGCAATATCTCAGTCACAAAAGGACAAATACTGCATAGTGCCACTGTTGTAAAACAGGACTGACATTGGGGTTGGGGGAGACTGAGAAAAATGGGTTCAATAATGTATACTGCATTGAAACAGATGAGGAAGAAAATTGTTTAAAAGGGATATGTTATTAGGTATTATTGTCATGACAGGAGTCTAGAACGAAGGCTGCATAGTGGCGTGGACCTGGGGGGAAGAATTGTAAAACAATGAAAGAATTTTTCTTTTACTTTTAAAAGTGTACTGGGGGGAGGAATGGGCAGGGAGAAAAGTGCAACAATGAATGAATAGAAATCCAAAGTCTCTGGAAATTTTCATTAAAATTAATAATAATTTAGAAAAAGAATTAGATACAGCTTGTTGTTGTTGTTGTTAAGTGTCGTCGAGTCGCTTGCGACTCATAGCGACCATATGTACAACAGCCCTAAACTCTGTCCTGTGCCAATCGCACTGTCTCTGACACTCCCATCCCAATTATCCCAGTTACTGAATCAATCCACCTCATAGAGGGCCTTCCCCTCCTGCGCCATCCTTCCACCCTCCCAAGCATGATGTCCTTCTCCAAGGACCAGTCTTGGAGCAGTATGTTAGATGGAGCCTCAGAATCCTTGCCTCCAAGGAGCCACCCGGTTTAACCCTTTCCAGGACGAATCTGTTTGTTTTCCTAGCAGTCCATGGTATTCTCAATACTCTTCTCCAGCACCACAGCTCAAAGGCATCAATTCTCCTTCTATCCTCCTTGGTCATTGTCCAGCTCTCTGATGCATAACAAGTGATTGTGAAGACCATGGCCTGTATCAAACGCACCTTAGTCTCCAGAGAGACACCATTGCACTTCAGTACTTTGGAGAGGTCCCTAACAGCAGACTTTCCCATGGCAATGTGCCTTTTAATTTCCTGGCTACTGGTGCCAAGAGAGTTGACTGTGGAGCGAAGCAAACTAAAGCTGTGAACAATCTCAATCTCTTCACCATCCATCTTGATGCTGCCAATTGGTCCAGTGTTGAGAATCTTTGTCTTCTTGACATTGAGCCTCAATCCATATTGTAGGCTGCAGTCCTTGACCCTCTGCAGCAGGTGCTTCAGGTCCTCTTCAGTTTCAGCAAGCTGGGTTGTGTCATCTGCATAACACAGATTGTTGATAAATCGTCCACCAATCTTGACCCCGGGGGAAAAAAAGAAAGTTGGCTCTCTGGAATTGGCAAGAGCCTAGTGTTAACGCTGGCTCACACAGGTGGGTAGGTGATCCGTGAAGTATAAGCATTGGCAACAGGGCACAGAGGGGGCAAAGAGGGGGTTCCTGATGCTGGCAGGAGCCTGTGGGTCCTGGTGGGGGTAGGCGGAGTGAAGGGATTGAGAGGGGGAGTCATTTCCACCCCACATGTGTCAGAGTAGAACGGTGGTGTAGAGCTCCATTGGACCTTCAACAGAGGCTGTTCACTCTACACAGGCGTATTGTTGTTATTGCTGTTATGTACCGTTGAGTCAGAGCCAACCCGTAGCTGGTCCTCCAGCGGGTTTTCAGAGGCAGTGAATGGCATGGGAGGAGATTGCCCATCCTTCTGTGGAACAGCTGCTGCATTTGAACTGTGTGCCTTTGGGATGGCCATACAGCTTCTTAGCACTAGACCACCAGAGTGCTGCGCAAGGCTTTCAATGGCTGATTATTGGGTTTTTTAAGAAGAAAGTCACCAAGCCTTCCTTCTGAGGTGCCTCGAGGTAGACTCAAATTTTTCAATTAGCAACTGAACACATCATCCGTTTGCACTACTGGAAACTCTGAGAGGTGAGAGGTGCCATTGGCTGCCAGGGAGTGAGCCCCAACTCGAAGTAATCCCACACGCAAGGGGAAAAAATGCTGCCTAGGCGTATCCCATCCCTTTGACGGGTTATGAATCCAATCACTGAGACTCATAGGATTTTATTAGCTGATTTTTTTTAGCAGTTTAACCATTCTACCTTCTTAGTTTTTTTTTATTATTAATCATTTTAAAGAAAATTTACAGAGATTTGGATTTCCATTCATTCATTGTTGCACTTTTCTCCCTGTCCACCCCTCCCCCCACCCTACACTCTTCTCTTTGAAAAGTAAAATTCTTTCATTGATTTTACAATCCCTCTCCCCAGGTCCACCCCATGGCTGATTTCTTGAAGTCAATCACCAAGCCTTTTTTCCTGGTTTTTCTTAGCCTAGAAACTCTGCAAGGGGTTTTGGTGGTTGTGGTTGTTGTTGTTGTGTACCGGTTAATCAAAACTGGCCCGTAACTCACCCTCCAGCAGGTTCTCAGAGGCCATGAATCGCGTGGAAGGAGATTGCTCATCCGTCTCCCGTGGAGCAGCTGGTGGTTTCAAACCGCATACCTCTGGGTTGCCAGTGAGTTTCCTTACCTCTGAGCCACCACGATAAGAAGGAGGAGCAGTACAGAAATCCAGAAGAGCCAGCAGACGCTAGGTTGCAAAAGGCCTCACACACCAGGCTAGGATGTGTGGTCTTCCTCTTAGGGCAATGAAGAGCTGCTATTTATGAGTCTTAAACAGAAAAGTGATAAGAGCAGATTTAGAATAATGGTCATTGAGAAACAAACTCCTTAGAGTGATCAACCAGACAGGAGGAAGAGAGCATTTGGCCAAGGAGAAAGCACAGGAGCCAGGAAGGGATATGACAGAAGGAGGAGTGGAAACAGGAAGCACAGGAAGGAGGCGGGAGGAGTGCTGCTGGTACAATGTGACGACTGTGCTCAGTGCCACGAAACACTATGTCTACACATTGTTGAATAAGAAGCCAGTTTGCTCTGTACATTTTCAATCAATAATGCATCAGAGAGCTGGACAGTGACTAGGGAGGATAGGAGGAGATTTGATGCCTTTGAGCTGCGGTGCTGGAAAAGAGTATTGAGTGTACCATGGACTGCTAAGAAAACAAACAGATTCATCCTAGAGAGGGTTAAACCAGGCTGCTCATTAGAGGCAAGGATTCTAGGGCTTCGTCTGACAAACTTTGGACATGTTGCAAGGAGGGACCATCCTTGGAGACGGACATAATGCTTGGGAGGGTGGAGGGACAGAGCAGGAGAGGGAAACCTTCTATGAGGTGGATTGATTCAGTGATGGGGTTAATCAGGGTGGGTGTGTCAGAGACAGTGAGACTGGCACAGGACAGAGCAGAGTTTAGGGCTGTTGTACACAGGGTCGCTATGAGTCGCAGGCGACTGGACGACACATAACAACAACAAAAGATCTTTAAAATGTTTTTAAAATAAGATGACGTCATGGTAGCATCTCGCGTTAAATGAGCATTTACTGTGTGCCAGACCCTGTTCTAAGCACTTGGAGTGCTTCGACTTGCTCGATCCTCATGACAGAAGGCAAGCCTGGCATCATCTCAGGCCTCACTTAGAGCTAAGGAGCTGGATGACTGGGATGGCCAGGTGGCCTATCCAGCGTCACGTGGCATAGGAGGGGTAGAACCATCCTTTGAGCACAGGCCGCTTGCATCCAGGACCCAGAAGCTGATCACCAGGCTACAATGGTTGTGGGACAATCACTCCACTGCTCAGGAAGGGAGCTCGCTGTGGCTTTAGTGGTAAGGAATTGTGCTGCCAACGCAAAGGTACGCAGTTTGAATCCACCAGCTGTTCCACAGGAGAAAGATGAGCGGTCTTCTGCTGTGTGGTTTACTGCCTCTGAACATGTGCTGGAGGGCCAGCTTTGGGTCTGTTCTGACTCAGCAATACACAACAACATGCAAAGGGCAGACCCTGGGAAGGCAGGCTGGAGCCTGGGAGAGGATAGGAAGTGCTTGGGATAAGTTCAAGTCTCTAGCATCACCCACCTTCATCAATTGGCTGAGCTTTAATTCCTCTCCTCCCGGCAGCCTCTCTGCCCCATTCTAGTGTCCATCCAGTGCAATGTGTGTCCTTGCTGACTTCTCTGGGCATGGCACCAACCTGCCATTACATGGAGTCTCAGCCTGGCATTACTGCCATCCTCTAACTAAAGCCAGGCTGTAAAATCAAGAATCCATTTCTTCTGGGTCTACTCTCCTTGGAAATCCCCATCTTCATTTCGCCTTCTTGTTCTGTAAACATTAAGAGACGATGCTTATAAGAGAACTCCGTTTTATTACATTGCAGTCTAGCTAGCATAATCAAATTAAGCGATGCCTGCTTTGAGCACATTCACCAGCTCCCTCCCCGATCCCACCAGCCCTCTCAGCTCAGACCTTTGCTTGCCTGGGAGTTGTGAGAAGGAGGAGAGTGGGCACTGAGTTCAAGACCTGGGTCTACACAGCCTCATGTGTGACCCTACACAGGCCATCGGCCCACTCTGAAGCTGAAATCCCTTGCCTGAAAAAAATGGGTATGGGAGTGGTGTCATCCCTGTTGCGTTGCAATTGCAAATAGTCTTCAGTTTACATTGGGGTCCTGTTCCCAAAATTTCATCTTAATTTGGCTCTGTTGTTGTTGTTGTTGTTTACCACTGACCCATAGCTGACCCTCCAGCAGGTTTTCAGAGGCTGTAAATCCCATGGGAGGAGGCTGTCCTTATTTCTCCCACGGAGAATCGTGGAGCTTCGAACCCATGTACCTTTGTGTTGGCAATGCAAAACTTACCACTAAGCTGCCTGTCTAAGACCTCTGTCTTGATTAGAGTTTGGTTCTAATGTAAGTTAAATACCTCTGGGGTTTGGGTAGAGGTTCCCCCCCATCTTCACTACTATCACTTTTTATTATCAATATCTCTATAAATCCGATCTTTGTCTTTGGAGGTTGGAACATCACAGACGAACATCTGTGAGTGAACAACCTAGAATGATAACACTGGCAAATTAAACGCTGTGACATTGTACACAGTACAAAAACAGATGGTGAAAAGTATGGTTCATGGCCAAGCAAACACCTGCTAGATTGGAGACTACCTGGATAGGGTGGCTCCAACGAGATTACCCTGCAGTGGGCCTGACACCTGCAGACAGGAAAACTCTCAAAGAGAACCCGAATCTGGGCTGTCCTGGGCACTGCTGGGTACCCACGACCTACCAGAGCGCTTAGTCTCAAGCCAAAATACCCAGCTCATCGCTGCCAAGTTGACCCTCCAGCTGCTTTTCAGTGGCTGTAAATCACACTAGAGGAGCTAGACCAGCTTCTTCCTTTGGAGCAGCTTGTGGATTTGAACCAACAGAGAGGGACCACCTTTTTATTAGCAATGCAGTTCTCTTCCCTCTAGGCTGCCCGAGCTCCCTAGCGTTGACTTGTTAAGTGCTATTGAGTCGAATACGACTTATACTGACCTTATGAACAACAGATCTGAAGACTGTCCTGTCCTGTGCCGTCCTCATCATCTCGGACACACTTGAGCCCATTGCTGGTGTCGCTGTGTCAGTTTGTCTTGGGAGATTTTTCTCTCCTTCATTGACCTTTATGAGCATGACACCCTTCTCCAAGGAATAGCCTCTCCTAACAACATGCCCGAAGCAAGTCAGGCAAACTTCCATTCTTGCCTCTGAGGAGATGCTGGTTATCAATAAATTAATAACTGAATGTCAAAATATGCCTCTCCATTTCACACTGTGTGAGAGAGAGCGAGAGAAAAGAGAACAACTTTCTCAGCTCTCACTTCCATTCTTTTGCATTCTTTTAGACCAGCTTCATCATTCCTTCAGTTCCTCGCTCATTGCCTGTTTGGCATCAAGCTGAACCCCATTCATAACCACCGCATGTGTGTCAGGGCAGAGCTGTGTTTCCAGCGTTTCACAAATAGATTGCCAGGCCTTTCTTCCATGGTGCCTCCAGGTGAACTCAGCCTCCAACCTTTTGCTCTGCAGTTTTTGATTCACAATTGAGTGCATGAATGGCTTGCACTGCCCAGGGACTCCCTCCTGGCCCACTAAATCAGTAGGATTAGGTCTGTGTGGGATTAAGGTACAGGCTTTTAGATCCCTGTGGTGTGATGCACAGTGAGAGGTAAGGAGGGGTGGGAAGAAGATTTAGCCCCGCAGTGCAGAAGACACCCAGAGCCATGCACACACACACACCCCGTGCTAGTTAGACGGACGCCTTGGTGAACTCAAAGGTGCTCCCTCTGGGGCACGATATGGGCTTATCCCTGCAGCCAACATCCCCGGTGATTCCTTCCAGACCTCTTCAGGTATCAGCGCCCTTGGTTAGAATGGGCCCATGTGACTGAGGACCCTGTCCTGGATTCCCCTTGTCTTCCAGTCCCCCCACAGATGGGAGCCGGGTTCAGGCCGCCTTGTTCTTGCTCAGGGCACAGCGGGTCCCTGTGACGTGGTCCGGCTCGCCTCTGAACAGTAGCAGGCAGTCATCTGAGGCACCCAGGGATGCTGAGGACTGCGAGAGCGCCAGAGTCCTTGGATGTCTGCTTCCCACCGCTTGCGGGAGAGGCCCCCTCACGACACATTAATAAAGATTAAAGGTCTCTCTAGTCTCTGTGATCTTCGCCATGTCAAAGAGAAGGAGTCATTTTTCTCTCCTTCATTCTGTCGTTTATTAATATTACAGGGGTTTGCTGCTCTTAAAAAAAAAAAAAAAGAAAGAAAGAAAAGGCTCAGGATGCCAGGAGAGGACGGGTCTTCTGAGTGCTTTAACTTTAGGATCGTTTTGTCATCTAATTTTTTTTTTTTGCTTCTGTGTGCAGTTGTTGTTAGCTGCCATCAAGCCAGCCCCGATGCACAGCCTCCCACACGCACAGTGAAACCGAACACTGCCTCATCCCGAGCCACCCCCTGCCTGCCTGGAAGACAGACTGTTGTGATCCATAAAATTTTTGTAAGCGAATTTTCAGACGTAGGTAGCCAGGCATTTCTTTTTAGTCTGTCTCAGTCTGGAAACGCCAGTGAATATATATCTGCTTCAAAGCAATGTACAGAGTTCAGCTGACAAAAGTGGATGCTGCATTGGAGGTGCTTGCAATCAAACATAGGGCCCCTGCACAGAAGGTGACAGTTCTGTCACTGAACCACCACGAGTGTGTTGCTATGATTCTGACCAGATGTCGCTGTACTGTCCAGACACAGTAGACGAAGAATAAAGACCTGGCTGTCTACTTCGGAAAATTAGCCACTGAACACCCTATCAATCGCCATGAGCCCCAAGCGATCATGGGGATGACACAGGACTCTGCAGCATTTGCTCCCCTCTGCGGTGTCACTGTGTGTGCAGCAGTCACAAGAACTCGGTCTTCCTGGGTTTGAGAATAGGCACAGCTCTTTCCTCCATGCTCCCCAGGATAGTAACCAAAGACCGTGCATCCGGGAGATCTTGAAGCAGATACGGCTCAGAGGGATGTGGTTACGGCATATGAAAGGGAAGCCTACCTATGTGCGGGCGCCCCGATGTTTTCTAACCATGTGTCTGTGCCAAACACTGGAATCACACAAAAGTGTGAGTGGTTGTGTTCCCAAGGAGGGCTTGTGTTGGCCACAGAGAAGGCTGGGAAGGCTGGGCTATTTGATTAAAGTCCGCTTCTCACTCTAGAAATACATCATGCACGCTCAGGATTCATTCAACGGTGATCGTTTCCATCTTTATGTGGCTTAGGACCCTGGAGGTGCAGGGAGAGCCAAACCCAAACCAGATCCACAGCCATCAAGTCAGTCTGGATTCACAGCAAGCCGGCAGGACAGAGCACAGTGGCCCGGAAGGCTTCCAAGACTGTAAATCTTTATGGAAACAGACTGCCTCGTCTTGCTCCTGTGGAGTGGCTGATGGGTTAGAACCACTGACCTTTTGAGTTGCAGCCAAACGCTTTACTCATAATGTCACCAGGGCTCCATAACCAAGCCAAGGACCAGTGAAACGGACAAGTATAGAGACATGCGTAATCAGGTGTGGCATGTTGTTGTTGTTGTTAAATGCCATCAAGCTGCTTGCGACTCATAGCAACTCTATGTATAACAGCCCTGAACCCTGCTCTGTCCTGAGCCAAGCTTAATGTCTCTGACACACCAACTCCCACTACTCCAGTCACTGAATCAATCTATCTCTTTAAGGGTCTTCCTCTTTTGCACTGTCCCTCCACCCTCCGAAGCACGATGTTCCTCTCCAAGGACTGGTCCCTCCTTGCAACATGTCCAAAGTATGTTAGATAAAACCTTAGAATCCTTGCCTCCAAAGAGCAGCCTAGTTTCACCCTCTCTAGGACGAACCTGTTTGTTCTCCTAGCAGTCCGTGGTATATTCAAGCCTCTTCTCCAGCAGCACAGCTCAAAGGAATCAATTCTCTTTTTATCATCTCTAGTCATCGTCCAGCTTTCTGACACATAGCAAGTAATTGCAAAGACATCTCCTCCTGTGTGATTTACAGGTGTGGCATAGGGAACTAAAACTCTTTGGAGTCAGACTTACTTGAGTTCAAATCTTCAACCATGCAATGAGGGAAATAATACTTACACTGTAGGGAGAACTGAACAAGAGAGCATTCTTACAAGGCTTCACGAGTGTATGCTTAGAAGGCCTAGGAGCTAGACAGCATTAAGGAAACTGAGTTCACCATCAGCTCCAACTAGAGGGGCTCACGCTTGGGTGTGGTGAACTCAAGTAGCAAGAGAAGCAAATTTAGGTGTGTAGGAGGGAAGTCTTCTTGGAAGAGGAGACGCCTAAGCTGAGTGTCTCGAAAGATAAATGTGGCTGAGCCAGACAGAGACAGGGGAAAGATATCCAGGCAGCGAGAACACTGTGTCTTAGAGGCATGGAATAGCTGTGTAGATAATCCAGTAGTGATTCGAATGTATCAGTGGGCATGTGATGAGGGTATCGGAAAGAACAGAGGCCAGATCATGACATGGGATGAACTAGTGACCCCAAGCAAGTTACCACTCTGTGCCTCTGTTTCCTCATCTTTCAAATGAGTCTGTAACAGTTGTAACCACATCATAGGATCATTTGGAATGGTGCTTCGTGTCCATGAAGTACAAGGGAAAAAAAACAACAACAGCAAGATAACCTTTTAGGGGGAGTTCAAAGATGACTTTGGAGTATAGTTTACATTTAAAGTTTAAAGATTGACTTAGGGCAATAGCTCGGGAAACTGATTTCTGGTAAAAAATTAGAGTTCTGTTTCACATTCCTCCCCCCTTTAGATCAGGATTCTTTTAAAGAATCTTTGCTCAAAATGACCAGCAATAATAGTTATTGGGTACCACCCTATTCTTTTGGTCTCATGGCAAAGGAGACATCAGTGCCTTGTTTCTCCCTTTTCATCATATAATCACCAGGAAAGAGGATCAGTCTAAAGAGTGCCATCAGGAATCAGCATTTAAATTTTGCTCAGCAACCTGCGTGGAGCCACTGCCGAGTACCATGCTTCATCTAGTAATGTGACTGACAGAAATGCTAAGCTCAGCTCACCATCTTATGTTTTAACATCAGAGGAAATAGCTAGTAGATTTAATCCAAGTTGACTTGTAAACAGAGTACCTGGGAGAGTCTCAGCCCTAAGGTAAATGATTTCATAGTAACAGGCCTTATGACAGAGGCATGTGCTTCCCTGAGAGTACTTGAGCCCAGAGAGTATTATTAATAATGTTAAAGCTTTGTAATCAACAACTGTTGGCAGTTTGTTATATGCTATGCTGGGCACTTTTATTGTTAGTCGTGTGTTTAGGCTGCAAACTCAAGCCAACCCTTCACACAAGAGGATAAGACCATTGTGATGCATAGTTTTCATTGGCTCATTTTCAGAAGTAGACCACTTTTCTTTTGAGTTTGTCTTAGACCAGATGCTCCCTGAACCTTGTTCTCCATCAGAGCAACAAGAAAACCCCCATTGACAGAGGGGCGGGGGCTGTGCAAGAGGTACATTGGCCAGAATAAAACCCAGATCTTCCACATGAAAGACAAGAACTCGGCCACTGGACCACCATTGCCCTGTGGGTATAATCCTTCTAGTGGTCTTGGGCTACTACAGCTCCATTTTCCAAATAAGTAAACTGAGGCACAGGAAGGGCAGGTACCAGGAGGAGCTGGAAAGAGGCTACAGTGTAACCTGTAGGTGAGCAGGGAGTGAGGATGAATTGGCATGCGGCGTGTGTCCAGGTTACACCTCGTGGATGTTTCATCCTTCTGCACCGTCCAGCCCTGGGAACACCCGTCACGAGGCAGCCTGCAGGGTGAGAGTGGGCCAAGCCAGGCAGCCTCCCAGCTCCTGTGATAGCCAAGCAGGGACACACAGGGCCCCCATGCCTGAGCAAAGCAGAGGTGGAGAGGTGGGGGTGGGGGGCTCGGGCTGGCAGAAGGAGGCCACCGAGCTGAAAGCGGCAACATCTTTGTTTGTGTGGGAACTCACTGCCATGTGCTCCATTCCGCTTGAATCACGTTGGCAAGAATTCCAGGAGCAGCGTGGAGTTTCCTTGTGATTTTCCAAGACAGAAAGTGAGAAGGGGCTGGAATAAAACCAGCAATCACAAGTGTGGGGTGAAAAACAATGCCAAGATGGGGCAGGAGCCCCTGCGTGCTCTGCAGAGTGGTGGTGGGGTGAGTGACAGACCCCAGCTCCATGGGAGTTCACACCCAGGAGAGGGGGAGGGGACTCCCATCTGAAAGGAATTCAACAAGCATTTGCTGAGGAGCCCTTACGTTGTACCAGACACTGGGGACATGAAATGATTCAGGTACCTCCCTAGCTGTAAGAGCTCACAGCCAAGCAAAGGACAGTGACACAGAGACACAGGATGGCATGCAATGAGGTGGTTCATCCTGAGAGACGACAGGCAAGAGAGGTGGAGGCTTCTGAAGGAAACAGGAGTAGAAACAGGTGGGATTGTGGCTGGCAGTCCCCCAGAGGAGACGGAGGCTGTGAGACCAAGCCGGGCCGGACCAGGCCACTGGGCCACTGTCATCCCTGCAGCTCGGGTGGCAGAGAGCCAAGGGGAATGAGTCAGTCTCTTCAGGGGAATGCTTACTCAGGCAGCCAGAAGCAAGAGGAGCAGTGGGGGCCTCCTCTATAAGGGAGGAGAGCAGGGGAGGGGAGAGGCGGGGTGGGCAGCCGTAGACAGCATGGGACGCTGGGACATTCAAGTCGAGTTCCACCTTGCTGCTGGATCCTAGCAGTTGATTCAGCTGGAATTCAACGAACCCAGGTTTGTCTGATTCCAAAGGCAGAGTTCATCTGAACACACTGGAGTCCCACAGGCTTTCCTTCCTCGCCGCCCCCACCCAGCCCCCATCACCCCTTCCTCATCCATCTCGTCACCAGGCCCTGCTTCTCTATCTCCCTCCTTCCCTGCACCAGATAATCCTCTCAGACTGGTTCCCAGGAAAGAATGTGAGTTTTAGTGTCAGAAAGACACACACACACACACACACACACACACACACACACACACACACACACACATCCCAGGTGATCGCGGGCAGGCTGCTTGACCTCACTGAGCCTCAGTTTCCCCATTTTGAAGATGGACTCCAGGAGAGATCTGCATGGACAGAAGCATGTGAAATGCAGTGTTTGCTGCAGAGACGGCCTTTGGCCAATGTCCTGTCCTTTCCTTCCTTCCTCTGTGAGAAACGGCCTCTGGTCACCGAGGTGGCCCATCATGTGACCACTCCTCCTCACCACCACCACACAGGACTCAATCTCACCCTCTTTTATGATTTTAACCAAATCAGAGCTCATCATCTGGAAAGACAAGATGCTGGTCAAGGTGTCACCCTAAAAAAAACACACACACCAAAAAAAACAACCAAAAAAAAGCACAACACGCTATTCTTGCAGCTGGTCTGAACACAGCATCAGGAATCTCTCCAACAGGACTGTTTTTGTACCTACTGGGCTCCTGCTGGCATTTCTGGCCCACACCACACATTTCCAGCGGCCATCTGCGAGTTTCCTGTCCATAATAGAAGACGGTCCTTCCGCTTCTTCAAACTTGAATGCTGCTCTTGTGAAGTACAAGCAGGCGTGGAAGGCACAGGCTTTGGACAAGGGCCTTCCAGGTTGCCCTGTCTTCCTTCTGCTTTTCTTTTCTGCTCTCAGCTCCTGTAACAGGCACCACTTCCTCCCCTGCCATCACAGCGGCTTCCTCAGCCCAGGACACAGCCACGGGCCCCTCACCCAGCCCAGTTCACGCTAAGCCACATTTTATCTCAGAAAGGCCACGTGAACCACACAACCCCGGCAGGGCGCTCCCTCCCGTGCTCTCCCTCTCCGTGGACACAATCAATCCGATCCCTTTACTGATTATCCCTTGTCCACATAGCCGTGCAGAGGCTCTTGTGCTGTGTTCTCTGCAGGGCGTCCAGTGCCTGCGTGTGTCGATGCTTCACGCAGATGTCAACATGTATTTAATGAGTGAGGAAGGAAGGATTTGGACGAGAGGTGGATGACTTGGGACTGCAGTAATATCACACACGAAACTGTGCATGAATCACTAGATGGGAAATTACATTGGTCTTTAAACTTTCACCCAAATCACAATATGAGGTGATTTTTTTTATATGAAGACAAATGAATGCAGAAAATAGAAGTGAATCTGAGTATCAGTCTGACGCTTCTTGTTGTGGTGAGGTGCCATCGAGTTGAGTATAACTCATAGCGACCCTATTCACAACAGATCTGAACCCTGTCCTGTCCTGTGCCATCTCATCATCTCTGAAACGCTTAAGCCCATTGCCACAGTCACGGTGTCAGCACACCTCATTGGAGGCCTTCCTGTCCTTCATTGACTCGCCACCTTTTCAAGCATGTCCCTTTCCAAGGAATAACCTCTCCTAGCAACATGTCCAAGGTGTGAGGGACAAATCTTCACCATCCTTGCCTCCAAGGAGCACTTGCTGTACCTTTTCTAAGACATGTTGTTGTGGTTGTTGTTATGTGCCATCAAGTCGCTTGCAACTCATAGCAACCCTCTGTACAAGATCCCTAAAAGCCATTCTATCCTGTGTCAACCTCACCATATCCAACACACTCACTCCCACCACTACACTCACAGAATTGATCCATCTCGTTGAGGGTCTTCCTCTCCTGTGCCGTCCCTCCACTCTCCCAAACATGATGTCCCTCTCCAAGGACCAGGCCCTCCTTGCAACATGTCCAAAATATATCAGCTGAAACTTCAGAATCCTTAACTCCAAGGAGTACTCTGGCTTCACCCTCTCCAGGACAAACCTGTTTGTTCTCCTAGCAGTCCATGGTACACTCAGCACTCTTCTCCAGCACCACAGCTCAAAAGCATCTATTCTCTTTCTATCATCCCTAGTCACTGTCCAACTCTCTGATGCATAGCATGTAATTGTGAAGACTATAGCCCAGATCAGGCACACCTTAGTCTCCAGCCTGATGTCGTTGCTCTTTAGTACTCTGGAGAGGTCCCTGACAACTGACTTTCCCAATGCGATTCTTCTCTTGGTTTTCTGGCTGCTGGTACCAAGAGTGTTGACTGTGGAGCCAAGCAAACTAAAGCTGTGAACAATCTCAATCTCCTCACCATCCATACTGATGCTGCCAATTGATCTTTTGGCAGTTCCTGGGATATTCAGTGCTCTTCTCCAATACCACAACTCAAAGGCATCTGTTCTTCTTCAGTGATTTTTATTCATTGTCCAGCTCTCAGATGCATAACAAGTGACAAAAAAAGACAATGGTCTGAATAAGGTACACCTTAGTCTTCAGACTGGCATAGCCATGAAAACAAACAAAACAGCCCTCACTGCCACTGACATGGTGCCAAGTTTGCTGTGACCTTCCCATCATGATGCTAGGAGATGGCCCATCTTTCTAGCTCAGAGCCACTGATAAATTCAAACTACTCAAGGCACAAGGCCTTTGGTTAGCCAAATAAATCACTCTGCTCCATCAGAGCTTCCTTGAGAGTAAATTGTATCATTTATGGCTTCTATTTTCCTCATTTGAATGAATGAATTAGGCACTTTTCCCCCTTAACTTTTATTATGGAGTGAAGCTTGACAGAGTAAATGGGCTTTCCATTCAACCATCCATGCACATCCTATTCCCTAACACTGATTACAGTCCCACAATATAACAGCATAAGTCCCATTTCCTCTCTATGCTTCCAGTTTCCATCCATCCTTCTTCTGTATCGCTTCCTGCCTCCCAGGCTTCATTGCTCAGTAAGTGCTGCCCTTTTGATCTGGTCCAGTTAGTATTTCCAAGAAGTGCCTTCCTCCCTGATGTTACTGATCACTTTACAGGCCTGTCCATTGTTGGGCTGAAAGTTGAGTCATGGGGGTTGGTTTCAATTCCAGGTTTAAAGAGTTCACCAATGGCGATAGGCTTAGAGGTTCTGTCAAAGACTGGTAAACCTGGTCTTTCTTGTGATTTCTAAGTGTGTTTCTTTGTTTTGTTTTTTTCCCCCTCCCCCTCTGGTGGAGATTTTCCATTGTGATCCCTTCTCAAGCCATCAGCAGCAGCAGCTGGGCACCATCTAGTTCTTCCCTTTTCAGAGTCATAGATACTAAAGTCTTCGAAGTTCATTACTCCTTTGGTCTAACATTCTTGGATTGTTACTCTGCTTTGCGTAAAATCAATAGTTGCATGTTAGATGGCTTCTTCCAAGCTCTTAAGACTCCATCACCACTCACCAGAGAACTATGAACAGTGTCTTTGGGGACTGTGCCATGCCGGTTGACTTTGATGTTCATTGGTCTCACAATGACTGTCTAGCATTTATTGAGTCCTCCTTTCTGCTCATTTTCCCTTCCCCAGACGTTGTAACATTCTCTACCAGGCTTGGCAACAGAACCCCCAGCTCCTGCCCCTTCTGCTGAGGGCTGCCTTGCAGAGAACATTATGGGAGGAATCTGTCCTGACCTTTGTGGTCTTGTTCCAGTTTGGAATTCACAGGTCAGGGCCTAGCTTCCTCAAGAAGAAGGCTAGACATTATTTCCTTTACACTTGCCACAGTCAAGTTCATGTGACACCTTTTGTCAGTGCCTGTGGCTTTAGGATGTCTTTGTTCATATTTATTTCTCTGGTTATTCAAGGATTCCCAAGGACTGCAACAACATACTGATGCGAACCAGTTGATAAACCTTGTACTAACACGTTTATAGATGACAACCCTAGAGGGTCACGCTATGCATACTCTTAGATATGACAATTCTGCAGGTTCATGCTCTCTGGGGCCCTTGAGTCTTCAGAGGCTCAGTGGCTCAGAAGTGGACAAGGGTCACTTTGTGTCTCCAAGACCAGAACCTGCATGATCCACTAGGGCCCCAGAGTTTTCTGTGGCTTCTCAAATATTCTAGAGCCATAGATCATAGCAGCAGGGACACAGATTCATGACAAACTGAAGCCACGTGGCTTTCCCAGCCAGACTTCTTCAACCTTCTGTATCACAGCACTCCATCCTAGGGTCAATTTACTGTGTCCTGTAGAGGTTTTGATGATGTTAGGTGCTATCAAGTCCAGTACAACCCATAGAAACCCTATGAACAACAGATCCGAACCCTGTCCTATCTTGCACCATCCTTATACTTCCTGACACATTGTGACAGTCACAGTGTCAACTCACCTGGTCAAGGGTCTTCGTCTCCTCCACCTTTCTAAGCATCACGTCCCTCTCCAAGGAATAGCTCCTCTTAGCAACCTACCCAAAGTATGTGAGGCGAAGCCTTGTCATCCTTGCCTCCAAAGAGCACTCTGGCTGCACCCTCCCCAAGACATAATGGCTTGTTCTTTTGACAGTCCATGAGATGTTCAGTGCTCTTTTCCAACACCATAGCTTAAAGAGACCAATAATTGTTCTGTCATCCTCATTCATTGTCCAATTCTCAGATGCCTAGCAAGTGATCAGAAAGACCATGGCTTGAATCAAACACACCTTGGTCCTCAAACTGACATCATTGCTCCTCAATAATTTGGAGAAGTCCCTAACTGTTTTTCACTGACTTTCACAATGCAATACATCTCCTGATTTCCTGACTGCTGGTACCAAGGGAGGAAGCCATCCTGCTATTATTTATGGGTTTAAGGAAGATGCAGCTCAGAGGCTAGATAATTTTATTTCACAGTGCTACTAAGGGTTGGGTCTTTCTTAGTTATCTGGTGCTGCTGTAACAGAAACATCATCAAAGGGAGGAATTTAACAAACATAAATGTATTTTCTCACCATTTAGGAGGCTAGAAGTCCAAATTCAGGCCAGTGGCTTTAGGAGAATGCTTTTGCTCGTGTCAGCTCTGGAAGAAATGTCTTGTCCCTTCAGCTCCTGCTTCCTAGTTTCCTGGAGATCTTTATGCATCCTGGTATCGATCTTACCCTATCTCTGCTGCTTCCACTTGTTTATTTAATCTCTTTTTATACTTCAAAGGAAATTGATTTAAAACATATCTTACACAGATCCCGTCTCATTAACACAACAAAGACAATTCATTTCCAAAAGAGATTATAACCATAAGCCTTGTTGTAAGGTGCCAGTGAATCCATTAAGCCTCAAAGCCACCCTATAAACAACAAATTGGAATTTCCCCCTATCCTGTGTCATCTTTGTCATAACTGATACAGTCACTGTAACAATCTATCTTATTAATGGTCTTCCTTTCTTTCTCTGACCCTCCCCCCATCTCTCCCAGGCTGATTTTCTTCCAAATATTGTCCCCTCCTGACAACATACTCAAAGTATATGAGACAAAGTGTCACCATCCGTGCGTCTGAAGAGCACCCTGGCGGCCCTTCCTCTGAGACAGACTTGTTCATTCTTTCAGCAGTCCATGGGATATTCCGTGCTCTTCTCCAATACCACAGCTCAGAGGCAGCAATTCTTTTCTCATCCTTCTCCATTGTCCAACTTTCAGATATTCAGGAAGTAGCTGGAAAGACCACAGCTCGGATCAAGTGCACCTTAATCTCTAAATGGATGTCATTGCTCTATAAGACACTGAAGAGGTCCTTGGCAGTGAACTCTCCCGATGCAATATGTCTTTTGATTTTTTTTTCCTCCCTGTAGTTTTAAGATTTTTTAAAAATTTTTAATTGTGATTTTAATGAAAGTTTATAGAAAAGTTGGATTTTCATTCATTCATTGTTACGCATTTCCCTCCCTCCCCCATCTTCCCACGCCCCCAAGTTCTTTTTCTTTTAAAAAAAAAAATATTAATTTATTGTTGCATAATGTATCATTTCCTCCTTCCCCCTCCTCTCCCCATCACCTAGTCCATTTTGCAATGCAACCTCTTATTCTGGACCATTGTGATATATATAATGCCTAATCGTATATTCCTTTTAAGACCGTTCTTAACGTGTTGACTGTAGATTCAAACACAAGGAAATCATTGACAATTTCAGTCTTTTCTCCATCTGTCATGTCTTTGCCTAATGGTCCAGTAGTAAAGATTTTTATTTTTTTTATATTGAGGTTTGATGCATATTGAAGGCTTTAGTCTTTTCTGCAGCAAACATTTTTTTTAATTTTTATTTATTTTTCTATGTGTGTACCATCAAATTGGATCTGACTGGTACAGGAGGCGATTGTTCCTCCTTCTTCAGCAGAGCATCTGGTGGATTTGAACCGCACACCTCTGGGATTGCAGTACAGTTTCCTGCCACTAGGCCACCAGAGCTCGCCTGCAGCAAACATTTTAAGTCCTTCCACTTTTTGCAAGCAAGGTTGTATCAGTTGTATAATGCAGGTTATTAATGAGCCTTCCTCCAATCCTGATGTCACATTCTTCATATAGTCCAGCTTCTCAAACTATTTGATCAGCTTACAAATTGAATAGGTGAAATAATATGACCCTAAAGCACACCTTTCACCATTTTAAACTAGGCAGTGTTCCCTCGTTCTGTTCAGACAAGAGCTTTTTGGTCTAGGCATAGGTTTTACATAAGGATGATTAAAAACTCTGGGACTCTCATTATTTTCAATGTTAGCCATAATTTTTCATGATCCACACAGTCAAAGGCCTTTGCATAGTTAATAAAACACAAATAAACATCCTTCTGGTATTCTCTGCTGCCAGCCAAGATCTATGTGACGTCAGTAACAACAAGCATGTTGTTGTTGTTGTTGTTGATTGTCATCGAGTTGAGCACAACTCATAGTGACCCTGTGAACAAAAAAGCCTGAAGCTCTTCCACAACCACCTCTATTTATCAAAGTCCACAGAGTTTCTAGAGGTATGCTGTTTAGGAAGTGTATGCCACTCCTGTTTCCAAACAATAAGCATAGAATTTATGATTTACAATCTATATTTTGGCGAGGTATAGTTTTATCCCCAAGAGCCTAATATTCTGATCGAGATCCAAGAATGACCTCACCCAACTTGTCTTTCATTCCTTTCTTCTCCATTCATTAAGCACATACATCCTTGGTGCCTAGGGTATGTCCCTTTCTGTTTAGGTAGTGGGCATTCTACAATGAACAAAGTAGAAAAGTCTCTGCCTTCATAGACACTCTAATAGTTCACTCTATTAGAAGATGTGGACAGAGAAGAGCAAAGTAAAAAAAGGAAACAACAAAACACTCATCTTGTGACAGCACTGCAAAGGTAGATTGCTCAGGATGTGTAAGAAAGAAAACTGGGCAGGTAAAACCTTCCTAGGCACAGAACCATCAATCTAGTTTCTAGCCCTCATCTAATTGTTGCTGTGTGCCATCTAATTGGAACCAACCCATAGCTGATCCCCCAGCGGGCTTTCAGAAGCAGTAAATAGCATGGCAGGAGACTGTCTGTCCTTCTCCGGCATCTAATTAGAAAATTTAATCTACTAGGCTGTTACTGTTGTTGTTCGTTGCTCCTGGGTTGACGGTGACTCATGGTGGCCCCATGCATGATGGAACATAAACTTAGCTGGGTTCTACATCACCTTCAGCGATGCTGCTATCATTTAAGCTATGTTTGAACACACACCCAAGTCAAGGTAATGTCGGCTTCTGCATCCTCCCACCTGGCTCCCTAGGAAGACATCATGAGCCTTTTCTCCAGTATAGAGAGTCAACCTCAGCACAGTTCGAGCCCCTCTAACCTTGGCACAAGGGCAGCATGCGTCTTCTAGGACCCACATCTATCTCCCAAGTCCAAACAAAGTTACATCTACCGTTAAGTCAAACCACAAAGCATCGTGTCCTCTGCTTTCCCCCTGCCGAGGAACTGAAGGCTTCTCTCACACCAGACACCCGGGTTCTCTTTATCCCATGCCCAGAGCCTTTGCTTTCTCTCAGAGATGGCAAAAAGACAATAATTGAACAATAATCCTCTACAGTGAATCCACAGACCTTCTGTGTCTGTGCCAGGCACTGGGTACAATAGCAAGCAAAAAAAAAAATCCTTGTCTTCATGAAGGGCTTTCATTCTGCTTGAAATCGACAGACAATAAACAAATACAAAAGGCAAATGTAGGTCAGATGGAGAGAAAGGCTGTAGAGAAGGGGTCAGGGGATGTCAGGCAGAAGAGTTAGCATTTTTAGCAGAGGCCAGGGAAGGCTTTACTGCGAAGCACCCAAAAGAAGTGAGAGGTGGGGGAGAGAACTGTTTAAAAGGGACATATGAATGGGTATTCTTGTCATTACAGAAGTCCAGAGTGAAGGCTGCAGAGTGGAGTGGACTTGGGAGGCAGGAGGGGATTGCATAACAATGAAAAAGTTTTTCTTTTCAAGGAGAAGAGTGGATTGGGGGCGAGGGGGTCGGCAGGGAGAAAAGTGCAACAATGAATGACTGGAAACCCTTTCATTAAGATTAATTTTAAAAAAAAAAAGAAGTGACAGCCATGCTAATATTCAAGCAGATCTCATACGTGTGCTCAGTATAGCTGAGGAGGTACAAGGAAGCCAGCGTCCCTGGAGCCGGAGAATGCCTAGAAGATAGCGATGACAGAGTGAAAGGACTTACGGCTCTACACTGAGCTCAACGGGTCCTGTTGGAGGGTATAAATGGAGAAGAGTCTTGGTCTTTCTGGGAAGTAAAGAGCAGACAGTAGGAGTAGGAGGCCAGGGTGGAAGCAAGGAAACAGTCAGGAGACCATTGTTAGAGTCCAGGTGAGAGACTGGGAGAGGTGGGGGAGGTGATGGGAAGCTGGGGTATGTTTTGAAGGAAATGTCAACAGGACTTGCTTTTGGATTGGATGCCAATTATTCGAGAAAGGCAGGCATCGTGGGAACAACTTACTAACACCTGCAAAGTCGCCAAGGCACACTCTTCCCATGCACTGCATCATAAGATTCGTAACTACAAGAATTTAAAACCATTCCCTGGCAATATTAATTTCCTAGCCAAATAAGCTTCCATACATGATAAAATCAAGTCTATCTATTAGATCACTATACCCTGTATGGACTGAACTTACTCGCCAGTCTTTGGTACAAACCTGTTGTTGATGTTGCCATTATTGTTGTTAGATGCCATCAAGTTGAGTACAATTCATAGCGACCCGATGAACAACAGATCTGAACCCTGTCCTTTCCTGTGCCGTCCTCATCATCTCTGACACACTTGAACCCGTTGCTGCAGCCACTGTCTGGATCCATCTTGTTGAAGGTCTTCCTCTCTTTCATTGATCCTCCACCTTTTCAAGTATGATATCCCTTTCCAATGAATAGCCTCTCCTAACAATAAGCTCCAAGTGAATGGGTACAAACCTAGTGTCTAGCGAACACAAGATGGTACATGCGGATACTGGGCTGTGAATGTCTTTCTGAAAGCGCCAGAGGGAGTGAGAATAGCACAGTCCTGACCATCTCAGGCAGAAAGCAGATAAAGAGTCCACAGCGTAGCACCCCAGTGCCTCTAGAGACACACCACCAGCAAGAGGTTTGTTTATTCATTGTTGACTCACTGATTTTACTCACAGTTGTGGTATCAAAAATGAAATTTATTAGGGAAATATGTTGGAAAGTGGAGGAAGCAAATAATATCTCACAATACAAGTCCAGGATTGGTCCAGCAGTTCCAAGGCACAATTCCTCAATTAGTCCAGACTCCGGTTTCAGTTCAGTAACACAAATTCAAGAAGCTAGATGATTGGTTTCCTCAATCATCTAGCAAGGTTTACCTCACAGCATTTAACAGTCAGCTTTTCCTTCAGCCATTAAAGACAATAACAGAAAAAGCCTTTAACTGTAGCCTTTATCTCAGGGTTCCTCTGGTTATGCACAGTCTCTCCACAGCAGTGCCAGAGTCTCTCCACAGCAGTGCCACAGTCTCTCAACCATCACCACCTGGGTCGCTCTCCAGTTCTTGCTCACATCAAGTCTTGCTGCCACAAGTCTGTCTACTCAGTGTGGGAATCTCTCTCTCTCCCCCCATCCTAGTTCCACAGCTGTTGATAATTTTCAAGACCATGTGAATGCAGTTAAGAGGTAGCTGGAGACCAGAGTGGGCTAAAGTAATAGCTAAAAAAAGGTCAAATTTAGACAAACACCACACCTAGTCAATGACATTTGAAAGTCTTGTGTAAATTGCACCTATTGGCAGCCTCACCCATTCATTGAACCCAGTGAGTACCCAGTATTATGCCAGGCCCTGTGACATCAGGCATAGGCTGAATCTACAAAGTACAATACAGTATAGTCAATGTTTGTTGTCCAAAGCCTTAGACCTGGAGAGTGAAACAAACATATACACTGACAAAATGTCACTCCAAAGGGTGAGTACTAGAATAGCATTATGAACAAACTGGTGTCAGGATATCAAGAAATTTGCTGATTGTTGGAGGAGGATATGAAGGCTTTAAGCATGGAGGTGACACGTGATGCTCACTTTAATAACTTCACCAAGACCACAGGTTGTTGTTGTTGTTGTTGTTATGTGCCGTCGAGTCGCCTGCGACTCATAGCGACCCTATGTACAACAGCCCTAAACTCCGCTCTGTCCTGTGCCAATCGCACTGTCTCTGACACTCCCATCCCAATTATCCCAGTCACTGAATCAATCCACCTCATAGAGGGCCTTCCTCTCCTGCGCCGTCCCTCTACCCTCCCAAGCATGATGTCCCTCTCCAAGGACCGGTCTCTCCTCACTACATGTCCGAAGTAAGTTAGACGGAGCCTCAGAATCCTTGCCTCCAAGGAGCCACCCGGTTTAACCCTATCCAGGACAAATCTATTTGTTTTCCTAGCAGTCCATGGTATTCTCAGTACTCTTCTCCAGCACCACAGCTCAAAGGCATCAGTTCTCCTTCTATCCTCCTTGGTCATTGTCCAACTCTCTGATGCATAACAGGTGATTGCGAAGACTATGGCCTGTATCAGACGCACCTTAGTCTCCAGAGAGACACCACTGCTCTTCAGCACTTTGGAGAGGTCCCTAACAGCAGACTTTCCCATGGCAATGCGCCTTTTAATTTCCTGGCTGCTGGTGCCAAGACTGTTGACTACAGAGCCAAGCAGACTAAAGCTGTGTACAATCTCAATCTCTTCACCATCCATCCTGATGCTGCCGATTGGTCCAGTGGTGAGAATCTTTGTCTTCTTGACATTGAGCCTCAATCCATATTGCAGGCTGCAGTCCTTGACACTCTGCAGCAGGTGCTTCAGGTCCTCCTCAGTTTCAGCAAGCAGGGACAAGACCACAGGTAGAAGAGCTAATATGCTTCTTACAGAAACCAGTTGTCCAAAAGCCCATCAAGTTAAATGAACTGGTGGTGGTTGTTGTTGGATTATAACCCTAACAAAGATCAGGACCTCAAGTGGGTCCTTTGTCAAAGATTCGAAGACCAGTCCACCCACCAAGGAGTAATTAGAGCGGAATTCCCAACTCTACATGGAACCCAAGAAGAATATTAAAGAGGATCCAATTCAGAGCCCACAGAAACATTTCAGATCTGTAGGGATGCATGACTTCCTCCAGTAAACACTGAAATTCTCCAGCCCCAACTCGAGCAGTCTGTTCCCACCCTCTCCTCAGTCACAACTCCCGTAAGTCAAGATGGCCCTGGAGTTTGTCTTCAATCCTTTCCCCTTTCTTTCTACCCATAGAGACGTGTTTTCTGATTCTCTACTTCAACTATTCAGACACCGGTCTGGCAAAAGCTAAGTTAGGACGGAGAAGAGCAATATTGCATGCCCCATCACAGTTAGTTAAGAGGTCAGAGATCCTTCATCATCAGGTTACCCAACGTGAAGTAGAAACTCTATAACTAAAGGTCCAGAGACCCTTTTGAAATGCTTGTAGATGAAGACCACTTCATTGGCCTGTCCATTCTCTGGCACAAGTAGGAGTCTGAATCAAACTTAAACATTTTATAAGATGACGTTAAGGTCGTGCTTCTCAACAAACTGTTATATGTAGCTTTTGGCATTTGATATTTGAAGGATATGACGTCTTCCATCATCTCTCTGTCAGTGTAGGAGAGGAAGACCCTGGATGAGATGGACTTGGCAAAGTGACTGTGGCAATGGGAGCAGGTGTGTCAGAGACTGAGACGATAGGGCAGGCGTCAGAGCTATTGTTCATAGGGTCGCTATGAGTCCTAGTTAACTCGATGGCACATAAAACAACCTCATCTCTCTAAATAACAATGAGCTGTCATGGTGGACTACTGTCAAGTGTGCATTTTATTTGTTCTTTGTTGTGACTTGAGTGAAAGTTTACCAAGCCTATTGGCTTTTCATTCAATGGTTCCTGCTTATTTTTGTAACATTAATTACAAATGCCTGTGGTGTAATATCACTTTTCCCACTGCCTCCCTATAATTCTCCTCCTTGAAGTTTTAAAAATCCACTCTTAATCCTCCTTCCCACTAAATATGGATTTCAAACTCACATAAAGAAAGGGCTACAAACAGCTTGAGAGGTGTCCAAATGTACAAAAAGATTGAAGATCTTATAAAGAATCATAGCTGATCCTCAAATGAGTTTTCAGAGGCTGTAACTCTAATGGGAGAAGATTCCCCATCTTCCTTCTGTTAGAGAAGTTGGTAGATTTGAACAACCTGCCTTTGGATTGGCAGCATAATTTCTTAGCAACTAGGCCACCAGATTTCCATCCTCAAAGAGGGAAAGATTAGCTCTGTTTTAAGAATGTGAGAAACATCCTTTATTCTGGGCAGGAATGCGTTTGGTCGATAATTCGTCCATTTAAGAAAGCAATACTGGTGAGCTTCTGGTGGCCTAGTGGCAAGAAGCTGCACTGCAATCCCTGAGGTCCACGGTTCAAATCCACCAGATGCTCTGCTGGAAAAGGAGGAACAATCTCCTCCTGTACCAGTCAGATCGGATTTAACAGTACACACACAAATAATAAAAAAAAGAAAGAAAGCAATACGGTGTTATTTGTCCTAAAACAAATTAAGTCTGCCTCTGAAACTCTCACACACGCATGCTGTTCATGACAAGGCAGTAGAAAAAATTATAACATCTGTCATATTTGAGAGACCTTGTTCCCTCCTTGTTATCATACGTGACTCCTTGAGATTTTACACCATTTTTTTGATGACCATCAAGAAGCTTAAAGAAAAGGCCTGTAATTATCAGGGCATCTCATCCAGGCCCTCCTAGTGTCAGAAGCGGGCAACTCCATGGCTTCCATGACAAGCCTGGGTACGGGGAATGGCCCAGACTGGGAGCCTAGTACCAGGGTCTTCGGGGGAGCCCACAGCCTTTAGAGTCTACAGATCCTGTTGGCCTCTCTGCAGCTGACTCCTCAGAAGCCCTTGTCACTTTGTAGAACTAGGTGCATTTTCTCTGTAAGCCAGGGTGAGATGCCGCAGCACCTTGACCTGGAGACACAAGGCAGGTAGCCTGTGTGGAAGAAGCATTCTGGAGAGGGCAGGAGGGTGGACTGTGGGCACGGAACCTCCAGGCAGCTCTGGCCAACTGACGCACTGCAGGCCCAAGGTTGCTGGATCTTTCAATTTTTCAAGAAGCAGCCAAATATCCCATTTTTATATGTGAAACCTCCCAAATTTTCAGCCTTAGCAACTCATCCAAATTAAAATACATACCGTTTGGGCCAACTCTGTGCTTGCCAAATAAAACATCTCTGCCAGTGTATATAGCTCAGCTGCTCCGGCGTGGGGGTCCCATCCTCTGACGCCTGGTGACTTTGCATGTCAGCTCTTTTTTTTTTTTTTTTTTTCAGGATCCTTTTTTTTTTTCTTTCTATAATTATATTTTATTAATTTTCATAAACATTTACAGAGATTTTGGGCTTCCACTCATTCATTGTTGCACTATGCATGTCAGCTCTAATGCAGCGAACATACCCCCAGGCTCATCTGCCTCCTTGGGGAGGGGTGTGAAAACCCAGCAAAGGTCTGGCTAAAGTAATTGCTCAGCAGGATAGCCC
Source organism: Elephantulus edwardii (assembly GCF_000299155.1). Lineage (NCBI taxonomy): Eukaryota > Metazoa > Chordata > Mammalia > Macroscelidea > Macroscelididae > Elephantulus > Elephantulus edwardii. Next base: position 10,671,733 of record NW_006399836.1, read on the forward strand.
AACACACTCAACCAGGTGACAAGGCTGAGCACCTGGTACGTGCTAGGTTGCAGCTTGCTGGGCAATGGGGAGGCAAAGCTCTCAGAGGGCGGTCCTTGACCTTCTGACCTCGCAGTCCTGTGGGCAAAGAGAGACATCAACTGCACAGGCTCCAGAATAAATGCACAGGTGGGTCTTACAGGGAAAGAGGTGTGTGAGGATGGCTGCCGAGGTGCAGCTGGAGAGATTCCATTCAGGAAAGGGGCCACGGTTCTAAGGTGAATTAGAAGGATGAGGAATGTTTCTATGCACAGGAAACAAGAAGGTTCCAGGTATAAGCAAGGGCCCTGGGTGGCAGAGAACACGGCACATATTTGCAGAAACAAAGAAGGCTGGTGAGGCTGTATGGGAGAGAAGCAGGGAAGGCTGTGACAGAAGAGGTGGGCTGGGGCCAGCGAGCTTGAGCAGGGCCTTAGCCATCAGAGGACTTTCCTTTTCTCCCCAGATCACTAGGTAGAAGGCAGTAACCCCAGGAAGAGTTTTCTGGGAATATATTAGGGGTCATTGGGGGCTCAGGTATAGCATGGTTCCCTACCCTGGTGAGCTGTTTGTTATTGCATACCAAGGCTCTCTGGTGGCCTAGAGGTAAGAACCTGCACTGTAATCTCGAATGCACCTGGTTCGAATCCACCAGCTGTTCTGCAGAAGGATGGGCAATCTCCTCCCATGTGATTAACTGCATCTGAAAACCTGCTGGAGGGTCAGGTGTGGGTGGGTTCTGAGTTGATGGTACTCAACAACAACAACAACCATCAAGTTAGAACTGACTCATAACTGACCCTCCAGCAGGTTGTCAGAGGCTATAAATCACACAGAAGGAGATTGAACATCTTTCTCCCATGGAGCAGCCGGGATTCAAACCACTTGCTTTACCATGGAGAACAAACAGGTTTGTCCTGGAGAAGGTGAAGTCGGAATGCTCCTTGGAGTCAAGGATTCTGAAGCTTCGTCTGATATACTTCGGGCATGTTGCCAGGAGGGACTGGTCCTTGGAGAGGGACATCATGTTTGGCAGAGTGAAGGGGTGGCGAAGGAGAGGAAGACCCTTGATGAGATGGATCGATTCTGTGAGTGGAGTGGTGGGAATGAGCGTGTTTGAGATGGCGAGGTTGGCACTGGATAGAACGGCATTTAGGTCTCTTGTACATAGGGTTGCTATGAGTGGCAAGCGACTCGATGGCACATAACAATAACAACAACAACCACAACTAAGCCCCCAGGGATCCTTTGGAGACCAGTTAGGAAGTTGTTGTTGATTGCCTTTGAGTCAAGTACTACTCATGGCGACCCCATGAACAAAAGGCCTGAAGCCCCTGTACGACTATCAACACTTATCAAAGCTCATAGAGTTTCTGGAGGTATGTTATTTAGGAAGTGGATGCCACTCCTGCTTCCAAACTTTTATCACTATAAATCTCCATTTTAATAGTTAAGAAGAGAATTAAAAAAAAATAAAACCATTATTGTGAATGAGTACAAGGATCCAGGAGGGGTGGGAGAGGCTCAAAGAGGGATGTGGATGTGCAGGGAAAAGGGAGAATTAATCATTAGGTTGGACAATTTGAGGGGAGGGTGAGGGAAATTGAAAGAATTTGTTTAAATTTGTATTTGAATTTTGTAAATAAACTAGTAGAAACATTTTTTTTAAAAAAGGAACTGAGAAAGCAGAAGTGGAAAAAAAATCATTTCCATTGAAACAAGTCAGACTCATGCTGACCCCACGTGTGTCTGGGTAGAACCGTGTTCTGCTGGGTTTTCAGTGAGTGATTTTTTTCCCAGTAGAACACCAGGCTTTCTTTGAAAGCATCTTTAGTTGAACTTACTCTGCAACCTCTTGGTTAGAAGCCAAACATTTGTACCACCCAAGAACTCCAGGAAGAGTTACAACTCTGGTTAGATTAGTTAGGAGACGTCTGTGTGCAAGTAGTGTTGGCTGAAAATGGTGATGAGAATCTGGAGAGCAGCAGACAGATTCCAATATGTTTAAGAAGCACAAGGGATCCCATTTGAATGTGAAGATGCAGGAGAGACTGAGAAGTGACTCCTACACTTGCAACTAGTTTAACTGGGTGAATTCATTTCTTTAACGAATATTCCATGAACTATCATGTGCCAGAATCTGTTCTTGGCACCAGGTTTACACTGAGGGTTGAAGACACGAACATCCCTGCATTTGGGGAGCCCACTCTCTAATGATGAGAGACCCTAGTAATCAGATTAATAGAATGCATGGCAGGGTGCTATAATCAGCCACATCATTTGCAGGAACCCGTGCAAAATGATATCGTGGGGTTCTTTGTTCAACTAAAAATTTCAAGATGGTGACAGTAGAATGTTAAAACAAGCTTGGAGCTCTTCCAAGCTGTAAGTAAGGATCCAGCGTGAAGACACAGGTCAAACACTTAGGAAGTTGTTCTTGCACGTTGCATAGAGGCAAGTGGTGTGTGTGTGTGTGTGTGTGTGTGTGTGTGTGTGTGTGTGTGTGTGTAATTAAATCAATGAGGGAAGGGTCGAGAGTGTCTGGGGAGGGAATGTTGTTGTTTTGTAAAGGATAGACAGGGAAGGGCTGAGTGAGAAGATGACATTTGAATAAATGCATAAAGGAGGCAAGGGTGCAAACTGTGTAAACATCTAGGAAATGGTGTTCTAGGAAGAGGACCTGGACTGCACAAAGGTCCTGAGGTAGGTACGTGCCTGCTGTGTTCAGTCCTAGCAAAGAGGCTGAGGAGCTGGAGTAGAGCAGGCGAGGCAGGAAAGAATCCCTGCAGAGCCTGGAGAGGTGAGGGGTGGACAAGAACAGAGCACAGAGGGCCTTATCAGACCTCAGCTTTGGCTCTGACTGAGGTGAGAAGCTTTGGAAGACTTTCAGCAGAAGAATATTTCAGCATCATTATCCAGATGCTGTTGATAATTGAATGAAGGTGGATGGGATTTCTATAAACATTTACAGTCTTGGGAGCCCTATGGGGTAGTTCTACTCTGTCCTATCATGTTGCTATGAATTTGAATTGACCCAATCGCAGTAGGTTTATGAGGGAGTTCTGGTGGCCTAGCGAGTAAGGAGTTGTGCTGCTAACACAAAGACAGGTGGTTCAAATCCAGGCATTGCATGAGTGGCAATAAGGAAGTAGTCAAGGACAGAAACTGACAAGTTAGGAAGCTAGTGCAGATATCTAAGCAGAAGCCAACGATGGCCTAGACTGGGGCAGTTGCAAGAATAGTTATGGGAACTGTTTAGAGGCCCGTTGTGGAAGCAGAGATGACAAGAGTTGCTGGTTAATTGGAAACTGGGTGTCAGTTCCAGAGATGAGTGAAGGGTGAGTCTGAGTTCCCTGACCTCAGTGACTGGAAGGATGTAGCTGCTGTTTCCTGAGAGAGACAAGGCTAGTGGGAGTGGACTGGGGTGGGATTAGACCCGGAGTTCTGTTCTGATATGTCAAGGCTGAGATAACTAAAGATGATGAGCTGGGAAGAAGTTAAGGTGGCGACACCAAAAAAGGACAAGAGCCAAATCATGTGAACCACGTGGGGTTTGTCAATCATGAAAGGGAGTCTTGATTTCCTCCTTGGGGAAATGGGAATCATTGGAGAGTTTTAGGGATGATGTCATTTCCTTCCAGAAGACTCCAATAATGAATCTTGTGGGAAGAATAGATTGGGAAGGTGATCAAATTCATTGGAGTTTCTTTACACTCATCCAGATACAGGGAGATCATGGATAAGACCAGCATGGTGGCAATGGAGTTGGAGAGCAGTGGGGATACCTGGGGTCTAAATTTTTTAGCTAGAAATAACAAGATTCATTGCTGGAAAGGACCTGATGGATATTGGAGAGAGAATAAAGAAACAAAGATGATTCTAAGGGTTGAACAAATGAAGGATTTGAGAGAGCCATTTACTGAGATGGTGGTTGTTGTGTGCTGTCAAGTCACCTTCAACTCATAGTGACCCTATGTACTACAACCCTAAACCCTACCCATCCTGTGCCAATCTCACTGTCTCTGAAACACCTATCCCCATTACCCCAGTCACTGAATCAATCCGTCTCATCGAGGGTCTTCCTCTCCTGCACTGATCCTCCACCTTCCCAAGCACAACGTGCCTCTCCATGGACTGGTCCCTCCTTGCAACACATACAGAGTATATCAGACAAAGCTTCAGAATCCTTGCCTCCAAGGAGCAGCCTGATTTAACCCTCTCCTGGACAAACCTGTTTGTCTTCCTAGCAGTCCATGGTACATTCAATACTCTTCTCCAGCACCACAGCTCAAAGGCATCAATTCTCCTATCATGCCTAGTCATTACCAGCTTCTGATGCATAGCAAGTGATTGCAAAGACCATGGCATGTTATCAGGTGCACCTTAGTCTCCAGACTGACATCGTTGCTCTTCAGTACTTTAGAGAGGTCTCTAACCACAGACTTTCCCATTGCAACACATCTTTTAATTTCCTGGCTTGCTGGTGCCAAGAGTGTTGACTGTGAGATGGTAGTAAAGGAAAATTTAAAATTCAATGGGATGTAAAAATACTAGTGGTTAAGGTGTTCCTTAAGAAGGGTACTGATGAGTGAATGTTCACCCAGGGGGCCTGGAAGGGAAAGGGCAAAGTGAAGAGAGATCGAGAATTCCAAGTAGAAGGAATCACGTGTGCACAGGCTACACACTTTCGAGGCACTTTCAGGAAGGTTATGTTGGAGGATGAGGCGGATGGAGTATACGGAAGGATAAGCTAGGAATGCCAGCAGGCCCTCACTAGTGAGGGAAAAATCGGCTGTCTCTCAGTATCAAGAGCAATGAGTCTCTAGGACATTGCACATCAAATGAATTCTTGGATTATTTATTTCCGTGATAAAGAATCACCCGTGTATGTTATTGCTTTTTCTGTACTTGACTTGAAAATCATATGTTCTTTTAAATTTTTTATTTGCATTTCATTATAGGCCTCTTGGATACTTCTTACAATCTGACGGAATCATTTTCTGTAGGGCGGAACTTAAAGTGGGGGGAAAAATGCGTCATTTCTCCGGGTGAAATCAAGGACTTTCTGGTGGCAGAGTGGGTGGTACTGTGGCCCGGGCAGTGCATGCTCTCCCTGCGAGAGGGAAGGAGACATTGAAACACAAAGACTTTCCCTCTGGCTCCTGCTTTGTTAGAGGAAAATCTCATTTACCGCTGCGTCAATCATTCATTTGCTGATACTTGTTAAACTCCTACCTGGGCAGCCTAAACTCTGGAAACAGAGAAGCCATCAGACCCAGCTCCTGTTTTTATGGAGCTCTCTGGTGGCCTAGAGGCAAGAAACTGTGCTGCAATCCCAAAGGCATGGGGTTCAAGGCCACTAGCTGCTCTGTGAGAAAAGGCTGGGCAATCTCCTCCCCTGCAATTAACTGCCTCTGAAAACCCAGCAGAGGGTCAGCTATGGGCCAATTCTGACTCTATGGTACACAGCAATATACACATTTTATAAGCTTGACAATAACAAATCTATCTTGGAAGAATTGCAACCAGGGTCATCATTAGAGGCAAGGATGATAAGATTTCATCTCATAGACTTCGGGCATGTTGTCAGAAGGGACCAGTCCTTGGAGAAAGACATGCTGGGAAGGGTTATTGTTCTTGGTGAGTCCTGTTGAATCAAGTATAACTCAAAGCCCATCCTTCTCCCCCTGAAAGAAGATGGGGGGGGGGGGCTGCTAATTTCAGAACAGCATGTGCAAAGGCCCTGAGGCAGGAGAGTGAATTGAGATCGTGTTGGATCAGAAAGGAAGGCAGAGCACCTAGAGCAACTTGTGGGAGGTGAAGCCGGGTTAGTTTCTCTTCATCTGTAGCACAATGGGAGCTAGTGAAGGGTCTTAAGAAACAGAATTGATAAGACCACATTTACATTCTCAATGACTCCTCTGGGTATGGTGCAAGGGTAAAAAGAGGAGTAGGAATGATTGAGGTCGAATCCACCAGATGCTCTGCGGGAGGAGGGGCAATCTCCTACTGTGCCAGTTGACTCCAATTCGATGGAAGAAAAGAAGAAAGGAAAGGAAAGGAAAGGAAAGGAAAGGAAAGGAAAGGAAAGGAAAGGAAAGGAAAGGAAAGGAAAGGAAAGGAAAGGAAA
>NW_006399836.1:10677980-10678678 GCF_000299155.1 Elephantulus edwardii
AGGAAAGGAAAGGAAAGGAAAGGAAAGGAAAGGAAAGGAAAGGAAAGGAAAGGAAAGGAAAGGAAAGGAAAGGAAAGGAAAGGAAAAAGGAAAAGGATGATTTGGGGCCGACCTGCGAGGAGCCGCCGCAGCTGTCCCAACACGAGATGATGGCGGCCTGGGCGAGGATGGTAAGCAGAGACAGAAGAGGAAGGATTCGAGAGGTAAAATCAATAGGATTGAGTGCAGTTAAGTAAGTGACAGCATTCACAAGAATTTAAAATCAAGACATGCCACAATCATTTGACTTATCGATTCCTGGCAACATGGCCAATCCACTACGAACAAAAACCACCCGGAGCCGGTGTGAACTGACAGTGATGAGACGAATGGAATCGATAGCATCCCTGCCCGCCCCTGTGATCAAAGCACCACCCCACGAGCTGAAGAGAAACGGAAAATGACAGTTCCCAGCGCAGCATCAACTCACTGGCAGCCGAGCACCACCCTCGGGGAGGAGCAGTTTCTAGACGTTGGGAGATTACAAGCAGTTAACACACCTGGCTGCTAACTGACAAGTTAGTGGTTCAAGTCCACCAAAAGGAGCTTGCAAAGCGAGGACTGGTTCTGAGAAATGAGGCCCTGGAAACCCTGCGGAGCACAGCTCTCTCTTGCTCGCGCTCTCGCTCTCTCTCTCTCTCTCTCTCTCTCTCTCTCTC
>NW_006399836.1:10678898-10687974 GCF_000299155.1 Elephantulus edwardii
GCCCCAGGTCCACTCCACTATGCAGCCTTCATTCTGGACTCATGTCATGACAATAACACCTTAACACTTTTCTACCATCACAAAGTAAAGCCCAGCTCATTCTCGCTTTCTTCCCTTGGCCCACCATGATGTGAGAAATCCCATAAACATGTTAGCTATTGTGGGAGCCCAGAGAGGAGGCCAACCCACAGCTGGGAAAGGTGGAGGGAAGCGAGCACCGAGGAGAAACCCAGGCTGAACAAAAGAGTATCCTGTGGCCTAGGGCTAACAAGCTATGCTGCACTCCCAAAGGCACGGGGTTTGAATCTATCAGCTGCTCCAGAGGAGAAAGATGGGCAATCTCCTCCTGTGCAATTTACTGCCTCTGAAAATCCACTGGGGGCGCAGTTATCAGTCGATTCCAACTCCATGGCACACAACAGCAAAAAGAAGTGGGAAGGACTTCTGTCAACCCAAAGGCATGTGGTTCGAATCTATGAACAGCTCTATGGAAGGAAGATAGGCAATGTTTTCCTATCGATTTCTTGTTGTTTTTCTTGGTTTTATTGCTGTTATTTTATGCTCTCGAGTCGACCCTATGCACAATAGCTCTGAACCATGTGCTGTCCTGAGCCAATTTCACTGTCTCTGGCACACCTACCCCCGTTGCCACAGTAACTGAGTAATGTATTCATCTCATCCAAAGTCTTCCTCTCCTGCACTGTCCTTCCACACTTCCAAGTATGATGTCATTCCCCAAGACTAGTTCCTCCTGGCAACATGCTCAAAGTAGGTGAAATGAAACTCCAAAATTCTTGCCTCCAAGGAGCAGCTTGGTTTCACCCTCTCGAGGGTAGACCTGTTAGTTCTCTTGGCAGTCCACGGTCCATTCCATACTCTTCTCCAGCACCACAACTCAAAGGCATCAATTCTTCTATCTTCTTTGGCAATTGTCTAACTCTCTGATGCATAGCAAGTAATTGAAAAGACCATGGCTTGGATCAGGTGCTAGATGGACATTGTTGCTCTTCAGCTCTTTGGCAAGGTCTATGAGAGCAGATTTTCCTAATGCATCTTTTGATCTAACTTTCAGATTTTTAGAAAGATTTTTAATTTTAATTTTTAATTTTCATCTTTTGATTTCTTGACTGCTGGTGCTAAGAGGGTTGATTGTGGAACCTAGCAAGTTGAAATTGTTAACAATCTCAATCTCTTTTCCTTCTATCATGGTGCTGCCAATTGGCCCAGTGATGAGAATCTTAATTTTCTTGATGTTGAGCTTCAATCCACTGCACTCCTTGACCTTCTGCAGCAAACACCTCAGGTCCTCCCCAGCTTCAGGGTATGTAAGGTTGTGTTATCTGCATAATACAGGCTGTTGATGAGTCTTCCTCCAATTGTAATGCCACACTTCTTCACATAAAGTTCAGCCTCCCACATGGTCTCTTCTGCATATAGATTGAAAAGGTATGGAGATAGGACACATCCCTGGCATACACCCTTTCCAATTTTGAACCATGCCGTGTTCCCTTGCAATCTTGTGATGACTGCCTCCTGATCCAAGTAGAAGTTTCTCATGAGCACAGCCAGGTGTTCTGAGAGTCCCAGTCTTCTCAAGGTTAGCCATAGCTTGTCGTGATCCACACAGTCAAAGGCCTTGGCATAGTCAATGAAACAGACAGACATTCCTCTGGTACTCTCTGCTTTCAGCCACAATCCATGTGATCTTGATGATGATGTCTCTAGTGCCATGGCTTCTTCTATACTCTGCTTTTTATTTCTGGTAGTTCTCTGTCGATGCACTATTTTAGCTATTTTTGGATGATCTTCAGCAGAATTTTGCTTGTATGTATTACTAGTGATATCATTCTATAATTTCAGCACTCTGTCAAATAATCCCTTTTTTGAAATAGGAATAAATATGGGTCTGTCTCTGAAAACCCACTGAAGGTTCAGCTATGGGTCAGTTCCAACTCAACGGTACCCAACAACAACAGCAAGCAAATCTAGGAGGTGTGTGGTGTGGCGAGAGCTCCAAGTGCTTGAGGGAGTAAGAAAACAGCCACGATTCCAGGTACAGGTTTGACATTATATTCACATAACAGAGGCAATTATTTGCCACATTTGACAGGTGAAAAAAAGACTCTTGGGTATTAGGCTATTTTTTAAATGAATATATCTGATTGCAAATCAATTTTTAGAGACTGCAGATAAGATTCCGCTAAGGGACAGCTAATAGTAGCAACAATGGTGCACTTGATTCCCATTCCATCTGTACTTGAAGAGCTCGCAGACAAGGCCCTTGTGCTCCTCCTGTGCGGAGGGCTGCTTTCGTTCCAGTGAACATTTTTAGCATGATGTTATCTCAGACTCGAGCTGGGAATTGTTGTTAAGTGTTACTGTGTCAGCCCTGACTCCATTCCATGTGCCACAGATGAAAGCTGCCAGATCATGTACAATGGAAGCCCGTTCACTGCTGTGGTCAGTGTCAGTCCATCTCCCTGAAGGGGAAGGGGTCCGTCTCATCTCGTGGTGGTCAGACAGCCCTATATAAATGAGAGGATGATCGTCAAAAGGAAGTACATAAGTCACCATGAGCAGGTATTTCCCAGGTGGAGGCTTCCTAATAATCATTTCACACAAATTTGTTCAATATTCAAGCCAAGCCAAGTTCTTTGATTGTTTTGTTGGTTTGTGGTTTTTTTTTTAATTATGTGGAGGGAGTCCAATAATAATGGCTAAGGTTCATCTCTGTCTCCACCTTCCTCTCTGAAGCAATGGGCTCAAATGTATCAGAGATTGTAAGGTTGACATAGGATAGGGCAGGGTTCAAATCTGTGGCTCGTAGGATCTCTGTGACTCGTACTCAGCTCAATGGCACATAACAACATAACTTCTTTTATTCCTGTTTTAAACTTTGATTTAAACCTAAAGTTGGTAAAATTTGAGCATAAATTTAGAGAGTACAGCATGAAAAAATCTAACTCTGTATAGAAAATTTCATATTAAAATGTGTAGTTTGGCCTTTTTGTTTCAATTTGGAAAAATACAGTTGCTCTTATCATGTTTCTCTTCATGTATGTTTGACTGTGGAGATAGGAGTTGAGGAAATCCACTGCGATCAAGTCTATTATGACTCATCACAATGTGCAGAGCACAGACCTGTCCCGTAGAGTTTCTGTGCGTCGTAGTCAACTCGACAGCACCTAACAACAACAATTTATATGGAGAAATGACCGTGTTTTTCCTCCAAGGATCAACAGAGAGGTTCAAACTGTCAACCTTTTGGTTAGCATTTAACCACTGCACCATGAGTCCAAAATGGAAAGATAAAAAGCAGTCCTATTTGCCTATTTCTCATTACAAGATTCCTGTAGCTCTGGAGATAAAAGCCTCCATAAAGTGACTTGACATCTGTAAATACTAATTTGGCACTTGGGGGAGGGGGGAATACACACACACACACACACACACACACACACACACATTGTTGTTGTGGCTGAATATCATTGTGTTGGAATCAACCCATAGCTAACACTCCAGAAGATTTTCAGAGGGTATAAGAAATTATATATATATATAAAATTCCCTCTTACCCAGCCCAGTAAGTAGACTTGGAAAAAAATTACCAGCACATGTGCTCATAATACAGCAACTTGAATTTCTATAGCAACTTTCACTTGAGGATTTCTCAGTGCTTGGCAAACAGTAATTAATTAGACCCCCTAACATCCCCGTGAGGGAACCAAGAGATGTGGGTACACATCAAGCAATCCCCAACACTGACTTGCTGTCACCTCTGGGGTAGATGAACAGCTGTTGTTTAAAAAAACTGTATGGTAAACGAATCCAACATTTTAGAAAATTCTCGGAAGACTTAGTCAGCCTTCTTAGATCCAACAGAAAATGGGATTGGTGCAGGCTTCTACGCTTGTCATAGAAAAGTGATAGAGAGGGATGAATTTTCAACAATGTTTGCCACCACTCCATCCCCAAAGGCTAGATTTACCCTATAACATGAAATAACTTGGTTTCACCATGCTAAAGATAAAGTCATTACCAAGAAATTTTGCCTGAAAACAATAGATGTTGTTCAGTGTGAGGTGCCATTGAACCAACTGCATCTCATGGGGAATTCTGTAAACAGCAGGTCTGGACCTTGCTCTGTCCTGCGCCCTGCTCATGAGCTCTGTCATGTTCAAGTTCATTGTATTCACAGAGTCATATCCATCTCGTTGAGTCTTCCTCTCTTTTGTTGACTCTCTGTCTTTCCCAGAATGATTTCTTTTTCTAAGGTCTGTCACCTCCTGACAACATGCTCAAAGTATATGAGGGCAACTTTGACTATCTTTACCTCTAAGGAGCATACTTCCTCCAAGATTATTGATTTTTTTTGGTGATATATCGTATATTGAATACTTATCTTCAGCACCAAAATTTGAAGACATCAATTCTTCTCCAGTCTTCCTGATTCACTGTCCAACTTTCTGATGCATGTTGTTCTTGGGTGTGTGTGTGTGTGTGTGTGTGTGTGTGTTATGTGTCAAGTCAGCTACAGCTCATAATGACCCTATGAGCAATGGCTCCGAAATATGCCCTATCCTGCACCAACCTTCCTCTTGGCACTAGCAGTCGGGAAATCAAAGGACAAGTTGCATGGAAAAACTGCTGTCAGGGATCTCTCTAGAGTGCTAAAGAGCAATGATGTTAATCTAGAGACTAAGGTGTGGCTGATCCAGGCCACAAGCTTCTTAATTGCTTGCTATGTATCTGAGAGCTGGACAATGAAATAGAATGCAAAAGAAGAATTTCTGCCTTTGAGTTGTGGTGTGCTGAAGAATAGTATTTAACATACCATGGACTGCCAAGAGAACAAACAGGTCTGTACTGGAGAGAGTGAAACTAAGTCACTCCTTGGAGGCAAGGATTTTTAAATTCTGTTTCATATACTTTGAGTACGTTGCCAGAAGGGACCAATCCGTAGATAAGGACATCATACTTGGAAGGCTGAAGGGATAGCGCAGGAGAGGAAGACCCAGGATAAGATTGACACAGTGACGGTGGTGATGGGGTCAGTTGTGGGGCGTGTGTTCAGATGCATAGGAAGTAACTTAAAAAAAAAAAGCCAACTTGGTTTGCATAAGGTGTATAGTGATTATTTGCCAGGTCCTGTCTTAAACAATAGTTCTGTACCGTTGAGTCAGAACCAACTTATAGCTGATTCTCCAGTGGATTTTCCGACACAGTAAATCACACGAAGAAGAGACTGCCCATCTTTCTAAATAGCTGGTGGATTTAAGCTGAATTCTTTGTGGCTGGCAGCACAAATCCTTATCACGCCGCTACCAGAGCTTCAGAAGCAATTCAGAACTGTTAGCTGCCATCGGGGCGAGTGCAGCCCGTCGCAACCTTATAAACAACAGACTGAACTGCACCTGATCCTGTGCCATTGACACAATCAGACCCGTTGCTGCACAGTCACTGTGTCAGTCTGTCTGGTTGAGAGTCCTCTTTCTCACCGACCTTCATTTAATCCTTAGGGCAACCTTCTGAGGTGGTTGTTTTTATCTTTATTATTTGATTTTTATATGTGAAGAAACTGAAGTTTAGAAGGTTTAAGACATTTGCCCCAGGTCACTCAGCTGGAGAGCAAGGGCGTCTATATCATAACCTTTATTCTATATCATATATATATCATATATCTTTATTCTATATCATAACCTTTCCTGATCCGTATTATCCTTTAGTAAGTGGTTCAAGTCCACCAGCTGCTTTGCAGGAGAAAGGTGGGCACAGTCCTCCTGTGTGGGGTTTGTTGTTTTGTTATGTGCCATTGAGTCACCTGCGACTCATAGTGATCCTATGTAAATGGCCCTGAACCCCACCCTATCCTGAGCCAGTCTTATTGTCTCCAACAACCTATCTTCATTATGCAGTTACTATGTCAAGTCAATCCATCTCATCCACGGTCTTCCTCTCCTATGCTGACACTCCATCTTTCCAAACATGATGTCCTTCTCCAGGGACTGGTCCCTCCTGGCCACATGCCTATAGTATGTGAGACGGAGTTTCAAAATCTTAACCTCCAAGGAGCAGCCTGGTTTCATCCTCTCCAAGACAGATCTGTTTGTTCTCTTGGTGGTCCGTGGTATGTTCAATACTCTTCTCCTGCACCACAACTCCAAAAACCCACTGGAGTGTCAGCTATGCATCAATTCCAACTCACTGTTTCACAGTCACCTTTCCAGGCTGGTGTTATCCTATCATAAACTCTAATGTTTACGTATTGGTGCATTTTCTCCACTTGGTCCTGCATGATGTCTCCTTTACTCAACCTACAAGCACAACCAGTAATTCTAGTAATGACTCACACACAAGAAGCCAGTTTGAAAAGAAAAAAAAACAAATAAAATAAGCTCTACTCCCATCAGCAACCGGGAGAGCATCTATCTACCTGCAGGTAGCCCTCAACTTACACCCTGGCTCTGCTTCAGGACCACTCCATCATTCATCATAACATTAAGTCTCATTAATTTCTCTTTGTTTCTTTCATTGTTATTATCTTTTATTACCAGTATCTTGATAAATCTGACAGTGTTTTGAACAATAGATCACACAACTAAGCATCTTTCTTCAAGAGACCCTCTGAAAATTATTATAAGAGCAACAAATTATGTACTGCAGCCTGGTACTGGTACTAGATAAGTCAGCTTTCCCATCTGTTCTTCATAGGGTCACTGTGAGTTGTAGGGGACTTGACAATTCCTAACAGGTGCAACTACAACATATTAACAGTGCTGCTGTTATCTGCCATTAAGAGCAAACCAACCCATAGCTAACCCTCCAGTGGGTTTTCAGAGGCAGTAAGTCACACAGGAGGAGATTGTTCATCCTTCTCCTGTGGAGCAACTGGTGGATTTGAACTTGTACCTTGGGGATTGCAGTATAGCTTCTTACCACTAAGCCACCAGAGCTTCCTGTTAGCAAAGAGGGAGGGAGGGAAGGAAGGAAGGAAGGAAGGGAGGGAAGAAGGAAGGAGAAGGAAGGAAGGAAGGAAGGAAGGAAGGAGGGAGGGAGGGAAGGAGGGAGGGAAGGAGGGAGGAAAAGAAGGAGAGAGAGAGAAAGAAAGGGAAAGAAAAGAAGAGAAAAGCAGATGGTTTTAAGTACAGTTCGTCTTAATTTGAATATGCCTTATTTTGAGGGCCACCTGTATTTACCAGGCTCTGGGAGGACCTAGTAAGGGTCTCTCCCAAAGAAGTGAGGCTGAAAACAGGAAGGAGCCAAATTAATGGGGATTGGGTGTTTTTTTTTTAATTTTTTACTCCTTTCCTTTACCAAGATTGTGCTTTTATGACAACAGAGAATGCGTCCAGGATTGTCAGATGATTTTAACCCAGGCTCTCTCAAGCCTGAGACACAACAGCTCCAGTATCCCTGTTTTGGGGCTATGGGAATGTCTTGGTTCTTAAAAGTATTATATTTTAAACTTAACATTCAGTTTTCCTATCATTTGAGGACGTGCGTCTCTCTTGTCTTTATTTCCCCTCCCCCACTTCCTGACAGGAGACTGTCTTCTAGGGCAATTAGGCCTCCACTCCGGGACCACAGGTGCCCTACTTTCATCTGTCCCACAGCAGAGACAGGAGAGCAGAGTGGTTACACACGCAGGCTCCGAAATTAGCCTGCCTGCAACATTCATTTCAGCTCTGCCACCTTCTAGCTGAGACAGTGGGCAAGAGACTCAGCCTTGCTAAACCCTCTTTTTACTGTCTGTAAAATGGAGCTAATAATGATAACAGAGTTAAATGATTGTTCTAAAATTCAAATTAAGTTGTTGTTATTATGTGCCATCAAGTCACCTGCAACACATAGCAACCCTATGTACAACAACCCTTCTCTATCCTGTGCCAATCTTACTGTCTCTGACACACCTACTCCCATTACCCCAGTCACTGAATCAATCCATCTCATCAAGGATCTTCCTCTCTTGTGCTGTCCATCACCCTTCCAAGCATGACGTCCCTCTCCAAGGACTGGTTCCTCCTTGCAACCTGCCTAAAGTATGCCAGATGAAGCTTCAGAATCCTTGCCTCCAAGGAACAGCCTGGTTTAACCCTCTCTAGGACGAACCTGTTTTTTCTCTTAGCAGTCCATGATATATTCGATACTCCAACATCACAGCTCAAAATCATCAATTCTCTTTCTATCATCCCTAGTCATTGTTCAGCTCTGACACATGGCAAGTGATTGCAAAAACCATGGCCTATATCAGGCACACCTTAGTCTCCAGAGTGACGTCGTTGCCCTTCAGTACTTTGGAGAGGTCTCTAACAGCAGACTTTCCCAGTGCAATTCATCTTTTAATTTTCTGGCTGTTGGTGACAAGAGTGTTGATTGTGAAGCCAGACTAAAGCTGTTAACAATCTCAATCTCTTTACTGTCTATCATGATGCTACCAATTGGCCCAGTGGTGGGAATCTTTGTTTTCTTGAATTGAGCTTCAATCCATATTGAAGGCTGTAATCCTCTAGTGGAGTTATGTGGAGCATGGTGTGCTGTCAAACAAAAGGTCAGCAGTTTGAGTCCACTAGCTGTTCAGAAGGAGAAAGATAAAGTTACATGATTAAATATCAGCTTTTCATTGTGAGACAAAAGAGGGACATTTCTAAGGAATTCATGGTACTGATGCACTTTCCCTCTCTGCTTGGGCTGTCAAGGAGCTTGGGGTAGAGGTCTCGCTCAGGATCCTCAGAGTCAGCACTTCTATCATTCTTGTCCTCTCATCCTGACTGGCATTTCCTTGGATCCTAATTTTACTAGTGCTTTCCCCCCATCCCTACCCCTGGTGTCAGAAGATGCTAAGAAGACAGTAGATCACTAGAATATAAAACCAAATGAGCAAAGATGCTTGTCTCTTTTGTTTGTTCCCATATTCCATATATATTCATCTTCCTTGGGTCCACAATTAACACTCTTGGTACCAGCAGTCAGGAAATCAGGAGATGCACTGCACTGGGAAAGTCTGCAGTTAGGGACCTCTCCAAATTATTGAGGAGTAATGATGTCAGTTTGAGGACTAAGGTGTGTCTGATTAAGG
>NW_006399836.1:10688509-10702567 GCF_000299155.1 Elephantulus edwardii
GGAGAGATTGGTCTTTGGAGAAGGACATCATGTTCAGAAGGGTGGAGGGAGAGCGCAGGAGAGGAAGACCCTAGATGAGATGGATTGATACAGTAACTGGGACAATGGGGGTTGGTGTGTGGGAATTAGTGAGACTGGCTCAGGACAGGGAAGGGTTCAGAGATGCTGTATATAGGGCCACTATACATCACGGGCAACTCAACGGCACATAACAACAATAACGTGCTATGACATGTTTGGAAGCAGGAGTGGCATCCACTTCCTAAATAATATGCCTCCAGAAACTCTACGAACTTTGATAAATGTCGATCCTTGTAGAGGGGCTTCTGGCATTTTGTTCATAGGGTCCCTATGAGTCCTACTCAACTCGAAGAAAATCAACAGCAACAACATGTGTTGTTGTTGTTGTTCTTCTTGTTGTTCTTGTTGTTGTTATGTGCTGTTGAGTCACCTGCAACTCCTAGCAACCCTGTGTACAACAGCCCTAAACCCTGCTCTATCCTGTGCCGATCTCACTGTCTCTAACACACCCACCCCAATTACCCTAGTCACTGAATCAAACCATCTAATCGAAGATCTTCCTCTCCTGCACTGTCCCTCCATCCACCAAGCATGACTTCCCTCTCCAAGGAATGGTCCCTCCTTGACATGTCCAAAGTATGTGAGATAAAGCTTCCAATTCCTTGTCTCCAAGGAACAGCCTGGCTTCACCCTCTCTAGGATGAACCTGTTCTTTCTCTTGGCAGTCCATATATTCAATACTCTTCTCCAACATCACAGCTCAAAGGCATCAATTCTCCTTCTATCCTCCCTAGTTATTGTCCAGATCGCTGATGCATAGCAAGTGGTTGCAAAGACCATGGCCTGTATGAGGCTCACCTTAATCTCCAGACTGACACCATCACTCTTCAGTACTTTGGAAAGGTCTCTAACAGCAGACTTTCCCATTGCAATATATCTTTTCATTTTCTGGCTGCTGGTGCCAAGAGTGTTGATTGTGGAGCCAAGCAAACTAAAGCTGTGAACAATCTCAATCTCTTTACCATCCATCCTGATGCTGCCAATTGGCCCAGTGGTGAGAATCTTTGTTTTCTTGATATTGAGCTTCAATCCATATTGAAGGCTGTGGTCCTTTGACCTTCTGCAGCAAGTGCTTCAGATCCTCCTCAGTTTCAGCAAGCAGGGTTGTGTCATCTGCATAATGCAAATTGTTGATGAATCTTCCTCCAATCCTGATGTCACATTACTCCTCATACAGCCCAGCCTCCCGGATAATCTGTTCTGCATATAGATTGAAAAGATATGGAGATAGGACACGTTTTTGATACACACCCTTCCCAATTTTGAACCATGAAGTGTTTCCTTGCTCTGTTCTGATGACTGCCTCATGGTCCAAGTATAGGTTTCACATGTGCAGCTTAAAAATTGTAGAAATGTATTGTCCATGTTCTGTGTGTTGGCAGAGCTATACTCTCTCTGGTGTCCCCAGGAGAACATTCTTGTTTCTTTCCGCTTCTCCCCTTAAGTTTTTCTTGGCTTCTGGCAACATCCCTCCAGTGTCCACCTCCATCGTCACATGCCCAGCTTCCTGCTGTGTGTCTATCTCTGTGCCTCTTCCCTTTCACAAAAACACCACTTATGTAGGATCAGGACACACTCTACTCCTGTATGGCTTCTTAATTAGTTTATTATTTTTGTATTTATTTTTTCTTATGGTTTGAGCCAAAGTTTACAAAGCATTTAATTCATCTAATTATACACATTTGATAGCTTATAGATAGATAAGCATATGTTGTCGTTATTGTCATTAAGGGCAGTCAAGTATGTCTCAAAGTGATCCTGTGAACAAGCAATCTGAACCCTGTTCTATACTGAGCCAACTTCATCACCGCTGACACTCTTAGGTCCATTGCAACAGTAACTATGTCAATCGCCCTCATTGAGGGTCTTCTTCTCATCTGCTGTCCTTTATAGATGAAAATAGAGAGATAAAAGAGATGTTGTTGCTGTTGTTATTTGCCATTGAGTTGACTATAACTCATAGTGAGCCTATAAACAAAGGCTCAAATCTTGCCCTATCCTGAGCCAACCTCACCATCTCTTATCCAGCTGATCCCATTGCCACAGTCATTGTGTCAATCCATCTCATCCAGGATTTTCTTACTCTGCCCTGACCCTCTACCCTTCAAGTATGATGTCCTCTAAGAATTGGTTCCTCCCGGCAACATGTCCAAAGTGTGTGAGGTGGAGTTTCAAAACTCTTGCCTCCAAGGAGTAACTTTGGTTCACCCTCTCCAGGACAAAACTGTTGCTTAGTAGTCTGTGGTATGTTCAATACTCTTCTCCAACACCAGAACTCAAAGGCATCTATTCTTCTTCTGTCATCCTTATTCATTGTGCAGTTCTCAGATGCATAGCAAGCACTGAGAAGACAATGGTCTAAATCAGGCACATCTTAGTCCCTAGACTGACGTTTTTGCTCTTCAGCACTCTGGAAAGGTTTTTGATAGTAAATTTTCCCAATACGACTTGTCTTTTGAACGCCTGAGTGCTGGTGCCGAGAGTGTTAATTGTGGATCTGAGCAGGATTAAATTGTTAACAACCTCAATCTTTTCTCCATCTATCACTATTGGCCTGATGGTGAGGATTATTGTTTTCTTGATGTTGAGATGCAATCTATATTGAAGGCTGTGGTCCTTGACCTTCTGCAGCAAATGTTTCAAATCTTCCTCAGTTTTGGTGAGCAAGATTGTATCATTTGCATGGTACAGGTTGTTGATGAGTCTTCCTCCAGTCCTGAGGTCACATTTTTGTTCATAAGGTCCAGCCTCCCAAGTGATCTGTTCCGTATACAGATTAAAAACCTGTAGAGAAAGGATGCATCCCTCATTCACGTCCTTCTTGATGATGAACCATGCAGTGTTCCTCTGTTTTGTTCAGACAACAGCTTCCTGGTCTAGGTATAGGTTTCCCATGACCACAATCAAGTGTTCTGGACTTTACATCCTTCTCAGTGTAAGCCATAATTTGTTGTGATCTACACAGTGAAATGCCTTTGCATAATCAATAAAACACAAATATACATTCTTCTGGCACTCTCTACTTTCACCCATGATCCATCTGACATCAGCAATGATGTCCCTAGTGCCACAGCCTCTTCTAAGCCCTACTTGTATTTCTAAAAATTCTTGGTTGATGTACTTGTTCTAGTTATTTTGGATAATCTAGCAAGATTTTCCATGCATGTGATATTAATAATATTGGATAGATATAAGTATGTGGATAAATATAAAAGATGGATCTATTAGAGAGCTCTGGTGGCCTAGTAGCAATAAGCTGCTCTGCAATCCCAAAGACTACCAGTTCGAGTCCACCAGTTACTCTACTCTCGTGTGATTAACTGTCTCTGGAAACCTGCAGGAAGGCCAGCTATCGGTCAGTTTTGCCTCGACAGTACACAGTAACAATAACTATATTAGTAGGTAATTTCATTTTTCGTTCTCATTGACCTCAGATTGGAGCTGACTCATAGGTGACCCTCCAGTGGGTTTCCAAGTCTGTGAAACACACAGGAAGACATTGTTCATCTTTCCCCCAAGCAGCTGCTCGACCAGCGAGGCATTGCCTTTGGTTTAGCACGCAACTCCCCACTACTCACCAGAACTCCCTAAATAGACAATATATAGATGATATGTTGTTGTTGTTGTTGTTGTTATGTGCTGTCAAGTTGCCTGCAACTCATAGCAACCCTATGTACTATAGCTGTGAACCCTGATCTAACCTGAGCCAAACTTATTGTCTCTGACACTCCTACACCCACTACCCGAGTCACTGAATCAATCCATCTCATCAAGAGTCTTCCTCTCTTGCGCTGACTCTCCACCCTCCCAAGCATGATGTCCCTCTCCAAGGACTGGTCCCTCCTTGCAACATGCTCAGAGTATGTTAGACGAAGCTTCAGAATCCTTGCCTCCAAGGAGCAGCCTGGCTTCACCCTCTCTAGGACGAACCTGTTTGTTTTCCTAGCAGTCCATGGTATATTCAATACTCTTCTCCAGTACCACAGCTCAAAGGCATCAATTCTCTTTCTATCACCCATAGTCATTGTCCAGCTTTCTGATGGATAGCATGTAACTGCAAAGACTATGGTCTGGATCAGGTGCACCTTAGTCTCCAGACTGACATCGTTGCTCTTCGGTACTCTGGAGAGGTCCTTGACAGCTGACTTTCCCAACGTGTTGATTGTGGGGCCAAGCAAACTAAAGCTATTAACAGTCTCAATCTCTTTGCCATCTATCATGATGCTGCTAATCAGCCTAATGGTGAGAATCTTTGTTTTCTTGATATTGAGCCTCAACCCATATTGAAGGCTGCAATCCTTGACCTTCTGCAGCAAACACTTCAGGTCCTCCTCAGTTTTGGCAAGCAAGGTTGTTTCATCTGCAAAACACAGTTGTTGATGAGTTTCCTCCAATGTAGATATCAAGAAACCTATGATAGATTGATTGTTGCTGTTGTTGTTGCATGCTGCTATTAAGTTGGAACCAACTCATAGATGACCCTCCAGCAGGTTTTCAGAGGTGGTCAGCCACACGGGATGAGACTGTCCATCCTTCTCTTGTTGAGCATCTGGTAGATTAGAACTGCCTGCCTTTGGGTTGGCAGCACAGGTCCTTACCCACTAGACCACCAGAGATCTTTAGAAGAATATAGATATAGAAACAGAACAATGGTCAGGCAGAGAAGATAACAGGTATATTATTGTTGCTATTTGTTGTTACCATCAAGTCAACTATGACTCAGTGACCCTATGAACAACAGATCAAACTCTTCCCCTATTTGAGCCATCCTCACAATTGCTGCCTACTACAGTTACTGTCTATGCATGTGTTGTGGTGGTGAGGTGCCGTCTTGCTGACTTCAATTCACAGTTACTCGATGAACGGCGATTCCGAGCCCTGTCCTTTCCTGAGCCATTCTCATCATCTTTGATATACTTCATCAGCTCATTGCTATAATCACTGGGTCAATCCATCTTGTTGAGAGCCTTCCTCTCTTTCTTTGACTTCCACCTCTCCCAGCATGATCTCTTTTTCCCAGGACTGGCCTCTCTTAACAACATGCCCAGAGTATGTGAGATGAAGTTCAATGTCCTTGCCTTTAAGGAGCATTCTGGTAGCACTTTCTCCAAAACAGACCTGTATGTCTTTTGGCAGATGGATAAAGAGATCGACAAATGTGTGACAGGGAGATAGAGACAGGCAGATGAAAGAAAGCTAGGTTGGCTTCTCTCACTAATTTCTTTATTATTATTATTTTTAGTATTATTATTATCATTATTATTATTAATTTTAATGAACATTTACAGAGACTGGATTGCCATTCATTCATTGTTGCACTTTTCTCCCTGCCCAACCTATCACCCCTCTCACCCCCAGTTCGCTCTTCTCTTTAAAAAGTAAAAGAAAAAATTCTTTCATTGTTATACAATCCCTCCCACCAAGTCCACGCCATTATGCAGTGTTCGTTCTAGACTCCTGTCATGACAATAATATCTAATCTTACAATCTTTTTTTTTCTTTTTTTTCTATATTTTATTAATTTTCATAAACATTTACAGAGATTTTGGGTTTCCATTCATTCCCTGTTGCACTATTCTCTCTACCCTCCTCCCAGTTTGTTCTTGTCCAAATGCCACAGTGCTTGTCAAAGCCAGTTCTGATTAATCTTCTTTGTCAGTGTGTCCTTTGCCATTCCCTATCACTCCTCCCTGAGAGAGACTTCACCCTGAGTCATAAGGAAAAGGGGATGGCGTATTCTCTTAGCTACTTCCTGCTGAAAAGGGACGCTGTGGGTTTCAGGGTGAAGATCTTCTCTCACTACTCTAAAGGGCCCCTTTGGCAGTAGGAAACACATAGACTATTATGGAGATTGATTTTGGGATTTAGATGCACTCTTATTGATTGTGCTTGGCCATACATGTTCATATCCTTGAAGATGTATCATGGGGGTGTTGCAACCTAGAAGGCTCAAATTTTACTAACAAGTTATAAGTACATGAGTCCAAAAATTATGGAAAAGTAAAAGAAAAGATTCTTTCATTGTTTTACAAACCCTCCCCCAGGTCCCCTCCACCATGTAGCCCTCGCTCTAGTCTCCTGTGATGACAGAAATACCTAGTTATATATCTCTTTTAAACAGTTTTCTCCCTCCTCTGTTTCAGTGTAGTATACATTATTGAACCCATCTTACTCAGTCTCTCCCCAACAGTGGCATCATGTAATATTTGTCCTTTTGTGACTGGGATATTTCACTCAGCATAATGTTCTCCAGAGGCAACCATTTTGAATAATATTGCATGAGTTCCTTGTTTTTTAATGCAGCATAGTATTCCATTGTGCGAATATACCACAGCTTCTCTAGCCATTCCTTTGTTGATGGGCACTTAGGTTGTTTCCAACTCCTTGCTATTGTGAACAAAGCTGCAATAAACATGGGTGTGCATATATCTGCTTGGATGTCAGCTATGGTCTCTTCAGGGTATATTCCCAGTAGTGGAATTGCTGGGTCAAATGGTATCTCTATTTGCAACTTTTTGAGAAAGCGCCATACTGCTTTCCACAGGGGTTGCACCATTTTACACTCCCACCAACAGTGAATAAGGGTTCCAGTTTCTCCACAACCTCGCCAGCATTTGTTGCTTGCTGTTCTGTTAAATTTTGCTATTTTGACTGGGGAGAAATGATATCTCATAGTTGTTTTAATTTGCATCTCTCTTAGGGCTAGGGATTTTGAGCATTTCTTCATGGGTTTGTTAGCCATCTGAATGTCATCTTCGGTGAAATGCCTGTTCATATCCTGTGCCCATTTTTCTATTGGATTATTTACCTTTATCTTGTTGTGGTATAATCTTACAATCTTTTAAACAGTTCTCTCTGTCATCTGTTTCAATGCAGTATACATAATTTATCCCCTCTATCTCAGCCTTTCCCCAACCCTGATGTCAGTCCTGTTTTATAACAGTGGCACTATGCAGTATTTGTCCTTTTGTGACTGAGATATTTCACTCAGCATAATATCTTCCTGAGTCACCCACTGTGTATAATATTTCATGAGTTCCTTGTTTTGCAATGCAGCATAGTATTCCATTGTGTGAAGATACCTCTCTCACCAATTTCTCATGGCCCACCTTGCAAGGGCCACTGAGCTCCCATTCTTATGGCATAACTGATGTAAAACCCACTCACACGATGTAAGTCCCATAACTGATGCTCAGAGGCATTCATTCCTTACTTTGGTTTCCTGCAGCCTCTAGCCCAGTAGTTCTACCGTGGTTCTGGGTTACAGGCCACGTCACTAATTGCAGCTGATCCCACAGTCCTTTGCCAAACAGAAGGACTGCAGGAGGTGTTTGGATGATGGCACTCCTCATAACACAGCCTGTCCTATCCCTGGGGATGGGAGATGGGGAAGCAGGGAAGGAAGCTGCTTCGGAAAATGCCTCATTATCAAGATAACTGCTCGCATGACCTCAGCCGGTGCAAGCCCCTTCCCTAAAAAGCTAACAGGGTTTTTACCGATGCAATGGAAACAACAGTAGTAAAATTAGTCGCAGCAAAAACATGCCCTTCTGACTCAGAGACTCAGTGTGTGGGCGGAGCTGTGGCATGGCTTTGCCGGGAGATTCCCCTGGGAAGGGCTGGCTCCTTCCCTGTGACACAGCCGAGGGCTTTGACGCTGCTGGGTATTTGTGGCAGATTATTAGGCAATATGAATGCACTGGGGAGCTGGGGACAGGGAGAGACGAGGCTAAATAAGAGCACAGCACTGCACACAACCTCCAAACTGTCACCAGCTAATTCAGCTCCACTTCCACTTACATTTATGGAGTCCTCACAGCACTGCACGTCAGGGCCAGGGACTCGGACCTACATCACACCGCCAGGAATTTTATTTTAAGAGATAGTGAAAACTGGAGTCTCTGTGACAAAATCCTCCCCCTCTGTGTGCTGGGGACCCAAGTTTGATTCCTAGTTAGTGCACCCCAGGCACAATCTGTCCAGAGAGGATTGTCTGTCACAGGGATGCTGATCAGGGCTCAAGACAGTTTCAAGATTCTAAGATGGACTAAGAAGAGAGGTCTAGCTAGCAATCTAAAATAGAGCTAATGCAGACACTGTGGCTAAGTAAGAATGACAAGAGAAGACATGAGGCCTTTGTACTGCAGTGTTGGAGAAGAATGATGAAGATCCCATGAACTGCCAAAGAATGAGCAGATACGTCTGGGACAAGGTGCAGCCAGTGTGCTCCTTGGAGGCAGAGATAATGAAGCTTCTTCTCACACGCTTTGGGGATGCTGCGAGGAAAGGTTATTCCTTAGAGAGGGACATCGTGCTTGGGAAGGTAGAGGAGCTGCAAAGGAAAGGAAGACCCTCAACCAGGTGGGGTGACACAGTGACTGTGGCAATGGGCTTGAGTGTGTCTGAGATGATGAGGACGGCACAGGATAGGACAGAGTTCAGATCTGTCATTCATAGGGTTGCTATGAAGGATACTCGACTCAATGGCAGCTAACAACAACAGCGTGGCTTACAAACCGCCATGAGGAGTGGACAGGAGCAGGCAAGCATTCAGTTCCACTGCTCCTGACTTGAAGGCAGCTAATGACCATTACATCAAAGAACCCGAGAACACGCTCAGGCCTTTGCCCACCACTCCCACCTCCTCCACTTGGTCTCTCAGCCTTGACTTCACAATTTTAACACCTTCCCAAGCTGGAATCCACATCCCTCCCAACTTTGGGAAGGACTCCAGCCCACTCCCTCCTTCCCGCTCAGCAGGTAGCTCGCACACAGCAATCCCAGCCAAGCAGGGAATGCTTCCCTCTCTCCCCCTCCAGGAAACCTTCCAGCTCCAGCTCGGGTCTCATGACAAGCATCTCAGCATATTTCTGATCACTTGAAAGATTAAGTCAATGAAAGGAAAATTCCTTTTTTGAGACATAAACCGTAAATGATCGAAATTTTCCACGGAAAGTCTTAGCACTTTAGTGAGGCACAGTGGCCCTCAAGTTAACGGTCACATGCAGCAGTGTACCGTGAAGGCCTGGAGTCATTCGCTAGACAAGGCATCATCAAATACCTCATCTGAATTCCGTTCATATTATTAGAAGGGAAAGGCTAAAGCAATTCAATAGCCTGGAGAATCCATCTACACACAAACAGGGCTGACCAGCAGCAAAACTGCTTAGCGACCTGAGTCTGTCTTCTGGGCCCCTAACTCACCTTCCTTTACCCTCCCAAATGGACTCCCCTACCAACCCTGTTCCAGGAACCAGTGTGAATTTAAGCCAATGTGTTACCCCCTCCCAATGGTATTTGCTTTTTCAATTATGCTCTAGTTTGATAATAAGGGGATTTAAAAACCTCAAATGTATCAAACACCTATGATGGACCAGCTGCATTTGCGCCGACACTATTAATCCTTGCTGATTTCTGTGCATGTGTTTATTCATTCAGAACGTATTTCTGGACTATCTTCAGTGAGCCAGGCATTGTTCTAGGTCCTGAAGATATAGCTGAGATCAAGAAGACAAAGGTTCACCCCTCATGGACTTTATATTCTAATGGGAGGGGGGGGAAGAGGCAAAATAACACATTCATACATGTTTGTCAGGCAGTGATAGGTGTTATGCAGGAAAACTGAGAAGCACAGAGGGATCGAGACAGAAAGGGAACGTTAAACGAGGCAGGAGAGCCATTGTAGATGTTTCTGAGGAGGCATCAGTTGAAAAGAACCCCTAAAGAAATGACACCTTGCTAGGTGGGGAGGAAGCGTTCCAGGTTGAGGAAACAGCCAGTGCAAAGGCCCTGTGGGTGCTTGGCATGTTCTGAGAAGGAGGCAAGTGATGAGGGAAGAAGGAAAGAATTTGAGAAACAGCATAGAAGTGACAGAGAGAAGGTGGAGACTGACGTGGACGGGCTAAGGCTGGGATGAGGACTCTGGGATGGGTTCTGAAGGACAGCAGGAGTCATTTGAAAGTTTGAGGCAAAAGAATGACACAGACGCTTACTCTGGCTACTGGCTGAAGATGGCGTGGGGACGAGGATGGCAAAAGGAGACCCATCAGGACAGGGTACGATCATTGAAGAGAGAGCTGAAGACAAAGGTTGACGTTAAAAGGGCAGACTCTGTATACCGAGTGAGTATCATGGTCTCGTTCGTTCTGCAGGTGAGGGAAGTGAGGTGTAGAAAGAATAGGGAGCAGGCGAGGACCCACGGCCAGTTAGTTAATAAGCCAGACTGAACCCCACAGATAGCCCAACTGCAGAGTCCTTGATCTTTTCTTTCTTCCACAAGCTTCTGTTACCATCAGACGGAAGATACGATAGGGAGGTCTGGCAGCTTAGTTCATAGGGAGTTTCACTGCTAACACAAAGTCTCTGACAGTTTGAATCCACCAGCAGCTTTGAGGGGGAAGGATGAACAATCTCCTCCCGTGTGGTTTACAGCTTCAGAGACCCACTAGGGGGTCAGCTGTGAGCCAGTTCCTACTCGACAATGATAATTTGACAGAACTTGCCTTGAGACGGGCTACAGTACCATTCATTCCTTCCTGATAAAGGGACTTTCCTTCTCAGAAAGCAAAAACATGAAAATTTTAGAGGCTGTGTAGTTTCTTGCGCTCTTGAATTTCTCATTCAGCCACCAGTTTCGAAAGGGTGCCACCAAGAGTTTCTCATGATAGTCAACCAGCACTTTTGTTGCGGACATAGCGGTGTCTATGTGCTTCCCACATGTCATTCCAACTGATCCTTGCAATGACCATGTGAAGGGGCTACTGCTATTACACCCATTTCACAGATGAGGAAACTGATACATATTGAAATTGTGTTCCTCTGACATAAGCTCAAAAGACTCTGGAAGGTGTCTGTGCAGAATCTGAATTGCTGTTCTTCAAGGATGCTCTCAGGGGCTTCCTGCCCAAGAAGGTAACTGGGTGAGACAGCCTCAGAGATACAGCTATTTCTGAGGAATGGCTAAGGCTCTGGGTATCAACAGCCTGTCCACCCTGTGGAATAGATTTTCAAAATTTGGGAATAAAACAGTTAAGAAACTTTAGTAAAACCTTATCTGTTTGCTCTCCATTTTGTTCGATGGATGATAGAGGGGAGTGGGTTTTAATTTTTTTCTCTTTTATTTATTCAATGTTGCACATTTTCTCCTCCCTTCTCTCCTTCTCCAGGCCACCCTGCAATGCACCCCTTTTCCCAGATTGTTCTCGTCTGTGTAATGTTAATCATGTATTGCTTTTGCACAGTTCCTCCCTGTGTCTGTTCTAACGCAGTGTTCATTCTCTATACACTCTTTCTCCATTCCCTCCTCAAGCACCCCCATGTCTGTCCTATTTTATAACACCAGTGTTACGCAGTATTTTTCCTTTTTGTGACTGAGATATTTCCCTTAGCATAATGTCCTCAGGGCTCCCCCCTGTTGTGTAATATTTTACATGCTCATTGTTTTTCAGTGCTGCATTGTATTCCATTGTGTGGATGTACCAGAGTTTTCTATCCATTCACTAATTGATGGACACTTGTATTGCTGCCATCTCTTTGCTTTTGTGAATAATGAAGCAATAAACATGGGTGTGCATACGTCTGTTTAAAAGGTTTATAAGCCCTCATCCCTCCCAGTGTGGAGGGAAACAGGGCACACAGGTACAAATGCGCGTGAGGAAGACAAAGTTAGAAATAGGGATGGAACTAGAGTGAGGAAGAGGAGTACACAGAGTGAAGGATTCCCAAACAACAATCAGAACTATCTTGGGAAGAAGAGAAGTGGTGCACGCCCCTCCCAAGGGAGATACAGAAGTGGAGCAAATACATTTCAAGGTCCCATCCCTTTAGATCTTCCCATCAGTCTTTGGTCTCTGTATCCCAGAATCTTAATCCTCTTTTTCTACTTTACTCATGGATTAAGACCATTCTGAACTGGCCACCAAGGTAGAAATGACCTTGTATTGTTACTTGCCATGGAATCAGCTTGAACTCATGACAAGACTATGTATAAAAACAGAATGAAACAAACGTGACTCACCCAAGGTCACACAGCTGAGTAACTGGAAGACAGGGATCTGACCCTGCAGCAGGCTGGCTTGAAAGCTCACACTTCCATTCTGTTTTCTCCTTGCTTGCCCCCAGCTGAGGCTCTAGAGGCTCGCGTTCATTTATACATTCATTCCTGCATCCTCAGCATCCAGTTGGTTCCTATAAATATATTCATAAGCACAGTCAGAGGCAATGTCCATGGTTCTGGAGAACCATTTGTTCACTTGGCAAACAGAAGAAGTTCTGATGGGATAGCCAGTGTGTACCAGGCAGTGTGGTAGATTGAGAACACAGCCTGCAGCAGAACTAGCCTGGACCCTGACCTCACGCTGCTCATAAAACGGGAGGAGAGAAGGACTGGACCTAAACAAAAAACAGCTTCCGGTGTCACAAACAAAAACCCCATTTGCAAATTCTGAAAGGCAGATAAGGGGAAAGTATGCTCAGGAGATGGAGACCTGAGATGAGATGGATTGATATAGTGACTGGGGTTTATGGATGTTGGTGTGTCAGCATCAGTGAGACTGGCTCAGGACAGGGAAGGGTTCAGATCTGCTGTACATAGGGTCGCTATGCATTGCAGGCAACTCAACCAATATTCTATGACAGGTTTGGAAGCAGGAGTGGCATCCACTTCTTAAACAACATGCCTCCGGAGACTCTATGAACTTTGACAAATGTCGATAGTTGTAGAGGGGCTTCTGGCCTTTTGTTCATAGGGTCGCTATGAGCCATGCTCAATTCGAAGACAATCAACAAGAAGGGATGTGATGCTTAGGAGAGAGCTGTGGTTCCCCATAGGGAGGGAGGTCCAGGAGCTTTCTCGGAGGAGGGTGAATCGGGGTCATCTGTCAGTTCTTGCATTTGCACTGATGTATTCACACAGCAATTTGACTGAAGGATACTGAACCTCACGTGAACTGTCAGAAGAATGAACAAATCTGCTTTAGCAGCACTGCAAGCAGAGTGCTCCTTAAATGGGGAACGAGGGGCCTTCCTCCTGCTCATTTTGGTCGCATTATGAGGAGAGACCAATCCCTAGAAAAGGACATGATGGTTGAAAAGAAGAGGGTCAGCATATGCAAGAGGAACCCTCAGTGAGGTGGCCTGACACAAGAGACTCAGGAGCGGGCCCAAACACAGCGCAGACCGCGGAGGTGCCCCGAGACTGGGCAATGGTTTGTTGTCTTATACGTAAAGTCGTTTGGTGTTGACTCAGAGTCTGTTAACAACAGGGAACCCATTCAGGCAAAACTTGGGGGGAAATGTCCAGGCAGAAGAAAAGCCATATGAGAAAGCCTCCACTCAGGGCAAGCAGAGGGGAGAGAGTGGAGTGGAAGGAGACAGAGCAGTAGGCAGGGACCAGATCACGTTGAGTCTGAGGAGGCCCATTAAACAGTCTATGTTCTAACCCCATGTCCACGTTGTTGTTATTGTTGCTAGGTGTTATCAAGGCAGCTACGACTTACAGAGACCCTGTGAACAGACCCAAACCCTACTCCATCCTTCACCATCCCATCATCTCTGATCTGCTCAAGCCCACTGTTACAGACACTGTGGCAATCCCCCTTTTTGAGGGTCTTCCTCTCTTCCTCTGACCCTCAACCTTTCCCATAATTATGTCTTTTTCCAAGGCCTAGACCCGCCTGACAACATGCCCAAAGTTTATCAGACCAAGTGTCACCCTCCTTGCCTCCAAAGAGCTGGCTGGTCACCCTTCCCTCAAGACAGACTTGCTTGTTCTTTTGGCGATCCACGGGATAGTCAATATCTTCTCCAAAACAACCCAGAGAGCTCACTTCTCCTTCTGTCATCCTTGGTCATTGTGCAGCTTTCAGATGCATAAAAATTGAAAAGTCCGTGGGGGTAAGACTGAGAAAAACTGGATGAAATATGTTTACGGCATTGAAGTCTATGGGGGAGAGAATAGTCTAAAAGTATTATATTTTA
>NW_006399836.1:10702792-10713523 GCF_000299155.1 Elephantulus edwardii
AAAAAATTTAAAAAAAAGAATTGAAAAGTCCATGGCTTGGATCAGGTGCACCTTGGCCTTTAAAGTGATGCCTTGCTCTTTAGCACTTTGGGGAGGTCCTCGACAGGAGAGGGACGTGGGAATGGCCAAAGTAACTTTCTAAAGCAAAGAAGGGTGCCCACTTCTCTCTGCTCCTGCTAAGTGAGCAATGGGGAGTGGAGAAGCGCAAGGAGACAAGGGCCTGTTGTCTTCGCCAGGGGAGCCCTGGACTAGAGTAGATGCCAGTAAAGAGGAATAGAGGGATTTGTCATCTCCTTCCGAGGCAGAACGCAGCTCACAGAAGACAATGCTGGCAGACTTGGCCATGTTCACACATGACCCACAGTGTGGTGAAGGCAATGAGGAACATGGGGGGCTGTAGGCAGTGAGGACGTGGGAGGCTGTGTGGTTTGGGGCAGGACACTCCAACAAATGGAGCCTCAAATTCCTCAGGAGAAAAAAAATGAGGATAAGAGAACCAGTCTCCTAAGAATGTTGTCATTAACAGAACATGTGACAGTGTGGATGGTGGTGTCCCTCTCCTTCTTCCTTGCCAAATGAGCATGCCACCATCACCCCACCACCACCACTCCACCTTAAAGACATGGGTGGTCTGGTTTCAAAGCTGCCCTGCTGCCCACTGGCTTCTGACATCTCAGTCAACATTTACAATGAAAGAATTCATTCCCATAGACTCCCTGCCAAAGAGAAAATACAGAAGGGCTCTGATAGAAGCTTTTGCAACAGCCTGCCAACCTCATGCCACTAATACTTGTCACTGACCACAACCTCTCATCGCTTTATGGCGGACAACTCAATTATCAATCCCCGGGCACCTTCCGGCACAAAGCCTCTTTCTTGCATGGGCCCCTATTGTTTTCCCCAGAAGCCCAGGACACAGATCAATTTCTTGGCCCTAATGAGAGCTTTTCAACACCTGACGGTGGCTATTGCGCACACGCTAAGTGTAGCTATAAGTCCCCCCAGGCTTCTCCCAAGAAAAAAGGTCTTGACCAGCCAGAAGGTGCTACATGGGCCCTCACACCGAGGCTCACACAGCAGATGTTGCCACCTGCAACACCCAATTATGATGTCAACTCCTGGGCATTAATCCCTTGGTTGTCACCAGCCAGGACTGCTCTGTTCTCTGTTTAATAACACAGGACCTCGGGGGGGATCAAGGAAGGGTCTCGGGAGCACCATCCTTTTAACTGCTGAGATTCAAAGCCTTGTTTCTCCTGTGCATCATTTTCAAGACCCAGAGGTCTCCGCATAGCTCAGCAGTGTGGATACCAGCCCAAGTCACTGCAGGGAAGTTGAGAAGGATTGTTATTGCAACTGAGACCCAGAAAATTAAATGTCTTACTCAAGGAAATAAAACACACTTGCAGGAGCTCCTGGAATACAAATGGCTTTCCTGGCACCTCGGCTTTTGAAACGTGTCTTCTCACAAGAAGAGGAGAGATAGTGCAGTGTTGGTCTGGCTCATAGCAGCTGTTCATGGCACAGTGGGTTAAACAAGAGACTGGAATCAAAAGGTTGGTGCTTCAAATCCACCCAGCAGCTTCATGGGAGAAAGATTTGATGATCTACTTCTGTAAAGATAGGTGGCGGTGGTGGTGGTGGTTTTGTTATTGTTGCTGTTGTTGCTGTTGTTGTTGTTAGGGGCCGTTGAGTTCGGTATGACTCTAGTAACTATACGAACAATGGATCTAAACCTTACCCTATCCTGTACCATCAATCAACATCTCTGATATTGTTATAGTCATTACATAGATCTATCTAGGTCTTCCTCTCCTTTGCTAAAGCTCCGCCCTTCGCAGCATGATGACTTTTCCCAAGGATAGGCCCCTTCTAACAACACACCCAAAGTATCTGAGACAAACTTTCACTATCATTGCCTCCAAGGAGCACCCCGGTTGGACATTATCCAAGACATATTGGTTTATTCTTTTGGCAGTCCATGAGCTATTCAGTACTTTTCTCCAACATCACAACTCAAAGGCATCAATTCTTCTGTCATCCTTTTTCATTGTTCAACTTTCAGATGTATAGGAAGTAATTGAAAAGACCATAGCTTGGATCAGGTGCACCTTAGTCTTCAAACTGACAGCACTCCTCCTTAGGACCTTGGGTGAGTCCTTGATAGCAGATTTTCCCAATGCAACCCATCTTTTGATCTCTTGACTGCTAGTACCAAGCATGCTGATTTGGACCCAGCTGACAACTTCAATCTTTTCCCCTTCTATCATGATGTTGCCCATTTGCCCAGTGGAGCACTGGTGGCTTAGTGGCAAGGAATTGCATTGCCAAATCAAAGGCATAGAGTTCAAATCCACTAGCTGCTCCACAGGAGAAAGAAGAACAATCTCCTCCTGTGGGAATTCCTGCCTCTGAAAATCCATTTAAAGGTCAGCTATGCATCAGTTGAGACTCAATGGTAAATAACAACTGTAAAGATTACACTCTTGAAAACTCTATTCTCCTCTGTCACATGGGGTTGCTATGGCTGCAATTGATTCAATTGCATTTGACAACAACCATATACTGTTGTTGTTGTTGTTGTTCTTAGGAGCCGTGGAGTCCAGTAAGATTCAGAGTGACCCTATGAACAACAGATCTGAACCCTGTTCTATCCTGCACCATCCTCACACTTCCTGACACACTAGAGCCCATTGCAGCAGTCACTGTGCCAATCCACCTGGTTGAGGGTCTTCCTCTCCTTACTGACCCTCCACCCTTCCCAGAATAATGTCCCTCTCCAAGGAATAGCCCCTCCTAGCAACATGTCCAAAGTATGTGAGGTGAAGCCTCATCATTCTTGCCTCCAAAAAGCACTCTGGCTACACCCTCTCCAAGATATATCTGTTCATTCTCTTGGCTGTCCATGGATGTTCAGACCATATAAATGGTCCTCATTTAAATTCCTATCAGAGCTATGGTCTATAATTCAACAGCTGGCTGTCTAAAGTGTGGTATTTATACAGCATTACTTTATCTGACCAATAATTTTTAATACCTAGCTCCTCACCATGTAGGACATCCCTGTACCACCTTTTTCTACATATCGATATGGGAGCTTGTAACCAAGGAACCTGACCTAGATGCAGGCTCACAGAGGGCTTCCTGGTGTGATTCATCCTATGAGATGCGCAGGCTATGTAAATGTGGATCTGGCAAAGGTGTGTTTGTATGGGGACTTTGGAAAGTGCATTCAAGCAGAGGGAACCACTTGTGCCAACTCTTACTGCGGGTTGGTATTGAAGGACATGGAGAGGAATAGAATTAGATAAGGGTGGAGAGGCGGGTAAGATCCAGACAGTAAGGGGCTCAGAGGGCCTTCCTAAGAGTTTTGGTCTTTATTTTAAAACACAGCAGGAAGTGACTGAAGAGTTTGAGGTATGAGAAGCAGCCAGAGTAAAATGATCAGATTTGATGATGGGGAAAATCATCCTGGAGGCAGGACGCAGAACAGACTTGGGCAGAGGATGCCTTCGTGTAGAGAGATCACCTGGGAAGGCAGGCCACCAGGTAGGCCAAAGAAGATGGTGGCTTCCACCAAGGAGGTGGTGGAGAGATGAAGAAGAGAGAACGCGGAGAAGAGATATTTAGTCCCTGATGGACTGGACATGGGAATCAAAACTCACTGTTAGTGAATTGATTCCAACTCCTGATGAGTTTCTGTCAGGTTTCCAAGGTGGTAAATCTTAATGGGAGGAGAATGCCCATCCTTCTCCCATGGACTGATTGGTTGATTGCTGACCTTTTGGCTATCAGTCCACCACATAAGGCCCTACGGCCACCAGAGTGCCTTGAGCATGAATATAAGGGGAAGAAAAACATCAAGAATGACTCCGAAGAGACTGAGCAGGAGAATCTAGAAGAGGACAAGTCGGAGGCCTGGAAATGGTATAGGGAAAGGGGTGTGAATCACGAGCTCATATTTGGGACTGGTAACTTTGAGGTACCTTTGAGACTGTCACATAAAGACATCAGGTAGGCAGTAGGATTTATGGAAATGGAGTTTGGAGACATCAGCCTGAGAATCTTGAACATACCATGGACAGCCAAGAAAACAAAGAGGTCTGTCTTGGAGAGGATGAAACCAAGTTTCTCCTTGGAGGCTAGGATTTCTCACATATGTTGGGCATGTGGCCAGGAGGAACTGACTCTTGGAGGACATCATGCTCTGAAGGGTGGAGGGACAGCTCAGGAGAGGAAGACCCCATAGGATGGATTGCCATAGTAACTAGGGCAATGGGAATAAGTGTGTTGGAGTAAGTGAGACTGGTTGAGGACAGGGCAAGCTTCAGAGCTGTTGTACATAGGGTCACTATGAGTTGCAGGCAACTCAACGGCACATAACAACAACGACAACAATCCCATTTTGATTGGTCATTACTTGCAATAACTTAGATAGCTGCTCTCTTCTAATACTACTCTTGTTAGCTGCCCCTGGGCCAGCCCCTGACTGGAGGCAAACCCAAGCAGAGCAGGACGAAATGCTCCCTGGTCTTGTCTCAACCCTAACTGGTTGCAGATCAGACAGTTCTGATCCATAGGGTTTTCACTGGCTGTTTTTTAGAAGCAGATCACCAGACATTTCATCCTACTCCACCTTGGTCTAGAAGCTCCATTGAAACCTATTTAATATCATACCTCCATAAGCATATGGGTGGTGGCTGTGGAGAAGATACATTATTGAGGAATTGGGCCTGTGTCTCCCACATGGAAGTCAAGAATTCTATCACTGAACACACACAGGTAATTTATTAGATCTCTCTCAACTAGCCCATTCGAAGGAATCTTCTTCCTGCAAAGTCTTAAAGCTTATTTCATTCTTATTCCTCAGAGTCTGATATTTTAGGTTAGATACATACATGAAGTGTAATTCTCCTTGCTATTGTATGAACATGGAGCAGGGGAGCTGAGACAGTGTTTTCCACTTCTTGATAATCATGCAACATCTGTGTAATGCGTAACTAATTAGGCAATAGGTGGTTGTTGTTGTCGTTTTTGCTGTTGGGCGCCATTGAGTTAACTACAACTCATAGTGACTCTATGAACAAGCGATCTGAACCTTGCTCTGCCCTGCACCATCCTCATCTCTGTCATGCTCAAGTTCATCTTGTCGAGGGTCTTCCTCTCCCTCTGCCACCACCATGATTTCTCTCTCCAAGGTCTAGTTTCTCCTGAAAATGTGCCCATAGTAAGGGAGACAACATGTCACTATTCTTGCTTCTAAGATGCACCCTGGCTGTACTTCCCCTGAGGCAGACTTGTTCTTTCAGCAGTCCGTGGTTCATTTAATACTCTTCACCAACATCACAAATCAAAGACATCAGTTCTTATTTCCCCACCACAAGATCTGTTCTGGGAGCTTCAGACATAAAATAAATTTCAACAATTAAAAAAAAAAGCAAACAAAAAACCTTACCCTTGTTTCACAAAGGTATTGGAGCAACGTTATCTGATCTAACAACTAAACCCCATGATTCCAGTGACTTAGCATATTGACGCTTATTGTTCATTCACTTTTGCTTCTGATGCACTTAAAGTCCAAAACTGGCAGGATTGAGTCCAGGACCTACATCTTTCCATCTTGTAGCTCCACCACCACTCTACAGTTTTCTGGGGTTGCCATCCTCCTCTGCCTCAAACTAACAAGAAAAAGAGTTTAGGAAATGGCCCGTGAATGCTTCTTATTGGCTAGACGA
Organism: Elephantulus edwardii; assembly: GCF_000299155.1. Lineage (NCBI taxonomy): Eukaryota > Metazoa > Chordata > Mammalia > Macroscelidea > Macroscelididae > Elephantulus > Elephantulus edwardii. The sequence goes on from NW_006399836.1 coordinate 10,708,528, forward strand.
GAAGAGAGCCCATCACAGTTACCCATGTTCTGTTTGCTACAGTTCAGACTCTTGTTCATACCTAACCACCAGGAGAACTGAGAAACATCACCTCATTCTGCGTTACACTCCAGGGCTAACAGGTCTGGCTGCAGTCTCTAGCACAGGAAGGTATAAACTCAAGTTCAAAGCTGTCAAGTTACTCAATGTTACTCAACCAATACACTGCAGAGCTAGCTTTTACATCCAAATCAGCATAACCCCAAAGTCTAAGCTTTTTTCACTCCAACCTACTGATTGACAACCAGCACTGGGGTGCTGCCCTTCTAGGTCCCCCGAGGCACATGTATTTCGATCACCTTGGCCGTTGCTACATTTCTCATGTAGCCAACTTCAAGCTGTGGTGAAAGATTCACACTAACCAGACTTTCAGACGTATTTTGCAGATGTAACCTCTGTCTCTTCCAAATGTGTTTGTAGTGTGCTCCTTCAATGAATCAATCACCTCGCTGACATGCCCTTGCATTAGGTAGGCATATATTCCTGCCCGAAACTCTGCGCCTTATAAACTTGACATATTCAGACGCCATGGCTTTTATCGTGAGTAAATTAAAGCTCTTAAAATGTCAGAATGTTTTTGTTTCTTTTGACATTCTCACCATAGGTCAGACTGCCTCAAAAACAGTCATGTCTAAACGGCTATCTAACCGTATCGCTAAGGATAGCTTTTTAGGAAGTCAAGAACATCCAGGCGTGTGGCGATCCCAAAGCCCTTGAGCATCCGGAACCCTGCTTGGATCCGTTCCCACATAGGCAATTTACCATACAACTGCCGCGCTGCAGATCCTGAGCTTGGAAGAACGAACGGTATCCTGGGAGGTCAGCCACTCCACTGTCTCACTTTGCAAAACACACAGCAGAGAATAAAGTTGCAAAAATAAATAATCACATTAGTAAGAGAAAGAGCCCTTACCCTTCATGAATGCACTCATTCAACCAATATTTACGACGTGCCAAGCACTGTGATCAACGCTGTAGATTTAACTGTGCACAAAACAAAGGTCCTTTCCCATAGAGCTGACATTCTAAGGGTGGGAAGGAGATCATACACAATCCTATGAACTGGCGATGTGCACCGCGGGGACAGATGAAGGAACAAAGGCAGAGAGTGAAGAGATGGAGAGCTGTTAGGTTGGATGGCGTGGTCACAAAAGGGCTCAGTGATAGAGATACCTGAGCAAAGATGTCAGAGGAGGAGGAGGAGGAGGGGACGCAGGGGCCAGAAAATAGCAAGTGAAGAGACTTGAAGGCCTCACGTGCCTCCCTCCTTCATTCATTGTCATCAAGTCAGAGCTGAGTCATAGCTGGCCCTGCACTGGGTTTCTAAAGCTGTAAATCACATAGGATGCTGTCTTTCCCCACCTCCCGCCCCCCACAGCCACTGGTGGACTTAAATTACCAGACACATACAACCTTTGAGTCAACAGCACAACTCACTACTTGTTCGGCCACTAGCACTCCCTTAATCGGCTTGTTGTGATGGTGGTGGTGGTGGAAGGTATGGGTCACAGCATTTTCCAAAACCAAGAATGAAATCAGGTGAACCTGGGGAGAATGGTAGGAGAGGCGACAGGGAAGATTGGGAGGGGGGACAGATTGGGTAGAACTTCATAGATTATAAGCACCTCGGGCTTTGTTTTGACTGAGAGGGCCCCATTAGAGGTGAGAGCACAGGAGGCTGAGGTTCAAGTCCTGAAACACTCCATCATCTAGAGACTGGTAGACTCCAGGACAAGGAACACGTGTCTCCCTAAAGCGAGGGCCTGCCGGCAATTGACTTGTTGATTGGCTTGTTGCATGGAGGAGAGCAGCAGAAAAATATCTGGGAGAAATAGAGGTTGCAGCAGAAATTCACACAACTAAAATGCTACCTGGGGTGAAACTGTCACTTTCACTGCTCTTTGAAGTTGGCTGTATGTGAAGTGTAACAACTGCCAAGGTGAAGGTGAAGGTGAAGGTGAGAAGGTAGCAGCAACTAGATGGAAGCTGGTGGCCAGATTGCTGGGGAAAGAACCCAGAGAGGGTGTGCCCAAAGGCAGGGGCAGGGGGAATTCAGATCAAATGCTGCGGGTCGGTCCAGCAACATGAAAACAGAGAACTGACCTTGATCTTTGATATGCAGAGGCCCCTGGTGACCATTTGAAAGTCTGTTTAGCGGCCATGTATCATGAACAAATGAGAGAGAAGCTTGATGGGAAAGAAAACAAGAAAAGGAGTGAGTATAGACCGATGTCTCTCTGTCATCTCTCTCTCTCTCTCTCCCCGCCCCCTCTCCTCCCTCGCTCATCTACAATTTTCCCAGCTCTTTTTATGAGTTCTCCAATTTAAGTCACAAGACTATGTTGAGGGCAGTAATTATTTCCATTTTTACAAACGAGACTCAGGAAACTAGTGCAAGTCGATAGCGAGGATGCTGACCTTGGCCTTTGTGCCTCCCAGACCCCCACAGCTGCCAGTGTCTTTGCTCTGTGTTAGTCTCGGTCCCTTAGAGGTCAACTGGGGCAACCAGCCCAAAATTAATTCCCACTGTTAAAAAAAAACCACTCTAAAAATAGGTCATTCCGCTTCTCTTTGAACAGTGTCTGGGTCATTCTAATGATTAGCACCTCTCTTTTGGATTTTTAATTAAAGAGGTTCTATAATCCATCCCTCTACACCATGGTACCAGGATGCTACCGCCTGTCTTCCTTCCAGAAGGTTCTTCCTTTCATTACTCTACGTCCTTCTTCACTTAAAAAAAAAGACGCATTATTTTAATAGGAAAACAATTCTACCGATACTATGTGAACAACGTATGAGCATTAGCGTTTTCCATCTCAGACCCCAGCCCGAGCGCCAGATGAAGACGGAAACCTCCGCTGGCATGTTCCACCAGCGCTTCGTATCTGTTTGGGTGTTTGGGCTGCAAGTAAAAGAAAACACAACTCACACCGGTTTCACAATGAAAAGCAGCCTGCCCACGTGACTGAGCAGCTCCAACACATTTGCCTGTTTCTCTTTTTAAAAAAAAAATTATTATTCATTTTCAGGAGACAAATTGCATTGGGAAAGTAGGCTGTGAGGGACCTCTCAAGAGTACTGAAGAGCAACGATGTCAGGCTGGAGACTAAGGTGCGCCTGATCTGGGCTATAGTCTTCGCAATTATGTGCTATGCATCAGAGAGTTGGACAGTGAATAAAGCTGATAGAAAGAGGATTGATGCCTTTGAGCTGTGGTGCTGGAGAAGAGTGTTGAATATACCATGGACTGCTAGGAGAACAAACAGGCTTGTCCTGGAGAGGGTGAAGCTAGAGTGTTCCCTGGAGTCAAGGATTCTGAAGCTTCGTCTGACATATTTTGGGCATGTTGCAAGGAGGGACTGGTCCTTGGAAAGGGACATCATGTTTGGCAAAGTGGAGGGGAGGCGAAGGAGAGGAAGACCTTTGGTGAGACGGATCGATTCTGTGACTGGAGTGGTGGGAATAAGTGCATTTGAGATGGCAAGGTTGGCACAGGATAGAACAGCATTTAGAGCTCTTGTACATAGGGTCACTATGAGTCACAAGCGACTCGATGGCACATAACAACAACAACAATGAAAATTTACAGAGATTTTGGATTTCCAGTCATTCATTGTTGCACTTTTCTCCCTGCCCACCCCTCCCCTCCGGTTCGTACTTCTCTTTGAAAAGTAAAAGAAAAATTCTTTCATTGTTATACGGTCCTCCTCCCCTCAAGTCGACTCCACTCTGCAGCCTTCATTCCGGACTCATTTCTCTTGTATTCCTTGGCCAGGTAGTGAGGTAACTGCAGTGCTTTCTGCTTCCTCCACCAGAACGTAACTTCCCCAGCTTTTTGCCTCTCTGGGGTAGAGTGTAGTATGGATGGTCGTCTCTCTCATGGCCTCCCTGGCCACTTTTCCACTCCCACAAACCCTTCACGTATTCTCCATGGCATGTCACCTTTGGAAAGTCTCTTCTTTATGACTTGTTTGTTTGCTTCCTTGTCCATTGTCCTCCCACCTTCTGCTCTGTGTTAGTCCCTGTCCCTTGGAGGCCAACTGGGGCAACCCGCCCAAAATTAATTCCCACTTAAGCTCCAAACTGAAGCTTTCTGAAGGCAGGGAACTTGGCTATCTTGTTCACTTAGGACTCACACATAGTGAAAAAACATTCCACAACTGTTGAATGAAGGAAGGAGCAAATGATAGACTACTTAACTGGTTTATTGACGATCCATCCCCTGGACTGCCAAGAGAATGAACAGATATGTCTTGGAGAGAATGCAGCCAGAGTGCTTTGTGGAGGCATAAGGCTTCGCCTCACATCCTTTGGGCATGTTGCTGGGAGGGGCTATTCCTTGGAGAAGGACATGATGCTGGGAAGGGTGGAAGGTCAGCGAATGAGGGAAAGACCCTCAACCAGGTGGACTGACACGGTGACTGCTACAGTGGGCTCTAGTGTGTCAGGAAGTGTGAGGATGGTGCAGGATAGAGCAGGGTTCAGATCTTTTGTTCATAGGGTCGCTATGAGTCATCCTTGACTCAACAGCACCTAACAACAACAACAACCCCCTTTTAGTTAGTTCTTGGCCTTTAAATGTAGTAGCTCTGCCCAATCATCAGCTTACACACACACACACACAATTGTGTGTGTCAGGGGCACACCAAAAAAAATGTGTCCTCTCCTCTAGCTCCTACAACTTGTTGTCGTGTTCCCAGTTGCCAACTGGGTCGGCTTTCAATCCATGATAGCCCCACATACATGGATCCAAGGATATGCATCTTCCCAGCTTAGAGCTCCACCAGCAGCATTCAGGTGTCTGAGGTTCCCATCCTCCTCTGCCTCACACTGTTGTTGTTGTTGTTGTTGTTGTTGTTGTTGTTATGTGCCATCAAGTCACTTGCAACTCATAGTGACCCTATGTACAACAGCCCTAAACCCTGCCCTATCCTGTGTCAGTCGCACTGCCTCTGAC
>NW_006399836.1:10714513-10718330 GCF_000299155.1 Elephantulus edwardii
CTAAAGTTGTTAACAATCTCAATCTCTTCACCATCCATCCTGATGCTGCCAATTGGTCCAGTGGTGAGAATCTTTGTCTTCTTGACATTGAGCTTCAATGCCTCACACTAGCTTAGAAAATTGCCTGTGAGAGCTTTTGATGGGTGAGACTGAGACAAGACACCCATCACACTAATAATCCATGTGCTGTTTGCAAACAGCTCAGATGCCTGATCTCCCCTGTTGTTGTTGTTGTGTACTATCATGTCGAAACCAACCCATAGCTGACCCTCCAGTGGGTTTTCAGAGACAATTAACTGCACAGGAGGTGATTGCCCTTCTCTGTCCCTTAGAGCAGCTGGTAGATTCAAACCCTGTGCCTTGGGGATTGCAGCACAGCTTCTTACCACTAGGCCACCAAGATTCGTTGGTCACACCTAACCACCAGTAAGCTTGATAAATGTCATCTGGTCTGTGCTGCACTCTAAGCCTAACAGAGTTGACTGATTCATAGCCATCTCTGGCACGTGAAGGTAAAGCTCAGAGATGTTAAGTAACTACTCAGTGTTACTCACCCCATACTCATCCACATCTGTATCACTCCAAAGCCCGTGCTTTTTCGCTGCTTATTTTCCCCCTGCACTTTCTCCAAGATCAGTTCCAAGTCAAAGCTTTGTGATTCCTGAGGTTTTCACTGGCTGCTTTCCAGAAGTTGATTACCAGACATTTCTTCCTAGTCTTTCTTAGTCTGGCAGCTCCATGGGAACTTGCTCAGCATTCTCACACTACACCCCCTCCACTGACAGCAGGGTGGCAACTGTGTATGAGGTACACGGGCTGAGAACTGCACCCAGGCCTCCTGTAAAGAAGGGGAAAGCTCTACCAACGGGCCACCGATGGCCCCACAGCCCACAAAGGATGCAAACCCCACCCTCGCCCACATGTACTCCCATCACTTGGTATTCTGGTCAAGGTCCCGCTCCTCCGGCTCTGAGCTGGAAATGCAGCTGTTTCTCTCTGCTCTGCCTCCCTGTCTCCCAGCATGAGACCTGCTGAGAAAGGCACTTGGAGGCTGGCTGTTGAATAAATTAATTCAATAGACTTCACTGATATTTAAGGCTTTGATTATTCCAGAAGAGATTTCAAAGGAGGCCCTGTTCACTCAATCAGACACCAAAGCTGAGATTTGGGACGGTATCCTAAATTCTTCCCTCAGATTCCCTCTTGTTGCTCTTGTGCACCACTGAGTCGGAACTATCATAGATGGCTGACCCTCCAGTAAGTGGGGTCCCCCCTTTTTTATTGTGATTTTAGCAAAAGTTTACAGAAGAGTTGAATTTTCATTCATTCATTGTTATACATTTTCCACTCTACCCTCCCCAGTTCACTTTAAATATCTATCATCTATCTATCTATCTATCTATCTATCTATCTATCTATCTATCTATCTTTCTATCTCCATCTCTATCTCTACCTCTATCTCTACCTCTATCTCTACCTCTACCTCTACCTCTACCTATCTCTATCTCTATCTCTATCTCTATCTCTATCTATATCTATATCTATATCTATATCTATATCTATTTCTATATCTGTCTCTAACTCTATATCTCTATCATCTATCTATTATCTATCTATCTATCTATCATCTATCTATCTATTTCATTCACTATTGCATAATTTCCTCCCTCTCCCAGTCCACTTTACTATGCATCTCTTATTTTGGACTGTTGTCATACAGATGACATATTTAGAGGCAGTATATCACACGAGACAAGATTGTCCAAACTTTTCCTGCAAAGCGGCTGGTAGATTTGAACCACATGCCTTTGGGATGGCAGTGCAATTCTTTACCACTGAGCCACCAGAGCTCCCTCTATCCCTCTTTGTTGTGTTGTTATTGTTGTTGTTGTGGGCCATGGAGTCAGAACCAACTCGTAGCTGACCCTCCAGCGGCAGTAAATTGCATGGTAGGAAATTGCCCATCCCCTTCGCCTTTGCCTTTTCTTGCTTTCACAGACTAGCCCGTCTCTGAATCACTCTGGAGCTGGGGCCTCCTCTGACATGGTATTTCTGATTGGTTGCTATTTGTTTTGACAGTTCTGGGCTTTTGTTATTTATGCTGAGCTCTCTCTGGGGTTTCATTTACCAGAGCCTTTTCAATCTAACACCTAGAAAGAAGAGAAAATAGCTTAACAGTAAATATTTTTCATTGAAGGTGGACCATAAAACAGACCCTCTTTCCCCTCTCCATTCTCCCCTGAGACTTAAGGATTCTAGGTTTTCACTGTTGTCTTTACCACTCATTTCTAAAAGGACAGAGCCTTGCAAGGCAGGAGAAGCTGATTAGCTCCAGCCAGGAGGAACCAGTGGGGATCTCACTTCCCCACCAGTGGACCCAAACGTAATTGGAACTTTCAAGAGAGCTCACGACAGTTTGATGTCAGGAACCCACACCAAGCTGGGGATATTTATTATATGACACACGTCCAGAGAGCCGAAATGACAGGCCATTTTCTCCTACCTGGCCCGGCTGCTTGATTTCTGGCGGATGTCCCTGGGTAAAATGACCACTTTCCAGTGGGTAAGCAAAGCCCGAAATGTCAATAAGAGAGGATTCTGCAGCTCCTACCGAGAGGAACTTTCTCTGGCTCATTTTAACTGGTGATCCCATTCATAAAAGAGGGTGTGGAGTTGAAATGAATTTGCAGGCATTTACAGGAAATGAATCCTCTCGGAAACTCACACAGCCATTCATTGCATCTACTGCTCTCGCCCCACCCCGTCTCTTAGCATCCATCCAGGCAAGAACATTGATGAAGGTCAACAGGAAACATTGTGTTTCACTTTGTCTCTCCACACATTGACCATCTTTCAAAAAACATCTCATCCCTGAAACAGCTCTCCTTTTTATAAAAATAGTACATATTACTCTCTAATTGTACAAGCAAAACATGCTCCTTACAAAAGGTTTAGTAAATATGAAAAACCATAAAAATCATGTATTACTTTCTAAAAGGACAGAGAAATAAACATCCATAAATAAGCACTGATTATATCTCAGGAGAAATGCAGAAAATTCTTATTCTGTGAATGTAGGTACAGGACTTAATCAAGATTCAGATTATATTGTTGTAATATGCCACTGTGTCAATTCCAACTCATAGCAACCCTATAGGACAGAGTGGAACTGTCCCATAGAGTTTTCTGGGCTATAATCTTAATGGGTGGCCTAGTGGGAAGAAGCTGTACTACAATCCTAAAGGCACGCAGTTCAAATCTGCTCCCTGGGAAGAAAATGGGCATGTGATTAACTGCCTTTGAAAGCCCACTGGAGGGTCAGCTATGGGTCTGTATACAATAGTCTTAAATGGGAGGATATTACCATCGTCCAATGATGGGTTTAACCAACTACTCAGTTAGCTTCCACTGCTTAAACATTGCACCATCATAGCACCTTTACAGATGTTGCAGTTGTTGTTGTTGTATGCCATCGAGTCACCTGTGACTCATAGAGCCCTTGTGTATGCTAGCTGTGAAACCTGCCCTATCCTGTGTTGCAGACTGAGGGTAAAGTATTTTTATAATTATTAATAATGAGACGATTACCAGGAATGATACAGAACAGAGAGCGTGAAAATGGGGGACCAGCGGTTCTCCTGACTAAAGGCCCCAAGCCATGCCTCTCTGGGTATTTATTGAGAATCTTCAGTAAAGTAAACAAAGTAAAATCATATTATATTATGTTATGTTATTATGTGCCGTCGAGTCACCTGCGACTCATAGCGACCCTATGTACAACAGCCCTAAACTCCGCTCTGTCCTGTGCCAATCGCAC
>NW_006399836.1:10718980-10720296 GCF_000299155.1 Elephantulus edwardii
TTCTTCAGTTTCAGCAAGCAGGGTTGTGCAAAAACAAATGATAATGGTGAAGTCTTTTGCAAATAAGGCCAAGTTCTTCTTTATGCTTATCTCAGGAGGGAGAGATTCAGTTAATACAAACTGAGAATAATGTTGTCTCTTAGGGAACACCTTAGTGCCACAAGGTGACCTTCAGCTTGTATTAAACCTCCCTCATATCCTGATACAGCATTGGTTTATTATTAATATTAAATTTTATATTAAGCTTCCCACAATCCTGAGCCAGTCTCATTGTCTCAAACAGACTTAATCCCATTTCTCCAATCACTGTGTCAATCCATTTCATCCTGGGTCTTCCTTTCCTGCACTGTTCCTCTACTTCTCCAAGCATGATGTTACTCTTCAAGAACTGATTCTTCCTGGCCACATGCCCAAACTATGAGAGATAGAGCCTCAAAATCCTGGCCTCCAGGGAGCAGCTGGGTTTCACCCGCTCTAGGTTAGGCCTGTTTGTTTTCCTGGCCGTCCACAGTACTTTCAACACTCTTCTCCAGCTCTACAACTCAAGGGCATGGATCTTTCTTCTATCATCCTTAGTTATTGTCCAGCTCTAGGATGCATAGCATGTAATGGCAAATGCCATGGCATAGATCAGGTGTGCCAGCGTAGAGTCCAACCAAGCTAGAGCTGACCCTTTTGTGAGTTCCCAAGATTGACAAGCACACAGAAGGAGATTGTCCATCTTCCTCTCTGGGAAAGATGCAGCTTTGAGGTTAGCAATGCTTCTCCCTGTGGACTTATACCACCAAAACCCCCTATTAACAATGTACACCTGTCTTTTCTGCTTAACATCATGTTGAAATTCTTCCCATAGCCTTAGTCTTTGAACTTGTGATTTCTGATGGATTCTACTTTGTTAATCTTAAAATCCATCTTAGATTGAAAACACTCAAAGGAGTTATCGAATGGCAGCCAATTGGCTCTCCCAAAGTGACAGACTCAAACTTAAACCCACTGTCATCAAGACTATCCTCATCATATCAGCCCTCTAGGCCACCGTAGACCTACCCTGTACAGAAAGCTGGAAGCCCTTCTTCACAGGCGTGGGCTGCCTCGTCTTCCTCCCACAGAGCAAATGGTGAATTCGAACATGCCACCTTTTGGATAATAACCCAACACCTAACTCTCTGTTCCACCAAGAGTTCTTCCAAAAGTGGCAAGCTGTTGTTGTTGTTGTTGATTGCCTTCAAGTCAAGCACGACTCATAGCGACCCTATGAACAAAAGGCCTGAAGCCCCTCTACAACTACCAATATTTATCAAAGTTCATAGAATTTC
>NW_006399836.1:10720426-10739567 GCF_000299155.1 Elephantulus edwardii
TTGAATTTCCATTCATTCATTGTTGCACTTTTCTCCCTGCCCACCCCTCCCCTTTAGTTCGTTCTTCTCTTAGAAAAGTAAAAGAAAAATTCTTTCCTTGTTATACAATCCCTCCCTCCAAGTCCAGTCAACTATATAGCCTTTGTTCTGGACTCATGTCATGACAATAATACCTAAGCCACTCTTGTTTTCAAACCTTTCATAGTATGTTATTGTTGTTATGTGCCACTGAGTCACTTGTGATGTATAGCAACACTATGCAAAAAATGACAAGAGAGTTCAAAATTTTAAAATTGTCTTCTTTCACAAGAACCGCTGCCTGGTGGTCTCCATGGCAACTTGTCAACAGGCAAGAGGGAGGTGCATTTAAGGTAGCTGGGCTAGAACCTATAGAATTCAGAGCCCAGTGGGGGTAGATTGTGGGCCTGTGGGAAGTTTTCACTTCCTTTACTGTTCCTTTCTGTACAGACTGAATCTGTTACCACGAGCATGCCTTGCTTTTAAAATCAGAAATAAACCATAATGCTATTTTCATTTGGGAAGCAAGCAACACCTAATTATATATTTACCCTGATTCTCCTTCTCTTTCAGCCTGCCTGCTTCTTTCTCTCTAAACACACACACACAAACATGGTCTCCACCCTGAGCTCATTCCTGCTCCCACACCCACTTCCAACTGTTCCAGGCACAAAGCCTCCACGCCACTCCCTTCCTAATCATGGGAGGATGCTGGCCGAGAGGGGTATCCACTTGATTCCTGTCTCCTCCTGTCCAGTCACACAGACCCGAGCACCCAAAGACAGCATTGCCCAGCAGAAAAGATGAAAACCAGTGTGGAAAGGGCTGTGGGACTTCCTCTCTGTGTAGCCCTGGCCAAGTTACTTAATCTTTCTGAATTTCAGTTTCTTCTTCCGTAAAATGAAGGGAGGATGCTCAGCTTGCAGGATTCTACCATCATTAAATGGGGTTGTATTTTGCAAAATCTTGCACCAAATAAATGCATGTCACCATAATAAATGCATGTTCACTGACTATCTTAAAAGCATTAGTTTTACAACAAAGATTTAAACTAAAACTTGAGGCCCCTGTCCTCTTATTTTCCTAGCTATAAAATTTTCATCATCTTGGAACGTTTCTACTAGGATGGATTAATTCATTCTCTCTCTCTCTCTCTCTCTCTCTCTCTCTCTCTCTCTCTCTCTCGTATTTTCCAAAAGCAGTTTGTTTGTTGGGAGTTTTTTACTGTGATTTTAGTGAGAATTTACAGAAAGGATAGGTTTTCATTCATTCACCGATATATCTTTTCCTCCCAATTCACTTTTTGTTTGTTGTATATTGTAGAGTCGGATCCAACTGGCACAGGAGGAGATTGTCCCTCCTTCTCCAGCGGAGCATCTGGTGGATTCGAACCACTTTCCTTCAGAATTGTAGCACAGCTTCTTGCCACTAGGCTACAAGAGCTCCCTCCAATTCACTTTTATAAAGTGTATCTTGCTCCAGATTGTCAATTGCCACACACACAATGTCTAATCATCCATTTCTTCCAAACAGCCCCTCCTTTCTCCAATTCCAATATAGTGTTTTTACCTATACATTCTTCCCCTACTCTTCCCCACCTCCATGTTCATCCTATTTTTATAAGTCTTAAAGTATTTGTCTTTGTCTTTGTGACAGTATTTGTGTGTGGGATATTTTACTCAGCATAATGTCTTCCAGACTTATCCATGTTGTATAGTGTTTTACAAGTTCATTATTTTTTCAGTGCTGCATAATATTCCATTGTGTGGATGGACCACAGTTTTCTATCCATTCATTTGCTGATAGCCACTTAAGTTGTTTCTATCTCTTCTCCATTATGAATCGCACTGCAATAAACAGGGGTATACATATATGTATCTGTGTCATGGCTCTGGTTCCTTTAGAGTATATTCACAGTAGTGGGTTAGCTGGGTCAAATGATATTTCTATTTCCAAATTTTTCAGGAAGTACCAGACTGCTTTCCATAGTGGTTATACCATTTTACTTTTTGCACCAGCAGTAAATAAGAGTTCCAATCTCTCCACATCCTGGCCAGGTTTTGTTATTTGCTGCCCTTTTGAACTTTCCTGTTGTTCCTAGGGTAAGATGATATCTCATTATTGTTTTGATTTGCATCTCTCTGACAGCTAGAGATTTTGAACATTTCTTCATGTATTTATTGGCCCTCTGAACTTCTTCTATGGTAAAGCGTCTACTCATATCTTGTGCCTAGTTTAGCATTGCCCTTTTTTTTTGTTGTTGAGGTGCTGGAATATTCTGTAAATTTTAGATATGAGTCCCTTCTCAGATACATCATTGCCAAATATTGTGTGGGCTTCCTTTTTACCCTATTACAGATTTTTTTTCTTTTTGAAGGTCCATTTATCTATTTTATCCTCTCCTAGTTGTAGAGAAAGAACCACATGATCCTATCAATTGATACAGAAAGGGCCTATGACAAAATTCAACACCTCTTCCTGATTTCCTGATTAAACTCTCAACAAAATAGGAATAGAGAGCAAGTGCCTCAAAATAGAGAAATGTAAATACGCAAAACCAAAAGCCAACATTATTCTGAGAGAGATTAAAAACTTTCCCCTTGAGAACAAAAACTAGGCAAATATGCCCATTATCTCCACTCCTACTCAATATTGTATCAGAAGTCTGAGCAAAAGAAATGAGGCAAGACAAGGAAATAAGAGGCATAAAAATTGGCAAAGAGGAGGTAAAACCATAGATGCAGATGATATGGTGTACTTAGAAAACCCTAAAGATTCAGCAAGAAAACTATTGGACATAGTCAACCAATTAAGTAGCAGGATACAAGAGTAATATTCAAAGATTAGTTGGATTTCTCTGTAGTAACAAAGAGAATATAGAAAAGAAGATAAGAAAAACAATATAAATTACAAGAGCAAAGTATAAGATTAAATACTTACAGACAAATCTAACTAGAGATACAAAACACTTATGTAAGGAAAATTACAAAATATTTCCGCAAGAAACAAAAAGAAACCTATAGAAGTGTAAGAATATACCATGTTCAAGGATAGGAAGCTTCAATATCATGAAAATTACAGTCCTAACAAAAGCAATCTACAAGTTCAATGCAGTCCCAATTCAGATACCAATTTCATTCTTCAACGAGATGGAAGAAACAATTTCTAATTTCGTCTGGGATGGAAAGAGACTCTGAATAAGCAAAGCACTATTGAAAGAGTAAAATAAGGGAGCCATCACACTCCCTAATCTCTAATCCTACTACACAGCCATAGTAATCAAGACAGCATGGTGTTGGTTCAGCAACAGACACATATCAATGGAATAGAATCACATATGCAGAAATCAACTCATCTACCTATGGCCACTTGATCTTTGACAAAGAAATCAGTTAAGTCTTGTTGAGGGTCAGGTGTGGACTGTTTGGTTGTCTGGGCTCTGTTTTGGTTTTTCATTCACAATCTAGTGTGAGCTGATTGGATTTGCTGGGTTTAGCTAACAACGAGCTATGAGCTGGAAGCCTCTTGGTTTAGAGTCAACCAGGACCTAGTGGGTGGGCTTTGTATTTAAAAGGCAATTGGGCCCCAACTAAGTCTCCAGTTTGGAGGCTCATGTGTGAAGCAGTTGGATTCTCGAAGGTGGGTTCTCTTGTCTTGGTGAGGGTCAGGTGTGGACTGTTTGGTTGTTTATTTGAGTTCACAATTGAGTGTGAGCTGATTGAATTTGCCAGATTTAGCTAATAATGAGCTAGTGTTAACTGTGTTTGGGATGAACTTTATTCTAAGTGGAATAGCACTGGTCTATCAATTTGCTGTACTGAAGTAACTTGGGGTTTCTGTGACACTGAACTCTATGCCACTGGTGTGTCAAATGCCATAGTGGTTATCCATCATGGACAGTGTTTGGTGGAGCTCCCAGACTGATTCAGATTTGGAAGCAGCAGTGGCATCCACTTCCTAAACCACATGCCTCTGGAGACTCTAAGAACATAGAATAATAACAATAGTTATAGAACAGGATCCAGATTTCTTGTTCATAGGGTCACTATGAGTCATGCTCAACTCGACGGCACTTAACAACATCAACAACCTATGGTCAATTGATCTTTAACAAGGAAATCAGTTAACTAGGGAAATGACAGCCTCTTTAACAAATGATGCTGACAAAATTAGAAAACCATTTGCAAAAAAAAAAACCCCTGAAACAACTCACACCATACACAAAAATAAGCTCAAGTTTGATCAGGGACTTAGGGGTAAAACAAGGTTATAACGTTCACCAGAGGGGGGGGGAAAACCAAACAAACATAAGAACAACTCTAGAAGACTATGACTCGAGTAGACTTGGATGAAGTACTTTATAATGTGTAATCAAGAACCCTTTAAAAGATCTGAGAATCTGGTTTACAAAGGGAAATATTGGATAAGGCAAAAATGTTACTCAAACTCATCAAGAAGTGCTCTCTTGGTTGTCTGAGGTTCTGGGCTAACTTTTGCAGATCTTCCACAAATGTCTTCACTGAGGAAGAAGTAAAGAAATCAACAATATCCTTGGGCTCTTCTCTTTTATTACTGGGCAACATTTAGCCCAATTGGATAGAGTCCATCAACACACAGATGGGGAAACAAAACGTGGTGCATATACAATAGAATACTAGTTTGTTGCCATCGAGTCAATTCCATTCATAAAGCAACTCATAGAGCAGAGTAGAACTGCCCTTGAAATATCCAAGGCTTCTTGCAGGAGCCAGGTTCCACAGAGCTTGTTGGCTGGGATTGGTGAGCATTAGGGTGGAATGCTGATTCACTAAGGGAAGTGAGAAAATGTGGTAAGGTCTTCTATTTAAAAACCCTTTTGGTCATCAGTATGGGGCTGGAATCCAGTTTGAAAGTCCTCTGCAGGAGCTGGGTTCCTCTGGGGTCCTTGGGCCTTGTTTAAATTGGTTTTTGTCAAACATTCTTCTAAGTGGTATAGCACTGGTCTGTGCATTGCTGTACTGAGGTAACTCATGGTTGCTGTGATGCTAAGCACTGTGACACTGATGTGTCAAATGCAATCATGATTACCCATGGTGAACAGTGTTTGGCGGAGATTTCAGATTAAAACAAGCTTGGAAGCAGGAGTGGCATCCACCTCTGAAATGGCTTGCCTCCAGAAACTCTATGAACATGGAGAAACAACCAAAGTTCTACAAGTGTTTATTCAGGTCTTTAGTTCATAGGATTGCTATGAGTCATCTACGACTCAACAGCACTTAACAACAACAACAACATCTTCAAAGAAACAGTCTGCCACATCTTTCTTCCTCTAGTGAGTTCAAACCACTGACTTTTTGGTTAGTAGCTGAGCATTTAATCACTGTACCATCAGGGTTACATCATGGAATACTCACACTACTCAGAACTGACTCATAACTCAACTTCCATTGGCTTTCCAAGGCTATAATCACAAGAAGAGATTCTCCTTTCTCCCTCAGAGCCAATGTTGTTGTTAAGTGCCGTCTAGTGGTAGATGACTCATAGCGACTCTATGAATGAAAGACCTGAACACTTGTATAACTTTCATCATTGCTCCACATGCATAGAGTTTCTGGAAGAAGCTATTTTGGAAGTGGATGTCACTCCTGCTTCCAAGCTTATTTTAATTGGGAAGCTCCACCAAACACTGTTCACCATGGGGAACCATTATGACATTTGGCACATCAGTGCCACCGTGTTTAGCATCACAACAGCCACAGCAATGCACAGACCAGTGCTATACAACTTAGAAGAATATTTGACAAAAAAAAAAAAAAACTATTAAAACGAGGCCAGAGGGCCACAGGCTTAAGGGCCCAAATGCATTTTTAAATAGGAGGTTGAATCAAATCAACTCGCACCCACTGGCAAGTCAACATTAGTGGATTCAAACCATCGGAGAAGCACAGCCTTTGGGTTAGTAGTGAAACTTCCTTTTGTCTACATGACTAGAGCTGGATGGCATACTACATCAAGTATCAAAAATCAAAAAGTCCTCATAATTGTTGGCAAGGATGTGGCATGAAAGGAACTCTTATACATTGTTAGTGGGATTCTAAAATGGTAAAACCATTCTGGAAGGCAGTTTGACACTTTCTCAAAAAGCTGAACGTAGAAATTCCATATGACCCAGCTATTCTACTGCTTGGAATATACCCTGAGAAAATGAGAACTGAGGCACAAATGGAGACTTGCACACCAATGTTCATAGCAGCATTATTCACCATCACAAAAACATGAAAACAGCCCAGATGTCCAGCCACATTTGAACGGATTGAGAATTATGACACATTCATGCAATGGAATACTACATGGCACTCAGGAACAATGATTTTGTAAATTATTATCCAGCTTGAGAAGGACTGGATAGCATTATGCTGAATGAAGTGACTCAGTCCCACAAAGACAAATATTGTATAAAACCATTATTGTAGAATGAATATGAGGATACAAAGAGGGTGGGGAGGGTGGAAGCAGAAGGATGAGGATGTGCAGGGGAGAAGGTGAATTAATCATGGGGTTGTACAATTTGATGGGGGGGTGAGCGAAATTGGAAGAATCTGGTTTGAAAAACAATGTATTTAAATTTTGTAAATAAATAGAAAAAAGTTATAAAGTCCTCATTCATGCTACAATGTAGATGAACCTTGAAAACAACATGCTGAGTGAAATAAAGCAGACACAAAGGGGCAGATACTATAGAATGTCACATACATGAAATACCTAGAACAGGCTGAGGTATGGAAACCCAAGTTGTCTTGGTGATTACCAGAACCAGGAGAAAGGGAATAGAAGGAGCCCTTGTTGAGGAAACAGTCAGTTTCTGTTTAAGTGATGAGAAATCCAATGACATTGGATACAATTGTGCATCATAGATATCACTGATGTCACTAAACTGTGAGCGTGGAAAGGATTGGATTGGTGACTGTTGTGTTACATATATTCACACACTTAGTAGCACAAGAAGCTTGTGCTCAACTACGAACTTCAAGACTAACAAGTCTGAACCCACCAAGCAGCTCTGCGAGAGACGGACCTGGTGATCAGCATTAGCAAAGATTGTTCTTGTTGTTTGCCATCAAGTTGAGTATGACTTAGAGAGACCCAAAGCCCTAAACCTAGACCAAAACCCGGTCTTATCCTGTGCCGCCCTTATCATCTCTGTCACACTTGAGCCCATTACTGTAATTACTGTGTCAACCCATCTGGTTGAAGGTCTTTCTCACTTTCACTGATCCTCCACCTTCCCAAGTATGACGTCCCTTTTCAAGGAACAACCTCTCCTAGCAATATGCCCAAAGTATGTGAGCCAAAGTTTTGTTATCTTTGCCTCCAAGGAGCACTCTGGCTGTACTTTTCCCAAGACATATCTATTTGTTCTTTCGTCAGCTCATAGGATATCCAGTACTCTTCTCCAATACCAAAACTCCAGGGCATTCATTCTTCTCCTGTCATCCTTATTCACTGTCCAACTCCCAGATGCATAGCAAGTGACTGTAAAGAACATAGTCTGAATCAGGCACACCTTAGTCTTCAAATTGACATCGTTACTCCTTAGTAATTCAGAGAGGTCCATGACAGAGGACTTGCCCAACACAATCCCTGATCTTCTGAGGGTTAGTACCAAGGGTGTTGATTTTGGATCCAAGTAAGATGAAATAGTTGACTTGAATAGTTGATTGAAAAATTTCAATCTTTTCTCCATCTATGAGGATGTTGTTTTTTGGTCCAGGAGCGGGGCTTTAGTTTTCTTGATGTTGAGATTCAGTCCACACTGAAGGCTAAAGACTTTGATCCTCCTCAGCAAGTATTTTAAGTCCTTGTCACTTTCAGCAAACAAGGTTGTGTCCCCTACATAAAGCAAGTTGTTGGTGAGTTTTCCTCCCTTCCTGATGTGAGTTTAACTTCTCAAATGAGTTTCCAAAAAAAAAAAAAAATTAGTTTCTCAGTGTGATTTCAAATCATGCAGTGTTCCTTTGCTCTGTTCAGATGACAGCTTCTTGGTCTAAGCATAGGCTTCATATGAGCATAATTAAGCATTCTGTGATTCCGATTCTTCTTGATGCTAATAAGCATTGCTTGTTATGGTCCACACAGTCAAATGCCTTTGCCTATCAATAAAACACAGACATTCAAGAAAACTCCATGGAGGAGTTCTGCTTCGTCATCACAGATTGAAAGTAAATCAATAGTTTGGCTTGATTCAAATCTTGAAAAAAATTTGGGTGTTTGGGGGGGCGGGGTTGTTGGACTTTTGTTGTTGTTTGGTTTTGGTTTGGTTTTAGGGTTTCTTTTGGTGTTTCAGTGGTAAAGAGTTTTGCTGTCAACCCAAAGGACTGAGAGTCAAATCCACCAACTGCTCGAAAGGAGAAAAATGGGTCTCTTATATAATTTACTGCCTCTGAAAGCCCACTAGATAATTAGCTATGAGTCAGTTCTGATTTGATGGTACATTAACAATGTATTTTTTTACAACAGTAAAAAAATTCGGTAGAAGAGTTAAAGGAAGGAGTAAGGGGCAAAAATGGAGAGTGGTATGGATTTAAAAAAAAAGCAGGCAAGAATGAAGTGGGTCATTGCTGTTACCCTTAGCCAGGCGAACAAGCTTGGGTCCGCATCTAAGTGACTTGCTCAGAGGTCAAAACAAGTCAACATCAGGAATTGGATTAGAATTTGGAGCTCACCATCAGTTTTCAGCTGACACTCATTTTAAAGGTGTCAATGCAAATTTATAGTCGGGTTATAAGGCTACACACTAAAGCTATTAGATGTTTCATGCCTGTGCCTTTAAATTCCCAAGCAGCACTGCTTATTACCAAGGATCGCTTGTTTTTACCTTTTTCCCCCCCCCCCAAGAAAATGAGAAGTAGAAAAACCCATATAGTCAATTTACGTTCAGAAGGTTTTGAGAAAATTCTTTTCTAAGACTGCAGTTAAAGATAAACACAATTTCCCCAAAAGCCAAACTATTTTATCAAGTCAGACAAAACAGAGCACAAACAGTTTCTTTTTTAAAAAACCTCGATTAGCTGCTATCGTAGGTGATTATCTGGCGGTTAGAAGTTACATTTTGCAGAATTGAGCTGCCTAGTAGATGCGCATAAGCGTCATCCATTCACTCATTCATTCCAGTGTGTGCTGAGCAGTGTCTGTGAGAGGTGCTATGGGCCCCGAGAACCCTAACAAAGGGGGTGAAGGGGAACCTGTGCCCTGACAGACCTGACCTTCCAGGGAGAGGTGGGGGATACACAAACACCAAGAGAGAATGTGATCCCCAAGCTCTAGAGCCAAGACAGTCCCATCTGACCAGCCATTGCACAATGAGGCAGATGAGGCCCAGAGAGGGTGAAGACTGCACCAAGGTCACACAGCACGTTAAGGGGTGAGTGTGGATGAATTCTCAGACTGCACTGCCACCCTAACATACATAGCCCTCTGAGTAAAGAGTTGACTTTTTTCCCCTTCAGTTCCAACTGCTGTTGTCACTGACTACCCTGAGTTTGAAGAGCAATGGTGTCTCTCTGGAGACTAAGGTGCATTTGATACAGGCCATGGTCTTCACAATCACTTGTTATGCATCAGAGAGCTGGACAATGACCAAGGAGGATAGAAGGAGAATTGATGCCTTTGAGCTGTGGTGCTGGAGAAGAGTATTGAGAATACCATGGACTGCAAAGAAAACAAACAGATTCATCCTGGAAAGGGTTAAACCAAGTGGCTCCTTGGAGGCAAGGATTCTGAGGCTCCGTCTAACATACTTTGGACATGTTATGAGGAGAAACCAGTCCTTGGAGAAGGACATCATGCTTGGGAGGGTGTAGGGACAGCGCAGGAGGGGAAGGCCCTCTATGAGGTGGATTGATTCAGTGACTGGGATAATCAGGATGGGAGTGTCAGAAACAGTGCGATTGGCACAGGACAGAGCAGAGTTTAGGGCTGTTGTACATAGGGTCACTATGAGTCGCAAGCGACTTGACAGCACATAACAACAACAACCCTACATTTATTGGCATAAAACCTTAAATTTTCTTCTCATACAGTTCTGAGGGGCCAGAGACTGTGAATCATGCAGAAGACTGCCCATCTTCTCCTGTGGAGCAGCTGGTGGATTCAAACCACCTGCCTTTGAGTTGGCACCTCAACTCCTTACCACTAGGCCACCATAGCTCCCTAAGTTGAATCAGGTTGCTGTTGTTGTTACTGTTATTAGATGCCTTTGAGTCAAGTATGACCCATAGCAGCCCTGTGAACAAACAGATCCAAACCCTGTCCTGTCCGTTGCCATCCTCACACTCTCTGACACCCTCAAGTCCATTGGTGCAGTCACTGTGTCAACTCACCTCGTTAAGAGTCTTCCTTTTGTTTGCTGTCCCTCCACCTTCCCAAGAATGACGTCCCTCTCTAAGAAATAACCTTACCTAGCAACATGCCAAAAGTATGTGTGATGAAGCTTCATTATCTTTGCCTCCAAGGAGCAGCCTGGTTGCACCTTCTCCAAGACAGATCTGTTTGTTCTTTTGTCAGTCTGTGGGATATTCAGTGTTCTTCTCCAACAAAACAACTCAAAGATATCAAGTCTTCTGTTCTCTTTAGTCATTTCTTCTTCTGTTTTTCTTAGTCACTGTCCAGCTCTCAGATGCATAGCTGTTGTTGTTATGTGCCGTCGAGTCATTTCCGACTCATAGCGACCCTATGCACAACAGCTCTAAACCCTGCTCTGTCCTGTGCCAATCGCACTGCCTCCGACACACCCATCCCGATTACCCCAGTCACAGAATCAGTCCATCTCATAGAGGGTCTCCCCCTCCTGCGTTGTCCCTCAACCCTCCCGAGCATGATGTCCCTCTCCAAGGACCCGTCCCTCCTGGCAACATGTCCAAAGTATGTCAGACGAAGCCCCAGAATCCTTGCCTCCAAGGAGTAGCTTGGTTTAATCCTCTCCAAGACAAATCTGTTTGTTTTCCTGGCAGTCCAGGGTACATTCAGTACCCTTCTCCAGCACCACAGCTCAAAAGCATCCACTCTCCTTCTGTCCTCCCTAGTCATTGTCCAACTCTCTGATGCATAACAAGCGAATGCAAATAACATGGCCTGTATCAGGCACACCTTAGTCTCCAGAGAGACACTGTTGCTCCTGAGTACTTTAGAGAGGTCCCTAACAGCAGACTTTCCCATCGTGATACGCTTTTTGATTTCCTGGTTGCTGGTGCCAAGAGTGTTGACTGTGGAGCCGAGCAAACTGAAGCTGTGAACAATCTCAATCTCTTCGCCATCCATCCTGACGCTGCCAATTGGTCCAGTAGTGAGAATCTTTGTCTTCTTGACATTGAGCCTCAGTCCATACTGAAGGCTGCAGTCCTTGACCCTTCACAGCAAGTGTATGAGGTCCTCCTCAGTTTCAGCAAGCAGGGTTGTGTCATCTGCATAACGCAGATTGTTAATAAATCTTCCACCAATCCTGATGCCACAATCCTCCTCATAGAGCCCAGCCTCTGGGATAATCTGCTCTGCTTACATGTTGAAAAGGTATGGAGACAGGATGCATCCCTGGCGTACACCCTTCCCAATTTTGAACCATGCAGTGTTACCCTGCTCTGTTCTGACTACTGCCTCTTGGTCCAAGTATAGGTTTTGCATCAGCACAATTAAATGTTCTGGGATTCCCATTCTTCTCAGAGTCAGCCACAGTTTGTTATGATCCACACAGTCAAATGCCTTTGCATAATCAATGAAACACAGATAGACATTCTTCTGGTATTCTCTGCTTTCAGCCAAGATCCATCTAACATCAGCAACGATATCCCTAGTACCACGACCCCTTCTAAACCCAGCCTGGACTTCCGGCAGTTCTCTGCTGATGTGCTGATCGAGCAGCACATCAGCAGATGCATAGCAAGTGACCGAAAATACCATGGCTTAAATCAGGCGCACTGTAGTCCTCAAACTGACATCACTGCTCCTCAATAATTTGGAGAGGTCCCTGACTACAGGCTTTCCCAGTGCAATGCATCTCCTGATTTCCCGACTGCTGTACCAAGTGTGTTGACTGGGGATCCAAGTAAGATGAAGTTGTTGACAGTTTCAATCTTTTCTCCGTCTCTCGTGATGGTGCCTCTTGGTCCAGTGGTGAGGATTTTTGTTTTCTTGACATTGAGATGCAATCCACATTGGAAGCTGCAGTCTTTGATCTTCTGCAGCAAGTCATCTTCAGCAAGCAAGGCTGTGTCAGGTTAGGGATGAATCTTCCTCCGATCCTGATGTCACATTCTTCTTTATAGAGTCAAGCTTCTTGAAAAATCTTCTCAGCATAGAGAATAAATAGATATAAAGACTACAGTTTTGATACACACCTTTCCTAATTTTAAGCCATGCAGTGTTCCTTTGCTCTATTCGCACAACAACCTCCTAGTCTAGATATAGGTTTACATATCAGCACAATTAAGTCATAATTAACTAAAATCAAGGTGTTGAAGGTCAATTGACATTAACTTTTAAAATGAATCTCAGTCCTACAATTTGTTGTTGTTGTTTTTGTTATGTGCCATCGAGTCGCTTGCGACTCATAGCAATCCTATGTACAACATCCCTAAACTTTGCTCTGTCCTGTGCCAATCGCACTGTCTCTGACACTCCCATCCCAATTACCCCAGTCACTGAATCAATCCACCTCACAGAGGGTCTTCCCCTCCTGTGCTATCTCTCCATCCTCCCAAGCATGATGTCCCTCTCCAAGGACCAGTCCCTCCTTACATGTCCAAAGTATGTTAGATGAAGCCTCACAATCCTTACCTCCAAGGAGCAGCCTGGTTTAACCCTCTCTAGGATGAATGTTTGTTTTCTTAGCAGTCCATGGTACACTCAATACTCTTCTCCAACACCACAGCTCAAAGGCATCAATCCTCCTTCTATCCTCCTTAGTCATTGTCCAACTCTCTGACACATAACATAACAAGCGATTGCTAAGACCATGGCCTGTATCAGAGGCACCTTAGTCTCCAGAGTGGCACCATTGCTTTTCAGTACTTTGGAGAGGTCCCCAACAGCAGACTTTCCCACCACAATACGTCTTTTAATTCTCTGGCTACTGCCAAGAGTGTTGATTGTGGAGCCAAGCAAACTAAAGCTGTGAACAATCTCAATCTCTTCACCATCCATCCTGATGCTGCCAATTGGTCCAGTAGTGAGAATCTTTGTCTTCTTGATATTGAGCCTCAATCCATATTGAAGGCTGCAGTCCTTGACCTTCTGCAGTAAGCTGTAGCCCAACCCATTGCTATCTGATTCTGACTCCTAGCAGCCTTCCATCAGTTTCTCAGGCTGTAAATCTCTACGGAAGGAAATGGTCAAGCTCTTTCCTCCAGAGTGACTGGGGATTCAAACTACTGACCTTTTGGTTAGCATCCCAACATATTTATTACAAACTAAGCTACCAGGGGTTCTTAGAGCTCCGGAGACTCATTCTTAACACATGCCAGGACCTCTACATTAAAGTTAGATCTGAAAGGGACTTCACAGATCATCAAGTCCTGAGGTCCTTAATTAAAGGGGACACATCACTCCAGACCCACAGAATCAGAGTCTCTGAAGTTTGGACCCCTAACTGTCTCTTGGACCCCATAAGGCAAGGGACAGTTTAGTGATGGAATTTTCACCTTCTGTGGGTGAAACTTGGTCCAGTTTCTGGTCCGTGTACCCTCTACACAGCCGCCGCTGATCTACCAGTCGAAGTTTGTTACTATGAACTCCCAGGTTTCAGCAGGACTTCCAGACTGACAGATGAGGAAGAAAAGCCTGACAATCCACTACTGCAAATCCCCTCCTAGATACCAATGATCTGATCTCTAACCCATCACAGTGATGGCACAGGACCGGGAGCATTTCATGCCATTGGGCATGGAGGGAGGGACAGTGTTAATGAGTCCCGTTGAAGGCGTTTGTCAGACCTTCCCCAGGGCAGGAGAGCAGGTTTAAAGCATGGAGGGAGGGTAATGTGTTGACAGGGAAATGCCTCAAGCTGGGTGCCTTGGGGTGAGCAGACAAATCTCCCAAACTGTGTAACAGAAAGCATGCATCTTCATCATCAAGTGAAGGTTCTCATCCCCAGCCAGGTGGAGGTGATGATAGGAGGGGTCCAATGACCTCAGGTGCTCTGTGCTTGAAAGTGCAGCTCTCACCAGCAGGTGTGAGCGAGGAGGAGCTGGGAAAACCTCCACCCGTTAGCGGCTCTGCCCTGGGCCATCCCCACCGCCTCCCACGCAGCCTGCCTGCGTGCCCTGGTGCCGCAGGACGGGGTAAGGAACCTTGAGGTGTATAGAATTCCAAATCACAAATGCCAGGGAGCCTGGTCCCTCGACATCTGAAACTCAAGAGAAGGAGCCTCTCCCTTCTAGGGATCCCTCAGGCGTCAAGAACTGACACGTCTTAATGATGCGGGGGCGAAGAGTCACCAGGTGGGCTCAGTGCAGCCTGGATCTACAGGCAGAAAATGTCTTTTAGAGAACACGGAGCCGGTCCCTCTGAGTGGCCCCGAGATGTCAGATAGTTCAGCCAAGGCCACACAGTGTGCTCACCGAGTTAACAAGGTGGGGCCTCAGGCTTCCCAACCCAGCAGCAGGTCTTGATAGGATAGGCATAGGATAGACGTAGGATCAGCGTGCAACGCAGCGGCTCACAGAGTCGGCGGCATACCAACACCTCCATGGTTATCACCACCACCACCACCGCTACCACCGTTACCATTTTTAAGCAATCCTCTACCCTCCTTATCCAGTTCCTGGACTTCACTCTTCTAGACTCAGTCTCTCTGGATTAAATGATCAGTTAACAAGATCAGTGAGGGCCAGGCACTCTTTGTTCTCACTCACATTGAGCTTTATAAAGTGGAGGGAGCTCGGGTGGCCTAGTGGTAAGGAGTGGTGCAATCAACCCCGAGGCACGTGGTTCAAATCCACCAGCTGCTCTGCAAGAGAAAGATGGGCAATCTCCTCCCATGCAATTTACTGCTTCTGAAAATCCACCAGAAAGTCTGCTATAGGGCAGTTTCAACTCAATGGTACATACCAACAACACTATAAAGACTCCTGTTACCTCAATTTCCCAGATAAACAGAGCACAGAATAACTACAGTACATGCTCTCTGAAGGAAACTTAAGAGCAGTAACTCCCCAAGTGTGATCCTGAACAATCACCATTTGGAAGGTTTTTTTTAGAAACACTGATTCCTGAGCCTCTCCCAGGCCTCCTATCAAATCTGAAACTCGTGGGTCAACCAGGCAATCTGCACTTTGACATGAGATTCTGACACACATGAGCGTTCGAGGACTGCTGGTTGGAAACATGGCACCATGCTTGGCACATGCCTGGTGAATAGGGAGGGCTCAGGAAATGTTAGTAGCAGCGACTGGCCCAGTCTGAGTCCTGCACCACCACTTACTAAGGGAGTGGTGGTGGACAGCTGACTTAACCTCTCCGTGTTTCTATTTCCTTGTCTGTGATCCAGGGAAGGCAGTACTGCCCGCTTTGTGTTTGTGTTTAGAGGGCTGGATGAGAGTGCAGCTATGAGGCACAAGACTAGATGGAGCAGCAATAACAGGGACTCAGAAACGTCAGTTGCTGTTTAATTGTTGTTGTCCTTGGCAAACGCATGAGCCAGCCGGCAGACTTACCAGGGAGGCCTGCCTTGCAAACCTGCGTGTTTATCTTAAATGGATGAACTCCAGTTATCTTTTTTTTAATTCAGCTTCATTCAAGAAATATTTACTGAGTATCTACCATCCACTAGCACCTTCCCAGGGCTGTGATGCCAGGATGAATGAGAGGCTGTCCTGGGAGACAAATGGGAAATAGCACAACAGGGGGTGTATGGGTTACTTGGCTGCATGGACTCTGTGGCCTGGAGGGTGAAGGTCAGCTCTGAGAGAGAAAGAGAGAGATGATAGAGATAGAAATGGAGATGGAGATGAGAGAGAGAGAGAGAGTGTGTGTGTTAGAAAACACACCCACTCACTCCTCTTATATATGTATGTGGGCATTTAAGAATGAACTTCAATATTTATCCTTTATCACTTTCAAGAATGAGTTCAGTACATATGTGTTAATTACTGTCAAGTTGGTTGCAACTCATGCTGACCTTATGGCCAACAGCACACGCCATGGCCTGTGGCCTAGTGCGTAGGGAGTTGCACTGCTGATCTCAGAGTGTTGCCTCTCTGATAGTTTGGTTCCTCCATCAGCTCCAAGGGAGGATGATGGTCAGTGTCCTCCCACGAGATGAGTGGCTGTGAGTTCCAACTCAATGCATATGCATTAGTCACAATTATTGGTGTGTTTTAGTCCATTGTGTCTACTATATTCTCTTTTTTTTTTTTTCGTTTTACTCCTCATTTAACCGTATAAACAAACATCTTTTATTTATTTTTTTTTACATTTAACTTTTTATTATTATTAATTTCAATGAAAATTTATAGAGACTTTGGATTTCCATTCATTCATTGTTACATTTTTCTCCTTGCCCACCTCTCCCCCTCAGTACACTCCTCTCTTGGAAAAGTAAAAGAAAAAATTCTTTCATTGTTTTACAATCCCTCCCCCCAGGTCCACTCCACTATGCAGCCTTCATTCTGGACTCCTGTCATGACAAAAATACCTAATGACATATCCCTTTTAAACAGTTTTCTTCCTCATCTGTTTCAATGCAGTATACATTATTGAACCCATCTTTCTCAGTCTCCCCCAACCCCGATATCAGTCCTGTTTTACAACAATGGCACCATGCAGTATTTGTCTTTTTGTGACTGAGATACTTCACTCAGCATAATGTCCTCCAGGGTCACCCATTTTGAATAATATTGCATGAGTTCCTTGTTTTTCACTGCAGCTTAGTATTCCATTGTGCGAATATACTACAGCTTCTCTATCCATTCATTTTTTGATGGGCACTTAGGCTGTTTCCAACTCCTTGCTATTGTGAACAAAGCCATGATAAACATAGGTGTACATATACCTGCTTGGATGTCAGTTATGGTCTCTTTTATATTCTCAGTAGTGGAATTGCTGGGTCAAGTGGTATCTCTATTTGCAACTTTTTGAGAAAGCGCCACACCGCCTTCCACAGTGGTTACACCATTATTCATCTTTTTAATGCCATTATTCATCTTTTTAATGCTTAAAACAAAAAAATATTTAAAACTAGAGTTTCTGACCAACAGGTCTGGAATGCAGGGAGAAGTGAGCTCCTGAGCTTACCACTGATGCCCATTTGAACCTGGCCGTGAATGGCTGGGGATGAGTTGACCAGAACTCAGCCAGGTGAAGAGAGGACGGCCCATGCTGGGGTCAAGGGCAGAAAGGGCAGATCACTGCAACTTGACGGTTTGCTCTGAGCTGGTCTTTGCTTGTGGATGCAGAGGCTCAGTGTTTCCAAATGGAATTAATATTTTATCATTCATCTGTCTACATTGTGTTTCATGCATGTGTATTTTGTTTTATATAATCTTTCATTTACATTGTAGTTTATTCATGTATACTGTGGGGTTTTCCCCCCTTACAATTATCTTACTAATTACACTTGTGAGATCATAAGCTAGCGACTTCATGCCTCATGCCCTAAGAGTCCCCTTTTAGATAACCAATTTTTTATTTGCCCAGCCCTATTAAACCAGCACTCTGGGGGAGTGGGTGTATCCCTTTTGCTGAAGACTCTTCTGTTAAACTTGAAAACTTGGAGCATGTGCACCCACAAGCAAAGTCCAGCATATTGTTGTTGTTGTTATGTTATTAGTCAACCCTGTGTACAATAGTTCTAAACCGAACCCTGTCCTGAGCCCATCTCACTCTCTCTGACACACCTACCCCTATCACTCCAGTTACTCTGTCAGTCCATCTCATCCAGGGTCTTCCTCTCCTATGCTGTCCCTCCACCCTCCCAAACATGATGTCCCTCTTTTTTATTATTTATTTTTAATTTTTTTTATGATGGCCCCTCCTGGCAGCCTACTCAAAGTATATGAGATGTTATTATTTGTTAGCTATCCATTTAATCATCAAGCTTAATTAAAAAGTAAAAGTCATCCTTGCTTTTATCTCATAAAACATAAACATCTAAAGAAAAAAATATATGACTGGAACAGCCAAACTCAAACTGGGTGGTAAGGCCAATGGCCTATAAAAGGCTCTGTGAAGACTGATCTTAGCTTGGGTTTCAGGAGGCGGGAAAGGCTTCTCAGAGGAGATACAACCCAAGTCGGTCTTGAAGGATAATAACTTTAGTATTAAGATCTATTCTTTTCTTTATAAGCTGCTACTGGCTTACAGACAGCTTTTTAAGATAAATTAGTAAAAATTAGAACTGTAACTCATGGAATTTTGTTCTTTGGTTTGGAAATTTAAGGTCATAGTTTCATGAGATGTTCCAGCTAATTGGCTTAGTAACACGTTTAGTACTTCTGTTTGTCTCCTAGTGCATTCATAGTGCCTGGGATATTAAATGCATCCAAGCAGCTATCCATGGTATGACAATTAGTTTCTATTTACCTAGAGCAACAGAGAATGAAAGAGAGTAATGAATACAAGGAAGATGTAGCAATTGACTCCTTAAACAACTGCCTTCTTTCCCAAGAGACCAGAAGAACCAGGATGGTGCCCAGCTACCATTTCTGAAGATCAAAAGAGGGCAAATGCAGAATGCAACTTCAAATTCTTATGCACTCTAGAATTTCTAGGGTCAAGGAAACTAGATGGATACCTTAAAACTATTGCCCTGAGGCTCTCTGCTCCTCGTCGATCCAGATTGCCCTCTCTTCTTGTGCAGCCTCAGCCGCATCCCTGAGACACGATGGTGAAGTTCGGAGTAAACGGATTTGGCCGTATTGGGCGCCTGGTCACCAGGGCTGCTTTTCACTCTAACAAAGTAGATATTGTCGCCATTAATGATCCCTTCATTGACCTCAACTACATGGTCTATATGTTCCAATATGATTCCACCCATGGCAAGTTCAATGGCACTGTCAAGGCTGAGAATGGGAAGCTGGTCATCAATGGGAAAGTTATCACTATCTTCCAGGAGCAAGATCCCGCCAACATCAAGTGGGGTGATGCTGGTGCTGAG
>NW_006399836.1:10740517-10789342 GCF_000299155.1 Elephantulus edwardii
AACTATTGCCCTGAAATAATCTTTAAAACAGCAGCCACCTGGAAGACATTATGCTGAGTGAAATATCTCAGTCACAAAAGGACAAATACTGCATAGTTCCACTGTTGTCAAACAGGACTGACGTTGGGGTTGGTGTGAAACTGAGAAAGATGGGATGAATAATGTATACTGGATTGAAACAGATGAGAGAGAAAACTGTTTAAAAGGGATATATGATTAGGTATTATTGTCATGACAGGAGTCCAGAACGAAGGCTACATAGTAGAGTGGACTTGGAGGAAGGATTGTATAACAATGAAAGAATTTTTCTTCTACTTTTCATAGAAAAGTAAAAGTGAGGAGGAGGGGTGGGCAGGGAGAAAAGAGAAACAATGAATGAATGGAAATCCAAAGTCTCTGTAAATTTTCATTAATAATAATAATAAAAACAGCAGCCAAAAATATCCCCAAATATAAAAAGTCAACAAAATATATGGAATCTTCTTAAAATCAAACAATGGTTTATCCTAAATACTAAAATAGTCTACTTTGAGCATTACGTTCTTTTAAGAACTATCTACTTGAGAGCAACATGTTTTTAGTTCTTGTACAACATGAACATGTTGTTCAAAGTGACGACAACAACAACTCAAAAGATTGGAGAGAAACCATAGGGGTAATTAGTTCACATTAATGAGAGAGGAGTAGCTTAGAAAAGGTGAGTGAGAATCGTTAACCTAACTCAAGTGATCAGTGTCACTGAATTGGACTTGGAGGGATGGTTGAATTGGTATGTTTTGTAGTATACTCTCAATCACAACAATGACATCTTTTTTTTCATATTTTCAATGATTTCTTCATTGCAAATGTCTTTTTGTTTGTTTGTTTTAATTTTAATGAAAGTTTACAGAGACTTAGGGTTGCTGCACTTTTCTCCCTGCCCATCCCCTCCCACCAATTCACTCTTCTCCTTGAAAAGCAAAAGAAAAACTCTTTCAATGTTATGCGATCCCTCCCCCCAAAGTCCACAACACTATGCAGCCTTCACCTTTCACCCTGGACTTCTGTAATGACAAGAATACCCATTCATATGTTCCTTTTAAATAGTTCTCTACCTCATCTGTTTCAATGGAATATACATCATTCCTCCCCTCCTTTTCTGTCTTCTCTCAACCCTGATGTCAGTCCTGTTTTACAACAGTGGCCCTATGCAATATTTGTCCTTTTGTGACCGAGATATTTCACTCGGCATAATGTCCTCCTTTTAGCTTAATAAGAAGATCAGTGTGATGCTGAGGCTGGCTCCAGAAAGGTGGACTTCCTGAGCACTGGCAATGGACAAGATCTCATGCTCTTGACATTGTTACATGCCATCAAGTCAACTATAACTCGTAACAACCTTACAAGCAACAGGCCAAAACCTTGCCCTATCTGGTTCCATCCTCACAAGCTGTGCCATCATGTGTATTTAAGATGCACCTCTCTTTCAAGCTCCAAATCAAACCCAATAGGTGATCACACCTTACCACCAAGATCATTTGATAAATATGTGTAAACAAGGCCCAGAGAGGCTGAGAAGTTTACCAGAAGCTACCCAGCAGTCAGCAGGGTTGCTAGGAATCAACTTCAGGAGCTTCCTTGATAAGCCTATGTTCTTAATCATTTGATCATAACACAGGACAAATGAACTGGCAGAGGGAAGGGGTTTTCTCTGTGACAATTGCTTAAATGAAGGCAAAGGCGCGGAGGGGGGGCTAGAACCAGTTCCTTCTAATGTACTTATGTGGACACCTTGCAGTCTGTCCACATGATAAGTATGAGTTTTGCTATCACTTAATAGAGAGTTGATCAGTTCATTCCCAAAGGACCACTTGCTTTAGGTTCTCAGGCCAGGAAAGAAACGCTGAGCCTCTTTCCCTCCGCAAGCAGATTTGGAAGCTTTTACTGAAAGGTGAGCATCCAATTACTTGTCTTTGCTGGCCTGGCCTAGCCTAATCTGAGCAAAGGCAAGGAAGGCAGGAAGGATTTCCCGGAGAGCGTCTCCCCGACACTCGGGGGCCCAGGAACCGGTGTGTGTATGCACACGCTTGTGTTTCCTCGTTGATGATAATCTTTCCAAATCCACTTAAGCATAACTGGCTTATAAGGATCTGCAGCGGCCCTCCAGCCCAGCACCAGTGCGCCGGTTCAGCGCCGGAGTTTGCCTTTGTGTTTGCACAAAGTGATGACCCCAAGTGACAGGTTTAACTTCTAACAGGTTGATAAATACATCCAGCTGCCATTCAAGTGGTGTGTCTGTCCAATTTCCAAGTGACAGCAATTGGCCCTCAGGTTGAAAATCTTTACCAGTTATAAAAGACCAAACTTCTCTCTCACAGTCTGGCAGTCACAAAAAGCAGTCTCTGGGATAACATTTGCCTTTCTTAAATCATTTGACAAACTGAGGCTTCGCATCACAAAAGGCAACTTCGAAGGGCAGGAGAGGCACCGATTTAATTGTCACAGTCTAATGTGACTTCATCTTCTGTTCTTTGGGTATGTTTTCAAAAGGTATGTTCCTGGAGAAACACAAGTTTAGCGAAGGAAAAGGTCAGCATAAAAGAGGAAGATCTTCAGACAGATGGACGGACAGAGCAGCAGTGGGCCCAAGGACAGCGGAGATGCTGAGGGTGACTCAGGACTAGGCAAGGTTTCATCCTGTTGTTCATAGGGTCGCTATGAAGCAGAGGCAACTGGCAACACCCAACTAAAACAACAATGAACAAAGCGCAGTGACAGACAAGCCTGGAGGACTCTCACCTGAAGCAAATTGTTATCTTAATGGTCTTTTAGAGAGTTTTGAGATCATTCAAGCTGGAAAAAATAGAAAGGCAGAAAAATCTCTGGATATTTATTAGCCAAGGCATAGTGAACTCAAAAGAGACTTACTTCCTCAAAACAACATCATGCATTGCATTAAATCAGTGCCGCTCATTTGAATTCTGTTTGTATTTCAGCTCAGTATTTCCTTGGTAATCTTGTTTGGCTTTTACAATTGCATAAGAGCTGTAAGCATATGAAGTCTCTGTCTGGTGCTCTCTTTTTATATTTTAAATATCAAATGTTTTTAATCTGTCATCCTGGGGAGCCTTGAGTATTATATCAGTGACGCCACCCCTTCACTATTCAGATCAGAGAAACACGAGCACAGTGAAGTAAGCATAGAATTAGAGGGCTCATCCAACTAAATTTCAATCCCATTTTGGCCACATACCCACCACGTGGTCTTGGCCAATCTCTTAACCTCTCCACACCTCAATTTCCTGGTCTTAAATATAAGAATAATAACTTGCCTCCCGGAACCACTGTGAGAATTGAAAAAGATCTTGGATGGAAAAGGACGGGCACATAGTAGGCTCTCACTAAAAGTTCACTTCCTGCCCTTTCCTCTAAGCTTTACCCACCCACCCACCCCCCATCCGCCCATCATCTTACTGCTTCCTTCTTTCCCTTCTCAAGTGGCCGGGGTTAGCAGTGACATCCAGTATCAGTGACAGGTCTTCTCTGATCATGTCAGTTTCATTCTCTCTGGTTTGTCAGGACCGGGGTCAGGCAAGCCCTCGTGGCCAGCAGGAAGGCAGAGAGATAAAGGGCACATACAGATACCACCTGTCACCCTGGATAGGGGAGAGCCAGCCAGCAGACCTGGCAGCAGATCGGGGCAGCCTCTGTGGCCTGGGATGTGACAGCAGAGCAGCTGCCTCCGAGGGGCCCCTGCAGGTACGATTGGCAGCTTTCCTCTGGGTTTTACCCGGGTTCCAGTCCAGCTGAAGACGTGGCCATATGGTAGCAGGCTCCTCTTGGGGAAGAAGGAAGAGGCTGGTCCTCCAACACCCAAGGAAGCAAAGTCACAGAGAAGGAAGAGCCTGGCAATGTCCCGGCCCTGGAGTGCTGGAGCCCGTCCAAAAGCCACCATGTGTCACCAAGTCTCAAATCAGAATGCATTACCTGCCCCTCCCCTCGAGTCCCTCTGCTCCTGCCAAAGATGGCAAGTAGCCCTATAAATCAAAGACAGCCGTTCAACACATGTTTATTGATCAGCTACTATAGCCAGGTAGACACTTGAAGCTCTTGTGCTTACACTCTTGGCAAGCAACGAAAACGTGGAAAGCATTTACACCTCAGATTGAAGACCAACAGAGGGACCAGACTCTAGAACATGGCCATTAGTCGATGTGGAAAATCCATTGAGCTAATTCCAACTCACGATGATCTCCCACCTGTGCCCAAGGCCATAAATCTTTACAAGAGTCTGCCCACCTTTCTCCTGGGAACAGCCCACAGATTCAAATCTCTGACCTACTGGTCAGCAGTGCAGCACATAACACCCTGTGTCACCAGAGCCTGATGTAAATTATCACACGCAATTATTCTAAAAAATCTTTTTATTATTTTTATTATTATTATTATTCAATTTTACATCATCTGCTAGAACTCTTCTAAGAATTCTTAAAAGTGGGAGTTCCTGGCTTATTCTACAGGTGAACTCTGGTCTGCAGGAAGTTGTAATGCTAATCTAGAAGTCACATCTCTCTGATGGTTCAAATCCACCAGTGACTCTGAGGGGAAAGATGGGTGGTTTCCTCCCATGCATCTTATATCCTCAGAAACCCAGTGAAGAGTCAGCTGTGAGTCAGTTCCAGCTTTATGGCAACAACATTTTTTTTGTTGTTGTTTGTTTTTGCAGACAAACAAACAGGCCCAGCCAGGTTAAGGTGAAAGAGCGCCATGTTCTTACTGCCTCATTCCCAATCCCATAGCCCTCTCATGAAACCATATTGTCTTTCACATTTAAGGGCATGATAGGGAGAATGACATTTTACTGAACACATACGGGGTGCCAGAGATGGAAATTTTTACACTGATTTCTTCTTTCTATCATCATAATAAGTCTATGAGGAGATATGATTACACATCATTTTTCGGATGAGAAAAATGAGACGCAAACAAATTGGATAATTTGTTCAACTAGATAGTAAGTGGCAAAGCCAAGCTTCACGCCCGATCCGTTCGCTCCAAAAGCACTTCTTGTGCTCCAGCTGCCTCCCCTTTGGAACCGAGCCTGATTACACCCTGACTGGCTTGATAAAGCCACCAACAACCTCTCATTGAGCACCTACTTTGCTTTCAGCCTCATGCTAGGTATATAACAGATTTTTCAAAAAGAAAAAAAACCAACAACACCCCTCATTCTCATCCCTATAGAATATTCCTCTGTTTACATGGATAGGATGTGAAAATCAAATATAGTAGGAACTAGACCAGTGCTTCAGGAGACTGAGAGGGAGAGAAATGTCAACCCGTCTTCCCCCAAATCCCCCAAGCCCTTTGCAAACTCTGAGTCTCGGTCTCGATGCACATTCTCAAGAAAGGCCTTCTTGAACATCTCAGGTAGACTTAGGTTCTATATTACCCATCTCCTGGATTCCTAGGACTTCTTTCCAGAAGCTCGTTGTAATGTCTGATGTCTGTGTCACTCTAGACTGTATAGCCCTTGAGGACAGAATTGGTATCTGATTCATTCACTACTCTAACCCCAGTGGATGTTGTTGTTATGTACCGTCAAGTCACCCGCAACCCATAGTGACCACAGCAGAAACCTGTTCTGTCCTGAGCCAATTTCACAGAGTCTGGCACACCCATCCCCACTGCCCCAGTTACTGTACCAATCCATCTTATCTAAGGTCTTCCTCTCCTGCACTGTCCCTCCACCCTTCCAAGCATAATGTCCTTCTCCAAGGATCAGTCCCTCATGACCAAAGTATGTGAAACAGAGCTTCAAAATCCTAGCCTCCAAGGAGAAACTTGTGTCCCCACTGGATAGAATTCCCAATGTCTGTGTTGGGCTTGAGAGTATCAGCAACCATGAGGATGGTGCAAGATAGGGCAATGGTCAGATCTATTATTGTCCATAGGGTCTCTATGAGTCATAGCTGACTCGCTGACCCCTAACACCAACAACACCACCCCAATGTCTGGCACAGGACAGAAAATAGATAATAAAGAACTAAATTAACAATTGCTTGGTTGGGAAAGATGTTACAAAGGCAGAGGAGTTTTACTCATGCCTTGAAGAGCAAGGATTCAGTAGCTTGTGAAAAGAAAGACAGTAGAGATTGAATGAGCAGAGAACACTTGAAGAACCAAAGAAATGGAGTGTCCTCAATTGGCCTCTATATAGGTAAAAATGCGTCTCATATCCTACCTCACACCATACAGAAGAAATCAATTGCCAAGGGGTTGCAGATTTAAAAGATAAAGGGGAAACAGTGGGTCTCTCAGACCTTTCTTCATGTTGTTACCCTGTGCACAATAGCTCTTAACCCTCTCCTATCTTGAGCCAATGTCACTGTCTCTGGCACACCTGGCCCCATTACCCCAGTCACTGTGTCAATTCATGTCATCTAGGGTCTTCCTCTCCTGCGCTGTCCCTCCTCCCTTCCAAACATGATATTCTTCTCCAAGGACTGGTCCCTCTTAGCAACATACCCGAAGTATATGAAATGGAACTTCAAAATCCTTGCCTCCACAGAGCAACCACCCTCTCCACAATAGACCTAGTTGTTTTCTTGGTGGTCCATGGTATGTTCAAGACTCTTCTCCAGAATCACAACTCAAAGGCATCAATGCTTCTTCTGTCAGCCTTAGTCACTGTCCAGCTCTCCGACACATATAAAGTAATTGCAAAAACCCTGGCCTGGATTGGCCTCCCTTCATGTTTTTCATAGATATATATTGAGCACCTGCTTTATGCTAAGCACATTTTTTTAATTTTATTTTATTAATTTTAATGAACATTTACAGAGATTTTGGATTTTCATTCATTTATTGTTGCACTTTTTTTCTTTACCGCCCTCCTCCCAGTTCGCTCCTCTCTTTGAAAAGCAAAAGATAAACTTCTTCATTGGTATGCAACGCCCCCCGACCCCACCCCTGCCACCCTCCCCCACCCCTCCCCAAATGCACTCCACTATGCAACCTTAATTCTGGATTCCTGTGATAATCGTAATATGCTATCATATACCACTTTTAAACTGTTCTCACCCTCATCTGTTTCAATTCAGTATACATAATCGATCCAGTTTTTCTCAGTTTTACCCCAACCCTGATGTCAGTCACTTTCTACAACAGTGGCACCATGCAGTATTTGTCCTTTTGTGACTGAGATATTCACTCAGCATAATGTCCTCCAGGGTCACTCATTTTTAATAATATTGCATGAGTTTGCTAAGCACATTTTTAAGCACTTGGGGCTACAATAATGAATACAGTCCCTGCCCTCAGGGATCTTCAATTCTAGTGGGGGAGAGAAAGAGTAAACATGTAAAACAAGAAATATGATCAAACCTCTGCTAGTGGTAAGAAGAAAAGAAAGGCTGGTTAGTTAATGCTCAGGTGATTTCTAATAAGATGCCTGTATGAAATGAGGGTGGCCGATACGGACATGGGCAGGAGCCTTTCAGGAAGGAGGAAACACAAGAGTAAAGGCTCTGAAGAGGGAGTCTTTGTTTAATGCATGTCAGAAATAATAAGGAAACCACAGTGGCTGGAACAAAGCAAATGCAGGAGAGGGGTAGCTGAGTGTAGCAGCCATCACGTGCTAAATTAGTAGGGTCTTGTAGGCATGGAACCTATGACATACACAAAATGTACTTAGTGGCAGTTCATGCAGTTTGCTCACTGATCTCTGTGTGATTTCAGCCAATAGCTATAAACTTTGTACACACTATTCCTGACAGTCACTCAGATGTGGACTTACATGCCGCAGCGGTATATAGGATTGCCAATGCATTCAATCAATTAATTAGCTCATTCTACGTACATTTATTTACAAAGTATGTGATGTGGATCAAGCAACAAGGTGGGTGCTGGGAACATACTGCAAACAACAAGCACACAGTCCCCAAGTGAGAGGTGGCCACCTTCCAGTGATGGAGACAGGAAGTAAATCTTGCCCATTCAAGCAATGATGGATTATGTGAGAGGAACTGAGAAGGAGACACTGATTTGTCTTCGGTCTCAAAACTTCCTCTTTCCTCTGCAGCAGGCTCAGCCCATATGTCAGGGCTGCTAATTCCAGATCACAGCTGGTAATGGACAAATGGATCGTTGCAAACCACACAAAATCCCCAAACCTCATGTGGGTCAATAGTTGAGTATCTTCACTTGCTACATAAACTCAGAAAAATTGATTAAGGCATTACCAACCCCATTCCTTGTGGTTCCTGCTGCCTTGCCCACTCTGAGCTAAATGGTGCTGATGAGGCTGAGATGGTCCCAGAGAGGATGGGGAGGGAGGAAAATGAGAGCTGGCCACCTTGCGTGTAAGTGCACGATGACCAACACAGCACTCTTCAAGAAGCCTCCATTCAGTAAAGGAGAAGACCAAGGAAATGGGGCAGCAGACTCTTCCAGTACTGTGGGAAGCATTCTAAAAATAAGCATTCATGGAATGCTGTCAGGAAGAGAGAGGTGGTACCCAGCCCAGGCTTTGCAGTGGCTGAGGGGAAGACTGGTTCTCAGGGGTGGGTTCCTAGAGAAAATTAGGTATAAACTTAGAGCTGAAGAACTAATAGGAGTTATCCAAGGCACAGGTGGACAGGAGGGCAGTGGGAAGGAAAATTCATGCAGAATGCATGGCACAGAGTGGTGGAGCACACGCCTTCGGGCCACTCAGGATGGCTGGAGGGCCTTTTTGGATGAGTGATAAGGATGGAGATCTAAACAGCAATCGGATGCTGATGGACCCTGGAGGCGTAGCTTGTCAGAGATCTGGCCTCTGTTCTGTAGGAATACGGAGCCCTCAAGGGTCTTTAAGCATGTGAGAGACAGATCAGACTTCACTTTTGAAAGTTTGCACACAGTGGCTGCAGAGAGCAGAGTAGGCAGTGGTGTGTTTGTTGTCTGTTGTTAGATTGAAAAGGGATATATGATTAGATATTATTGTTATGACAGGAGTCCTGAATGAAGGTAGCATAGTGGAGTGGACTTGGGGGTGGGGGGTGGGGGATTGAGTAACAATGAAAGAATTTTTCTTCTTCTTTTACTTTTCAAAAAGAAAAGCAAATTGGAAGGGGAGTGCAGGGAGAAAAGTGCAAAAATAAAAGAATGGAAATCCAAAGTCTCTGTAAACTTTCATAAAAATAAAAATTAAAAAAGAAAGAAAAAAGAAAATGATTCTTAGGTGACCCGCTAGTAGGTTTTCAGAGGCTGTAGACTGCGTGGGAAGAGATTGTCCATCTTTCCCGAGGAGCAGCTGGTGGGTTGGCAGCATAACTCCTTATCTACTAGGCCACTTGTTGTTATGTACCGTCGAGTCAGAGTCGACTCATAGCTGACCCTCCAGAAGGTCTTCAGAGGTGATATATCACACAGGAAAAGAGTATCCATCTTTCTTTGTTGGAGCAGCTAACTGATTTGTGCCTTTGTGTTGGCTGTGCAACTCCATACCACCAATCCACCAGCTGTGGTGGTGGTGTCATGTGCCATCGAGTCACTTGTGACTCACTGAGACCCTGTGTACAATAGCTCTGAACCCTGCCCTATCTTGAGCCACTCTTCTTGTCTCTCTGACACATCTATCTCATGACCCCAGTTACTGGGTTAATCCATCTCATCCAGGGTCTTCCTCTCCTGCACTGTCCCTCTACCCTTCCAAGCAAGATGTTCATCTCTTAAATATCTTCACTCAAATTTAGAATTCTTGCTTTCTTTTTTTTAATTAATTTTAATGAACGTTTACAGAGACTTTGGATTTCCATTCATTCATAGTTGCATTTTTCTCCCTGCCCACCCCTCCCCTCCCCAGTTCACTCTTCTCTTTGAAAAGTAAAAGAAAAATTCTTTCATTGGTATACAATCCCCCCAACCCCCTGCCTGAGTACTAGACAACCTTCATTTTGGACTCTTGTAATGACTATCATACCCAATCATATATTGCTTTTTTTAAAGCTTCTTTTTTTAAAGTTTATTTTATTATTTTGTGTGTGTACCATCAAATCAAATCTTACTGGTACAGGAGATTGTCCTTCCTTCTCCAGCAGAGCGTCTGGTGGATTCGAACAATGCACCTCTGGGATTGCAGTGCAGCTTCTTGCCACTAGGCCACCAGAGCTCGCTCACATATTGCTTTTAAACAGTTGAATTCTTGCTTTCTATGCAGGGAGTTCAGTTCAATTCTCAGTCAACACACCTTGTGAAAGGCCACTGCCTGTTGGTCATGGAGGCTGCTATGTTTGCTGTACTATGGCTCTGGACAGGTTTCAGTAGATCTTCCAGAATAAGGCAAACTAGGAAGAAATGCTTGACAATCTAAATGCAGAATTCAGCCAAGGAAAGCCCTGTGGATGACAGCAGTCCAATGCACACCCAGTCACGGGGATGTCACGGGTAGTTCCAGGGCACATGGGATCCTCACAAGTCATGGGCCGGCTCCACACAGCATCTATCAACTACAACAAGATAGAAACATGCGAGTCAGTAAGGTGCTATGATAATGCAGACAAAACCTGATGGTGGCCTGAATTAAAGCCTGGATGACTCAAGACACATCAAAGAATTGTTAGTTAAATGAGGGGAAGAAAGCAAGGATGACTCCCGGGCCTGCAACTTGCGAAATCCAGGGAATGGAGGTATAGTTTACCAGAGAGAGTGTGTGGGAGGAGGAACCATTCTGGAGAAATAGGCCCAGAATCCAGGTTAAGTTTCAGGTGTCTTGATATGGATGAGGGGCACAAGTTGTCCACGGTCAAGTCAGAGGCAAGAAAGAGGACAGGTCTGTGTCGAAGATGAGGATTTGAAAGTCATGAGGCTAGACATGAAAACAGAAGTCTTGAAATGAGAGTCTCCAAGAAGCACATATAAGGCAGAAAGAATGCCCCAGAGGGTCAAGGAGAAAGCCGCTAAAGACGCCACACTTACAGGACAACAGGAAAAGGAGCTGGCATGTGAGAGTGAAGATGAACAGAAAGAAAAGCAGGCAGCCAGGGGATCACAGATGCCCAGAGAGGGGAGAAGGCACATGGAGATGGTCACCCGCGTCCAATGAGGCAAAGAGCACACTGTCTGGAAGAGCAGATGCTGGTGATCGTCGATGATGTTGGTGAAACCTCGATCGATTTGTATAGAAAGGCCACTCACACCAGCACTCAGGGGAAATTAGGGTGTTGGAAACCTATGTACCCTACTTTGACATTGCTCTCTGCCCTATGTGAAAGCAAAGGTGTGAATCCCAAGATTAATTGAATGCAGTGTTTTTCAAAGGATGAACCCAAGGACCTAGCCTTGTGAGATGTGAGACATACACACACAAAGTCTGCCATGAAATGAAGTTTGAGAGGCTGTGTGCTGTATCACCACGCTAAGAGTGCGACAATACAATTAGTGTGTTTAAGGCTCTAAAAAGCCCTGCAGTGATGAAACCTGTTTAACTTCACATAGCTCATCACCTCCCTAATGTATATGACAGTGGAACCCCGTCACAGCGCAGCCTATATTGGCATCTGTCAGGGTTAGCGTCAGCAGAACACGCTTTGATAACCACAGTGTTAGTGAAAAGGGGGCATCAGTGAAATGTGTGAGGTTAGTTAACCTTTAGGAAAACTTCCTATCCCAGGCTTAAGAGAGAGGCTACCTTGGTCTAGAATCCTTCACTTATTCATTGATTTAAAATTAATTGGGAGGAAGCTCTGGTGGCCTAGTGGCAAAAAGCTGCACGGCAATCCCAGAGGTATGTGGTCCCAATCCACCAGATGCTTTGCTGGAGATAGAGGGACAATCTCCTCCTGTACCAGTCAGATCCAATTTGATGGTTTGTTGTTTTTGTTATGTGCCATCGAGTCACCTGAGACTCATAGCGACCTTACGTACAACAGCCTAAAACTCTACTCTTTCTTGTGCCAATCACACCGTCTCTGACACACCCATCCCGACTACCCCACTGAATCAATCCACCTCATAGGGGGCCTTCCCCTTCTGCGCTGTCCCTCCACCCTACCAAGCATCATGTCCCTCTCCAAGGACTTGTCCCTCCTTGCAACATGTCCAAAGTATGCCAGACGGAGCCTCAGAATCCTTGCATCCAAGGAGCAGCCCAGTTTGACCCTTTCCAGGATGAATCTGTTTGTTTTCCTAGCAGTCCATGGTACCCTCAATACTCTTCTCCAGCACCAAATCTCAAAGGCATTAATGGTACACACACAAAAAATAATAAAATAAAATAAAGTTTTAAAATTAATTGGGAGCCTGCTAATTAGTGGTATAAGCTAGTGGATGGCATAGGTGATACATTTGAAGAAACGAAAGTCAAGGGGAGCTGGGGAGAGCATTCTTTAGAGGCTGTCAATAGGCTTAATAACTAGGCAGGGGCTGGTCAGTCAGGAAGGATGAGGGGAGAAGCAATGCCTTGAGATGGTCTTTTCTTGTCAACAAGACATGAAGTTTGTAGTAGTAGAAAACACAGGTGAGAAAAGCAACAGAAAGTACTTCTAAGAGTTCCAAGGACACAAGCCGAGTAAAAGGCCCCTCTAAAAAAGGCTGGAGTTGCTACCATTTTGGCACCAGCAGTTAGGAAATCAAAAGACTAATTGCACTGGGAAAATCTGCAGTCAGGGACCTCTCCAGAAAAAAACAGCAATGACATCAGTCTAGAGAGTAAGATGTGTCTGATCCAAGCCATGGTCTTTGCAATTACTTGCTTTGCATCAGAGAGCTGGACAGTGACTAAGGATGATAAAAGAATTGATGCCTTTGAGTTGTGGTGCTGGAGCAGAGTATTGAACATACAATGGACCACCAAGAGAACCGAACAGGTCTGTTCTAGAGAGGGTGAAACTGAGGTGCTCCTTGGAGGCAAGTGTTTTGAAGCTCTGTCTCACATACTTGGGCATGTGGCCAGGAGGGACCAGTCCTTGGAGAGGAACATCATGCTTTGAAGGGTAGAGGGAGAGTACAAGAGAGAAAGACTCTGGATGGGATGGATTGACTCAGCGACTGGGTGATGAGGGTAGATGAGTGAGAGACAGTGAAACTGGCTCAAGATAAAGCAAGATTCAGAGCTATTGTGCATACGGTCACTATGTGTTACAGCTGATGCGACAGCACATAGAAACAAGAACAATAACATGTGCCTTTGAATTACGGCCTTGGTGAAAAGTATTGAATATTCCACAGACTGCCAAAAGAACAAACAGATATGTCTCGGGGAAGGTGCAATCAGGGAGCCTCTTGGAGGCAAGGGCTGTGAAACTCGGTCACACATACTTTGGGCTTGTCGTCAGGAGAGATCAGTCCTTGGAATTGGACATCATGCTGAGAAAGGTGGAGAGTTAGCAGAAGAGAAGAAGACCC
Source organism: Elephantulus edwardii (assembly GCF_000299155.1). Lineage (NCBI taxonomy): Eukaryota > Metazoa > Chordata > Mammalia > Macroscelidea > Macroscelididae > Elephantulus > Elephantulus edwardii. The sequence continues at coordinate 10,753,883 of NW_006399836.1, forward strand.
TCAATGAGATGGATCGACCGAGCGAGTGCAGCAGTGGACTTGAACAAAGGAGGGGTCGTGACGACGGTGCAGGATAGGGCAAGGTTCTGCTCTGTTGCTCATGAGGTCGGTGACTTCTAATTGGCCCGATAGCACCGAACAAGGACATGTGCCAGGCAGTTTGCCTAAGAATAATGCAGTAATGACTAACATTGGTTGAGCCCCTACTGTGTGTCAGGAGTCCCTGTGCTTCCAACAATTAATGTGTCCAACTATTAACTGAAAGATAGGTGGTTCAAGGCCACTCGGAAGTACTTTGGAAGAAAAGTCTGATGACGTATTTCTTTTAAATCAGCCACCAAAAACTCTACAGAATACAATTTCATTTTAACTGTATGGAATCACCTTGAGTCAAAATCAACTACTGGCAATGAATCTTTTTTCATTTTATGTCAAATACGGTTATAAATCTCTTAAAGTGTTCATTTCTTTATCTTTCTGACAACCTCATAAAGCAGGTACGTACTATGCCATTTTTCAGATTAAAAACTGAGATGCTAAACGGTAACATTCAGCACATGAGGTGCAGTAAGTGGCAGAACTAGGATTTGAACCCAGGCAATCTGTCTTCAGATACAAAAATCTCTCATTCTATACCTGTTTAAAACATCCCAGTGATGCTTGGACTTAGATTGCTGCAATCTAAACCTAAGTGCTAACCTTAACACCTTGGAACCGCTGCATTATTTATGTTACTTAATCCTCACGCCAATGTGCTGACCTAAGTGTGATTAACCTCAGAGTGTGATGACAGCTCAGGGCGGTCAGTATTCAGGACAAGGAAGTGGGAGGCTGGGGCTGGGAGGGTGTGTGTGTGTGTGCGTGTGTGTGTGATTCTAAGAATCAGGCTTCCAGGTTTGTCCTGTCTTACTGCCCAGGCTGCTGTCATTTTTTTTTCTTTCTAAGCATCTTTTTTTAAAAAAAAATTATTATTAATTTCAGTAAAAATTTACAGAGACTTTGGATTTCCATTCATTCATTGTTGCATTTTTCTCCCCTCCCAACCCTCCCCCCTAGTATACTGCCCTCTTGTAAAAGTAAAAGAAAAATTATTTCATTGTTTTACAAACCCTCCCTCAGGTCCACTCCATCACGTAGCCTTCGCCCTAGACTCCTATCATGACAAAAATACCTAATTGCATAGCCCTTTTAAACAGTTTTTCCCTCATCTGTTTCAATGCAGTATACATTATTGAACCTATCTTTCTCAGTCTCTCCCCCCAACCCCGATGTCAGTCCTGTTTTACAACAGTGGCACCATGCAGTATTTGTCCTTTTGTGACTGAGACACTTCACTCAGCATAATGTCCTCTGGAGTCACCCATTTTGAATAATATTGCATGAATTCCTTGTTTTTCACTGCAGCACAGTATTCCGTTGTGTGAATATACCACAGCTTCTCTATCCATTTGTTTGTTGATGGGCACTTAGGTTGTTTCCAACTCCTTGCTATTGTGAACAAAGCTGCGATAAACATGGGTGTGCGTATATCTGCTTGGGTGTCAGTTATGGTCTCTTTGGGGTATATTCCCAGTAGTGGAATTCCTGGGTCAAATGGCATCTCTGTTTGCAACTTTTTGAGAAAGCGCCATACTGCCTTCCTCAGTGGTTGCACCATTTTACATGCCCACCAACAGTGAATAAGGGTTCGAGTTTCTCCACAACCTTGCCAGCATTTGTTGCTTGCTGTTCTGTTAAATTTTGCAATTCTGACTGGGGTGAGATGATATCTTGTTTTTTTGATATCTTGTTGTTTTGCTGCTGTCATTTTTACAGGCTGGAGCTGGGACAGTGTTCTGTACATTTCACCACATTGGAGCCTAGGCTTTGAGTGGGAAAAGCTGTCCATGGTGCTGAAGCTGACTTCTAGGGACTCCCTGCTTGTCAGGGTTCTACCTCTTATTTACTAGGGAGAGCTAAGAGGGACCAGAGTGGCCAGGATAGTGGGGGAAGGGGGTTTGGGGAGTACTTCAGAAGCAGGCATTTTGTCAATCCACATTTGGTAACTGCTGCAGCTCTCTCAGTAGAATGCTACCTTGTCTGACATCGAGCTGTTTCTGAATCACAGCAATTCCATGTGTCAGTGTATGCTCCTCTGGATTTTCAGGAGGCAGTGCAACTCTTTACTCACTGGGCCACCAGGACTCCCTTACCCATGCACCTCTGGGATTGCCATGCAGCTTTTTGCCACTAGGCCACCAGAGCTCCCATCTCCACTGGATTTTCGATGGCTGGTTTTCAGAAATAGCTTACCAAGCATTTCTTCCAAGGCACTTCAGGATAGATGAGAACCATCAACTTTTTGGACGAGAGCAGAGTGCATTAACCATTTGCAAATATGGCTTGTTTACAAGTTTCCAGCCACTCTGACCTTCATTGCCCCTGGATTCAGGGCTAAGTGGACTTAAAGACAGATCTCCTGCCTAAGGCTGACCTCCTCTAAGGAATGGCCACCTGATTTGGGGTCCTGGCTTCATACTTCATAGAGATCAAGTTCATTTACATCATTCTACAGTCATAAACTGCAGCCTCAATTCTAGCAAACCCAGATCTCCACGTGAAGAATGGGCCAGGACCATCCATCGCCCACCAGACCTGCCAAAGCCAATGCCCTTGAGCCAAAATCTGCAGCAAGCAGAGCTGGAAGTGGAGGCACCATAGCAGCCCTTCCAAAGCGCAGAAGATCCCTACACACAAGACCTTTAAGTGGCTTCTAATTGCAGGGCCCATAAAGCCCTCTGTGTATTGCAGAGCTAATTAAATTCCGACATCATATCAAATTGAATCCTTTTATTAAACATTTATCTTCAGATTCCAGAGTGTCACAACACCACATTGTTGTAAATGACAGAAATGCAAACAGTTTGCCTTCTGTTTGCAGCAGAAGCACTGTTCTTATATGCTGACGGGGGGGCCAGAGTCTCTAGACCCACTCTTTCTCAGCAAGGGCGGCAGAGGCCAGCGTGGGCCCCCCCCCAAGACTCTGACCCCTTCGTTTCCACATGTACGGAACAATGACTGGTACTTGTCCTCGATTTTTTTTTTAATTTATTTTTAACTCTCTGTGCTATCTCGTTCAACAGCAACTTGCCTGACTAATTTTCTTTATCTCCCAAGAATTTTTTCCCTCCCAGGAGGTAGAGTTGGCCTGGATGCCTTCCCTACTCATCCCAGAGTAAAGGCTGGCTTGAGGCTTACTGGGTCCCCTCCCCTGTCCCCCACTTACCACACTGCATTGTAACCAGATGCCATCCAGTCAAGTTCAACTTACAGCAAGCCTCTGGCATCAGGGTAGCTCTGTGCTCTGGAGAATTACCCATAGATTACTTCTGGAAGTAGATAACCAGACCTTTCTTCCAAGGTGCTTCTAGGTTGACTCAAACATCAATGGATTGTTAGTGGTAGAGCATATTAACCATTTGCAGTGTCCAGGACTGTGAACCGTGGCTGATTTGCCTGCCCTTCTTACCACCCTGTGAGCTACCTTGGAACAAAGATTCTGAGGTTTCCAACTTGTGCCTGGCCCAAAGGAGGCTGCCAAATTGTGTTTAACCACTTCATCGTTAGCAACTGGATCCAGCCCTCAGCGCTGAAGTTTCAAGAACTCTTTGCACTTTCCCCAAATGCAATCAGGTTCTCAGGGACCGATTCTTGTCAATTAGATTCATGAGAGGCTCATGCTTGCACTTACACGAATGGTGCCTGATCCGGGATTCTCACTCCTAGAAGATGGACAAGACTGAAAGCAGGGCACCATGCTGCTCTTTCTAAACATCTAGTGTCTTAGTTACCTGCTGATGCCATAACAAAAAATACCACAAGTGGGGGTCTACTGGTGAGAAGCTGCACTGTCAGTTCCAAGCCATGAGGCTTGAATCCACCCACTGCTCCGCAGGAGAAAGATGGACAGTCTCCTCCCTTGAGATTTACTGCTCTTGAAAACCCACTGGAAGGTCAGCTATGAGTCAGTTCCAACTCAATAGCAACAAATAGTATTGTCTCCTAGTTTTGAAGACTAAAGGCTGAATCAGGACATTGGCTCAGGTCAGGGTCTTTCCTTGTTGACTGTCCCAGAATTCCTTGGCCAACCTTGGCTTGTCACGAGATCATCACTTGGCATCTGGACTCCCCTTTATAAAACAGTATTCAGAAAGGATTGGGGTGAGCACTTGGCTGTCAACTAAAATGTTGGTGGTTCAAATCTACCAAGCACTGTAAGAGAAAGCTGTGACGATTGCTTCCATGAAGGTTACAGCATTGGAAATCCCATAAGGCGGTTCTTTCCGGTCCTATAAAGTTGTTCCAAGTCAAAATCAATTACTTAGTGAATGGTTTGGTTTGGGATCTTCAGATCCACTAGGTAGCCCATTATTGACATAACAAAGGAAAGTCCATGTTTCTGAATATGTTCATGTTCACAGAGTTAAGGATTAATGTTGTTGTTGCTGTTGTTATTATTGTTATGTGCTGTTGCATCACCTTCAACTCACAGCAACCCTATTTACAACAGCTCTGAATCCTGCACTGTCCTGAGCCAGTCACACTGACTCTGACACACCTACCCTCACTGCCCCAGTTGCTGTATCAATCCATCTCGTCCAGGTTCTTCCTCTTCTGTGCTGTCCCTGCATCCTTCCAAACACAATGTCCTTCTTCAAGGACTGATCTCTCCTGATAACATGTCCAAAGTATGTGAGACAGAGCTTCAAAATCCTAGTCTCCAAAGAGAAACTTGGTTTCAGCCTCTCCAAGACAGACTTGTTTGTTTTCTTGGTGGTCTGATATGTTCAAGACTTTTCTCCAGCACCACAACTCAAAGGCATCAATTCTTCTGTCATCTTTAGTCATTGTCCAGCTCTCTGAGGCATAGCATGCAATTGTGAAGACCATGGCCTAGATCAGGCACAACCTAGTCTCTAGACTGACTGACATCGTTGCTAACCAGTACTCTGGAGAGGTCCCTGACAGTAGATTTTCCCAGTGCAACTCATCTTTTGATTTCTTGACTGCTGGTATCAAGAGTATTGATTGTGGAGCCAAGCAAGTTGTAATTATTAGCAACCTCAGTCTTCTCCATCCATCACAGTGCTGCCAATTGTCCCAGTGGTGAGAATCTTTGTCTTTTTGATGTTGAACTTCAATCCACATTGAAGATTACAGTCCTTGACCTTAATATGCAACATGTACGCTATTGCTGATAGGGGCTATGAAGTTGGTTCAAACTTACAGCAATCTGATGTACAACACAGCAAAAAACTGCTTAGTCTGTGTCATCCTCACAGTCCCTGTGACGTAGGGACCCATCGCTGCATTCACCGTATCATCCCAGCTCCTTAAGGGTCTTCCTCTTTTCCACTGACCCTCCTTTTCACCAAGCATTATGTCCTTTTCCATGCACTGACTGGTCCACCGTGACAACATGATCAAAGTTAGTAAAACAAACTCTTACCATTTGGGGGGGGGGGCCACGACTCACTAAGACTCAAACTCTGAACATTCTTTTTCTGTATTTAACAAGTCCCACCACCCTGTTGATACTATTATTGTTAATAATGATTAATAATAGTAACAGAGCTCACTGTGTGCCCTGCTCTGGGGGATTTGCACATATATTAACTTATTTTATCCTCACAAGAACCAGAAAAGTAGATAACATTATAATCCCCATTTCATAGTAAGAAAACTGAGGCTCAAAGAGGTCAAGTGGCTTACCCAAAATCACACACCCAAATGTTCTGACGGCATCAAGCCCCAAGTCTTTGCTCAAAGTAATACCCAAACATTCCTCAGCCTCGGCAAGCCTCCAATTCCTCATCTGTGAATGGGCTTTTCAAGAGAAACTACGCAAGGCGCGGGGGTGATCATTAAATCAGGCGGCATGGAGAGTACTGGCACAGAGAGGATTTTTAATAAATATTAGAGGATCTTCCACACCCACTGAGAGAGAGACCAGAGAGAAGACAGTTCAATCCCTGTCCTAGAGGCATAAGGGATTCTATTAGGAAAATGAGGCATAAACTCATAAAATTTGAAATAACAAGACAAGACAGCAATACAAGAACTGTCACAGGCAGCGTGGTTAATTGGAGATGAGTGATCTTGAAGGTAGACGTGGAGTTGAAAGAAAGGAGCAGCGGCTCTGGTCTGTGAGAATCCGGGGAGATGCCTTTGAATCCGGGCTTCTTGGGAATGGAAGAACTTCTGAATCCATATCCATCTCTAATGGAAGGACCTGCTCTTCAGCACTCAGCCACCTTCTGCTTGACCCTTGCCTTAGTTCCTTGGTACTGCTGTGACACAAACACCACAAGTGGGTGGCTTTAATGAGCAAGCTGAATGTACAAGTCAGAGTCTCAGGCATGTTGATTCCTTCCTTTCCAGGAGCTGAGCTCAGGCATTCTTGGGGTTCTTCAGCTTGTAAGGTGATCCTTACAAGATATTTGTCTTCCCCTGTCTACATATCTCTACTTATTTCATAACTCAGAAGTTAGATTTAGAACCCACCCATTTGGATCTTGAGAGCTCTGGTGACCTAGGGGTAAAGAACTGCTTTTCACTGCATTTGGAATTCACCAGCTGTGCTGCGGGAGCAAGGTGAGCAATCTGCTCCTGTGTGACTCACTGCCTCTGCAAACCTGCTGGAGCATCAGCTAGGAATCGGTTCTGACTTAACAGCGTGTGACAACAGTTGCATCTGATCTCTTTAACAAAGAAAACCTCTCCAAGCCAAATTCCATCTGTTGTTGCTTTTGTTATGTGCCTTACTACGACTCATGGTAACCCCATAAACAATGGCTCTGAACCCTGCCCCCTCCGAGCCAATCTCACTATCTCTGACACGCCAGACTCCACAACCACAATCACTGTGTCGATCCATCCCATCCAGGGTCTTCCTCTCCAGTGCTGACCCTCTACCCTTCCATGCATAATGTCCTTCTCTATGGACTGGTCCCTCATGGTGACATGCCCAAAGTATATGAGATAGAGCTTCAAAATCCTTAGCTTCAAGGAGCAAACTGGTTTCACCCTCTCCAGGATGGACCTGTGTATTCTCTTGGCAGTCCACAGTATGTCCACTACTCTCCACCAGCACCACAACTCAAAGGGATTGATTCTTCTACTAACATCCTTAGTCACTGTCCAGTTCTCATCCCCTAAGGATGGCATGAGATTAGGATTCCAAAACTTTGCAAGGACACAAATCAATCCTTAGCAACTTCCTCCGGGGATAGGACATAGTTCACCTACTGAAGATGACAACACTCACCAGGTAGTGACCTGACCTTCCCTCCTTGACAGGTAAAATCAAGCAGAGCAAGCAAGGAGCAAACTGAAGGAGTGCTCCTCAAACGTGCATGATCCCGAGACTCTGGGCCTTCCACCTTGATTGTCCTCCCCCAGCTCTGTCCATGTATCTCTACCCAGGACTTCTAACGATGCCCTCTGGCATGAGAGCAAATGGAAATTGTGTTAGGTTAAGAGGAGAGAGCTGGGTTCAGCTGGCAGGGAAACATAAGCAAAGGTGAAGCATAAGGAAAGATCAAGCTGGCTTCAGAGGCCACAGAGTTGCTGGGATAAAGGAGTGGGAGCAGATAAGCTGCACTAGCCTGGACACACAACCAGGAATCCCTGGCTCTCACGCCCTTTGTCCTGCAGACAGGGACATCTTAAAGTTTCCTGAACCACAGGGTGGTTTTGGCTTGAGAATGAGAATGTGGCTAGACAGGCATCTACAGGTCTGGGGTTCCTTGTTGCATGAGACATCTCTGCCCCCGTGGGTCTCTGGTGTAGGTGGTGTCTGACCACTATGGTCTGGTCTTCTGCCAAGAGAATGGATGTGCATGCAAGATGCAAATTAACCAAGGGCAAGGAAGTCACGGCCAGAGAATGCAGGTAGAGGTTGCCCAGAAGTATTTTCTCACTCCAGGGAGGAATTTGGGCCACATGGTGGAGGCCTCCATGACCGGCCTGTAGGAAGGAGTGTCATTCAGGTGCTTGTGACTGAGGGCATCCTGTTCTGCAGCCAGGTCTCATGGTCTTTGGGCATGGGATAGGGAAGGGGCTCTATCACCTAGAGATGCCTAGTTCTTCTGAATTTATTCAGCATTTATTAGGTGCCAAATCTGGTATCTGGTGCATGTGCGTGCATACACACACCTCTGTCACAATCAGCTGGTTTCAGTCCTTCAAACAGACCACCTTCTTCCCCTCCTCCTCCTCCTCCTCCTCCTTCTTTCCCTCTCTCTCTCACTCGCTCTCTCTCTCTCCTCCTCTTCCCATCCTCCCTCCCTCCCTCCCTTTACTGGTTTTCTGACCATCATTCACAGATATCATATTTTATACAATCATTCACATACACAACGCTGGTTATTGTTATATTCTGTTGAGTCTTGCTTGTGACTCATAGTGACCCTATGTACCATAGCTCTGAACCCTGTACTATTCTGAGCCAATCTCACGATCTCTGATACACCTACCCTATTACCCCAGTTACTGTGTCCCTCCACCCTTCCAAGCATGATGTCCTTCTCCAAGGACTGGTCCCTCCTGGCAGCATGTCCAAAGTATGTGGGACAGAGCTTCAAAATACTTGCCTCCAAGGAGTAACTTGGTTTCCCCTTCTCCAGGACAAACCTGTTAGTTCTGTTGCCAGCCCATAGGATGTACTCTTCTCCAGCACCACAACTCAAAGACATTCATTCTTCTTCTGTCATCCTTAGTCATTGTCCAGCTCTCTAATAGCAAGCAATTGCAAAGACAGTGGCCTGGATTATGTGCACCTTAATGCCCAGAATGACACCATTGCTCTTCAGCACTCTGGAGAGGTGCCTGACAGCAGATTTTCTTAACGCAATTCATCTTTTGATTTTTCTGACTGCTGGTACCGAGAGTCCTGATTGTGGAACTGAGCAAGCTGAAATTGTTAACAATCTCCATCTCTTCTCCACCTATCATGGCCCTATGGTGAGAATATACACTGTATTTTGTATAATTAATCACTATTGACCTATACATATTATCACCTCTTCTCTTCGAGACCTCATGGACTCTTTCTGCTTCCTTCACCACTCCCTTCTGCCCATTAACCTCTGCAATCCTAGTGACCTCCCTCTTCTTCTTCTTCCAGACGATATTCTTGGTCCCAGAACCCTATCTCAAAACTCTGGCTCTTCTTAGCACTTCCCTGCCCCACCCCTCTAATCAGCCAGTTTATGCCTCCTTTTTAGCAGATCTGAGATGCAGCCTCCTCCAGGAAGCCTTCTGGACAAGCTCTCACCACTCATACTGAGCCATGCATGCCTCCACCTTCCCTGAAGCATGCTGGGTTCTATTGTAGAGGTCATAGTGGCTCCCAAGAATGCCATTGCTGGGTCCAATCCCAGCCTCATCACTCACCTAGCACCGAACCCTTAGGCAAGTTCCCTAGCCCCTCTATGCCTCAGTCTCATCATCTTTAAAGGGAAGGAAATAATATCTGCCAAGTCTTTGAGGATTAAATGAGGGTTCAGTCCTGTGTCTAGAGTTTGGTCACCCTCCACTAATGCCCCATCATCATGGTTCCATCACTTCTGCTTTTTTCCCTTGGGAGCATATAAATTCATTGTGTGTCTGGATGTCCCACTCAGCTCGTACTTCTGGGGAACAAAGGATCCTTCTGTGCTGAACTCCCCCCTCCCCCATCCCAGTGCCTATGGCAACATCCTAGCTCGATGGCAACACCTAGTGAGGACTCACGAAAAATGTGAAGACTCGCTGAAATACCCAGTGAAAGAATGTGCAAATGAATGAACTGGAAGATGAACAGCCCGTCCAAGGTCACATCATTAATAAGCGGCAGGAAGAGTCTCAAACTCCAGCTTCCCTGCTGAGTGGTGCGAGCTCTTTCCACTCCACCACGAGGCTTCCTAAGATGAATTTAGAGCAGTTGACACCTGACAGTGCTCATTCATTATCTGCTCAGTCCAGGAGCTCTGGGCTTGACAAGTCATTCGAGCAGTCCTGTTTCAGACAGTGAAGTGTAAAAGAGTCGCCTCACTCCCTGGACCAACTTTCACCAGAAAGGTCCTTGGTGTGGTGGATTATAATCACCAGTCTCTTTCCTATTAGTCTGTGAGCTTCTTGAGGACAGGGTCTGTGTATGATCCATCTGTGCCCCATTAACACTCACTTGGTTGGTGCCAGTCACTGTGTTAAAGCCCTCTCTGGATCATCTTTTGGGCCATCCTCACACCAATCCTTTGATGTAAGTCAGATTGTCTCCCCATTTTAGAGAGAAAGAGACTGAGGCCCAGAGAGGCTCAGGACTTCCCTAAGGTCACACAGCTGGAAGTGATATTATTGTGATGTGAACCCATGTAGCTGATTTCCAAACTGTGATGCTAACCAGCGAGCTTTATTCTTTCCTTCATGGTAGGTGTTAAACTGAATTGAAAGACATTTTGGAAAACTTAGCTCCACAGTAGTCCTTTAAATAGGAAACAGCCAGAAAGGAGCACATCACATCCCTTGGAGGACTCCTCAAAAGCTGCTTGCGCCATGTGCCCTGACAGTTCGTTGGTCAGAACTTAGTCACATGGCAAAGGAGTCTGGGAACAAATGTTTACATTCTAGGAAATCCTATGTGCTGGCAAAACTCGAGGAGTGGATATCAGTAAACTATTTCTAGGTTTGCTCACAGAAAGCTTAAAAAAATAACAATAAAATGAACATCTCAGCACGTACTGTAGCCAGATTAAAGAAGAGGACCTCCTCCGTGTTCTAAGCACCCATGTGCTCTCCCTGTTCCCAATCCTGCCCTTCTCAGCTCAGGCAAACATTGAGTGTTTCTGTATCTTTCAGTACTTTGCTTGACTTTGTAGTCTGCCCACATGGAGATGTATTTCTGAATAAGCTGTAGTCTGGTGTACACGTTTTTAACCTTGTGTAAATGGAATCATACCACAGGTCTTTTTCTGCAGTTCGATTTTCTGTTCAATAATGCTGTGGTTAGTGGCCATCGCATCAATTCCAACTCATAGCACTCCATCTGTGTCAGAGTGGAACCACAAGGTTTGCACAGCCGTCCCTTTGTGGAAGCAGATCACCAGGTCTGACTTCCAAAGGGCCTCTGGGTGGGGTGGAACCGTCCACCTTTGTGGCGGGCAGTCGAGTGTTTGTCTTTGCCATCCTGAGACATTTGTTCCATATGGTCATGGCAGGTACCATCGAGTTGGAACCAACTCACAGCTGACCCTCCAGTGGGTTTCCAGACACAGCGGTAAATCACATGGAAAGAGATTTTCCATCATTCTCCCAAAGAGAAGGTGGCAGATTCAAACCATTGTTTGGGTTGGCAGTACAATTCCTTACCACTAAGCCACCAGAGCGCCCCCTGGTTCCATGTTATTAAGTGCTGTTGAGTCAAGTGCGACTCATAGCAGCCGTGTGGACTCATAGCTAAACTTTATCCGATCCTGCATCATCCTCATTGCCTCTGACACATTTGGGCCCATCTGTCTTGACCCGCGTAGCTGTAATCCACTTACTTTTGCAGCTGTATAATATCCCATTATATTAATAGGCTCAGCTCCAGCAATTCTTCTGGCAATAGACACAGGAGTTGTTACGGGGGTTTTTGCCATTACAAACAGGACTAATAGAAAATTCTTATACCTATCTCTTTGTGGGTACATGCGGAGTTTCTGTCAGACACATTTCTAATAAACTGCTGGGTAAATAATAATAATAAATAGATAATAATAAATTGCTGGGTAGGCCCATGTAATGTAATGCAAGACAAGCCAGAAATCCTGATATTCCAAAGAATCTTCCAGTTGGCATGACGCTCATCTGTTAAGGAGAAAGGGACTGTGCCGAGACGCATGTGTTCGTGTGAGCAGACACACTGATCCACCCATTTATTTATTCATTCCATCAATAATTAGAAGCCACACTATCAATGCAATCGTGACTCTTGAAAAGAAAGGAGACATGCTGTGGTAAATGAACCCATCCATCAAAAGACACAACCCAATTTCAGAAACATTGAGATGGGAACAAAGCACGTGAGCGTCATAGAATCAAGGAAATAAGACGTGCTCCAGAGGCCCCTTTGAAGCAGGCCTTGGAGAGCTTGCAGGCTGGCGGGGGTTTGTTCCCAGGCAGTGACAACAGTCGTGTGGACAGCCTGTACTCAGTAGCGAGAGGAGTGCTCGACCTGTGGTCTCACCCCTCCCCGCCCAAGCTGGGGTCCTGCATCAGCAGCATCAGCATCACCTGGGAGTTTCCTAAAATTGCAGACTCCCAAGGCCCACCCCACACCTGCTGGATGGAGTTTGCACTTTAGTAAGTTCCCTGAGTGATTGATTCCTATCACACACTAAAGGCTGAGAAGACTGCATAGGAGTGTATAGAAGGAAGAGTCTAACATCAATCAAGGGAGACTTCCCGAAAGAGGAGTCGTTTAAGGAGGAGAAAGAAGAGCTGTGTTGATAGAGTGCCTTCACTCCAGTGAGCTCTTTGAGTCCTCTGGATCACCTTGCTGGAACAAGGATTAATGTTCCCTGTTGTACAGCTAAGGAAACTACGGTACAGAGAGCTCTCATAACTGATGGAGCCAGGCTTAGAAGCTGGATCTTACTGAGTTGAGAGCCCAGTGTCATCTCCTGCATCACATGGAAAGAACTGAGGAAGTAGCTGGGGAGACAAGAATCAGGACAGCACACAACAGGAGGCCGTATGATCCAGCGTCTGGTGTTCAGAGCTTGAGTGCTCAGAACTTCTGAGGGGAAAGAGCTCACAGCCAACGCAAAGGGCAGCCAGAACGACTTCATATCCCCTTCTAATCCTGATGCAGGGCCAGCACAGGAGAGAGCACATTGTGTTATTAGCTGCTGTGAAGTCAGCCCTGGCTCATAGCTAATCTAGACGCGGCAGAACAGAGGCAAGTTCCGTGCCATCTTCATGATCATGATTCATCCTCTCAAGTCCACCGTTCCAGCCGCTGCAAATCCTGAGTGTCTTCAACCAGGGGGGCTCGCCTTCCAGCAGTAGATCGGACAATATTCAGTCGGGGATCATAGAAATGCCATGGGCTGACTTTTCCTAAATAGGTCGCCAGGCCTTTCCTCCTAGGCTGGAAGTTCTGGTGGACCTGGCCGCTGTGAATGATGCTGGTATTTGAAATACCAGTGGCATAGCTTTCAGCATCATAGCAACTTGCAACAGTACAGCAAATAGCAAGCAGGAAGAGACGATGGTACTGTTGTATACCGGTGAGTCTAGTTCCAACTCATAACAATCCCATGTGGAACAGAAACACTGACCATTCCTAGACCGTCCTCACAATTGTAAGATTGCTGCAGTCCATCTCGTTCTGGGTCTTCCTAAAGGGCCCAAGTCATACTATTTTCCATTCCTTCAATATACTTAGGAAAGCTGGACAATTAAAAAGGAAGACCAGATAAAAAATGATGCATCTAAATGGCAGTGTTTGCAGAGTATACTGAATACATCATGGACTTCCAGAGAAAAGGAGCAAATGACCTTGAGGAAGGCAGGCCAGAATACCATTTAGAAATGAGGATGGCGAGGTTTCAGCTCAGTGATTTTGGATACGTTATCAGGAGGGACAGTCCCTGAAGAAGGACATCTTGCTTGGTAAAGCAGAGGTTTCTGTTGTTGTGTTCTATTGAGTTGAAGCCAAGCTACAGCTGACCCTCTAGTGGGTGTTCAGAGGCAGTAAGTTGCATAGGAGGAGACTGCCCATCTTTCTCCCACAGCAGCTGGTGGACTTGAACCACGTGCCTTTGGGAGTGGCGGCGCAGCTCCTTAACCACTAAGCTGCCAGAGCTCCAAAGCAGAGGTAGTGAAAAACCAAACTTAGCGTCCAGAGGAATTTTACTTATGGTGCCCTTGTAGGATAGATTAGAACTGCCCCCTGGTTTTTCATCATGACCGAAGGAGAAAGGATTGAACTTGTCAACAATTTCCTCTTGCTTGGATTCCCCAAGCAACGCCCTTGGTACCAGCAGCTAAGAAATCAAAAGATGTAGCACATTGGGAAAATCTGCTGTCAAGGACTTCTCCAAAGTTCTAAGGAACAGCAGGGTCAGTTTAAAGACTAAGGGGCACCTGATTGAATCCATAACAAATTACTTTCTGTGCATCTGAAAGGTGGACAATGGTTAAGGACGATAGAAGATGCATCGAGGCCTTTGAGTTATGGTGGTGGAGAAGAATACTGACTATCCCATGGACTGCCCAAAGAACAAGCAGGTCTGTCTTGGAGGAAGTATAACCAAGGGTGCTCCTTAGAGGTGGCAAGGATGGTGAAACTTCATCACATATATGTTGGGCCTGTTGTTAGAAGGGACTCGTCCTTGGGGGGAAAAAAAACATCATGCTGGGAAATGTGGAAGGTCAGGGAAAGGGAGAAAGACCTTCAGTGAGATAGACTGACACAGTGACAGTAACAATGAGATCAAGAATAACAGAGCTGATGAGGATGGCACAGGGCATGGCAGGGTACAGATCTGCTGTTCCGAGGGTCATAGACCTGATGGCCCCTAGCAACTGCATAGGATTTCCAAGGCTGGCCTTTGCAGGAGCAGACCGCCACTTTTTTAAAAAAGCCAATGAATGAATGAGCGAGTGAGTGAGTGAGCGAGTGAATTCCTGAACCTTTGCACAGGCTGTTGTCTTCCCATCAGCCCACACCTGTTGGTGCCTGTGCTGGGTTGGGGGCCACTTCCAGCCAGGCCCAGCCCTGTACTCATCCGCCCACCCGCCCCAGGTCTCCTGAATCCCTGCCATCAGGGAGGACCCAGCCAGGAGAGCAAAAAGCCACAAGCAGAAAAGGTTCCAAACACAGAGCAAGCGGCTTCCACCAAACCCTTCATTTGCTTCACTTAAAAAATTACTCAGGCGGCCTCCTCCCGGTGCCTCTGCAGCCGCAGCCCGCACCCTCCCAGCTCTGCTGTGGTGCCTTCGTGAACATGGGGAAAATAAAACAGCGTCTGCTCAGCCCCTAACGACCAGGTTTATGAGGAGCGTATTGTGCCTCAAAGAAAAGAGACAGCAGTTGGTGTTGTGAGATATTAATGCGCTTTTTACCACGTTGGTGAAGCCTCCTTTAAACGACTGCACTTAATACCTGCAGCTGACATTTGCCGGCTGCTGCAGGGTGAGTTCCTGGAGCTGGTCTGCGGAGCTCTTCAGTCTCAAGCTGAAGTCACAGCCTCCAGTTGGCCTGGGCAGGTGAAGGGCCAGAGACAAGGCACCACTCTGGGGGCTCTTGGTTGTATAATCCCTTCTAACTCTCCATCGGAGAATTAGATTCTCCTTCATCTCTGCCTTAGTCTCCTGGTGCTGCTTTAACAAAACTTCAAGTGTGTTTGCTTTGTTGTTGTTGTTGTTGTTATGTGCCCTCCAGTCGTCTGCAACTCATAGCGACTCTATGTACAACAGCCCTAAACCCTGATCTATCCTGTGACAATCTCACTGTCTCCAACACACCTACCCCCATTACCCCAGTCACTGAGTCAATTCAACTCATAAAGGACCTTCCCCTCCTGCACTGTCCCTCCACCCTCCCAAGCATGATGTCCCTCTCCAAGGACCGGTCCCTCCTTACAACATGTCCAAAGTATGTCAGACGAAGCCTCACAATCCTTGCCTCCAAGGAGCAGCCTGGTTTAACCCCTCTCCAGGATGAATCTGTTTGTTTTCCTAGCAGTCCATCATACCCTCAATACTCTTCTCCAGCACCACAGCTCAAAGGCATCAATTCTCCTTCTATCCTCTCTAGTCATTGTCCAGCTCTCAGATGCATAGCAAGTGATAGCAAAGACCATGCCCTGTATTAGACGCACCTTAGTCTCCAAAGAGACACCATTGCTCTTCAGTACTTTGGAGAGGTCCCTAACAGCAGACTTTCCCATCACATCCCTGGCATATGCCCTTTCCAATTTTTCCTTTAAGGAACAGAAATGCATCCCTTCACAGTTACAAAGACCAAGTTCAGAGCTCTGATTCTTGGAGAAAACTGACATTCTCTCTCCCTCTGCCTCTCTCTCTGTTTCTCTTTCTCTTCTCTCTCTCTTTTTTCTCTTCTCTCCTCTCTTCTCTTCTCTTCTCTTCTCTTCTCTTCTCTTCTCTTCTCTTCTCTTCTCTCTCTCTCTCTCTCTCCATTTCTCTCTCTGTTTCTCTCTCTCTCTCCTCTCCTCTCTCCTCTCTCATCTCTTCTCTCTCATCTCTCCTCTCTTTTCTCTTTTCTCTCTCTCCCTGTTTCTATCTATCTATCTATCTACATATGTGTCTCTGTCTGCCTCTCTCTCTTCACTTCTTTGGCCATCTTCACCTCTTCCTCCATTTGTACTTACTTGTTCCTGTGTTCACTCTCCTTCTCATAACCCAGAGGTGTTGAGGTTTAGGTCACACCTACACCAACAAAGGGGCTGTAATGGTACAGTGGTTAAAGCCTTCAGCTGGAACCATAAGATTCCCTCTCAGTGATGGATCTGTAGGAGACAGATGCAGCCTTGGAAACACCATGAGGCAGTTCCTCCATGTCCTGTAGAGTCACCATGGGTCAGCAAGGACTCGTTCGATGGCAATGGGTTTGGTTTTAGACCCTCCACTAATAGGGTCTTAACACAACACAGAAAGTCCTATAACAGAAATACATACAGCATAGACTTTGGGGGGACAGATCCATTCCCGACATCCACCATGCTGGTCCCAGAGCCAGTGGAGTGTGGGAGGCGGGGCAGAGAGATGCAGACTTGGAGTTGATCCAATGGTAACTGGTTTTCCTTTTCTCTTGCTGCTCCTCAGACCCTCACCCCCTCCTACCCGGCTCCATCACTCACAGATGCCCAGGCCACCCCGCATTCTCTAAGGCTCCGGCCCACCCACCTCTCTCCAGCACCACTCCAACAGTCAGTCCCCCTTGGAGATTTCACTGTCAATCCTCCTCACACTTGACTTTGACCTCTCTCTCCCAAGCATCTTGTACTTGACCAGCATGGACCGGCCCTGTTTCTTTTGTCAAATACTGAGACACATCTGCGCCCAATGAACTGCAGGGAAGAAGGTCAGGGCAAGCAGGCTTCTGGGTTTTCACAGGCAGAGAGAAAGTGGGGGTTAACATGAGGTCCCCCACTCCTCACTCTTCAAGAATGGGGCTGGATGCAGCGCAAGTTCCAGGCCTGGGTCCTGCAGAATTGGAGTGTCAATGCCAGCCCCTGGCTCTGCAGGGGGGAGACAAGGTCACAGGATGGACAAGTGGAACAGGATCACTGGCCCTGAAGCAGAAGGTCCAGGCTGGGCTCCACCACCACTGATGAGAACGCTGTCTCTGCAGCTTCCTCTCCCCTCCTGGGATCCCCCACCTCCACCATCGACCACACACCCTGTCCCCGGGGGACAGCCGAGCTCCTGTCCTGGGCTGCTGAGGCTGGAGGGGCATTTCATAGGGCAGTGAGCAGTGTCACACAAGCTAGGAGAACATCCTGTCCTTGTGGAGGAGAAACGCAGTTGGCTTGAAAGCACCTGCCGTGGTTCCCATCATGGGGCGCATTTAGTCTTAACAGCCTCAACCCCAAAAGAACCCACCATCAATTTCTCAAAACTAGCAGCCAATGATTCGGAGCTTGATAGAATAATTTGATGACTCATTTGCACGTTAGCTTTTAACTTGATCTGCAGTTCCATATTCTATACTTGGTTTACGTAAAAAAAAAAACGAAAGTGAATGTGTTAGTGACTCTTCCATATTCATTTGCATGACCTTTCCAATTACTCAACCCTTTGACTATCATCTTGACCTTCACCTGACCTGTAGCACTGATGCTCATGACGGCCTTGACCTTGTCATGACCCTCAATCACATTCCCTCCACAATCTCAGTCTAATGCATCCCATCCCTCACCTCCACATCCCTCCCTTCCAGCTCCTTCTCAGGAGGCCCCAGGCTTCCAAAGGAGCTCTGGTGGTGCAGCACCTTACATACTGGGTTTGTGAACTAAAAGGTTGGCAGTTCAAATCCACCAGCTGCTCCAAGGTTCAAAGCTAGGTGGTCTCCTCTAATCAAGATTTGCAACCTCAAAAACCCAAAGGAGACTCAACTCGAAGGCTGTGGGTGTGGCTTTGTGGTTTTCTGGACTCCCAATGCACTGGCCTCACCACCCCTTCACTACCTTGCCTGGCCCTCAGGTCCTCAAAAATACCAAACCCCCTTGCCTGCCCGTCAGGTCCTACCTCCAGATTACAGCCCTGACCCACCTTCGTAACCACATCCTTCCGCCCTCCCTCTCTTACGCCACCCCATGAACCCCATCCTGAGGGAAGTTCTCCAGCTCCACCACACCTGCCCCCTGACTGTGGCCAGGGGGGACAAAACCCCACAAAACCAGGTCAACATTCTCATGTTACATCATGACCATGAACCTCAAAAATGACCTTCAAACCACTGACACACCTCATGGCTCAGGCCTGGTCGATTTCTCCTCTTGGGGATAAATGCACTCCTTTCCCTCCCTCCCCCCCCCCTCCTCCTGGAAAAGAGGGAACTTTACTTCCTGCTCCATTGATAAAATTAACTAGAAGAAAAGGGCCATGTGCTCCCATTGCCACACGCACCCACCTCTGGACCTATCCCCTTCTGCCCCGGTGCCGGGTCCACACCTAACACCACCCTTACACTTGTGTCCATGGCCTCTCAATGTACTCATGCGCTGCCTCCTCTTCCCTCTGGACTGCCAGTTCTCCCGTCTTCTAGAACATTCCCGCCAGCATCATGCAAGGCTTCACACACACACACACATAAACACCCTACGCCCTGCATAGTGGTGGTGGTGGTGGTTGTTAGGTACCGTCGAATCGTAGACGACTCATAGCGACCCTATGAATGGAAGACCTGAGCACTGTTCATAGAGTTTCCGGAGGCAAGCCATTTCAGAAGTGGATGCCACTCCTGCTTCCAAGTTTGTTTTAATAGTGGAGCTCCACCAAACGCTGTCCGACATGGGTAACCATTATCACATTTGACACATCAGTGTGACAATTTTTAGCATCACATCAACCATGTACCCCTGTACAGCAATGCACAGACCAGTGCTATACCACCTAGAAGAATGGTTGAAAACAAAAACAAAAACAAAAACAAAACCAACAATTTGAACCAGGCCCAAGGGCCGCAGATTAAAATCACCCACCTTGGGCTTGGTAGCATAACTCTCTGTCCACTAGGCCAATGTATCTCTCTATGTTGTTGTTGCCTGCATAGTGGTAGACACCCAAAAGCACAGTACAGAGTAGAAGGCTGAGGGAAGAAGAAGACCAAGAATGATGTGGAAGTTCAGGCAGCAGTGTCAGTCTGTGCAAAGGCCCTGTGGCAGGCAGGAGCATGGTCGGAAAGAAGGCCGAGATGACAGGTTCACAGAGAGGAAGAGGTGAGTGGGACATGAGGTTAGAGACCATGCTGGGGCGAGGCCCTGTGAAAGCAGTGGCTCTTAACCTGAGAGCCCTGGGACCCCGCACCTGTTTTGAGCTGCAAGCAGCAAGCTGATCTGCATTTTCGAAGAATAATTCTAGTAGTTGTCTGTAGAAAAGCAGAATCAGGAAGGTAAGATGAGAGCAGTATCTCCCAGGGAAGCAGGAATGGTGAGGAATGGAGACACTGGGATGCGCGTGAATAAGGACAGAACTTCCTGATGGGCGAAATCTGCCCTGAGAGGAGGAGGAGGAAGAGGAAGTTCCGCCATGACAGCAGGCCTCAGGAGGCATGTAGGCGTGGAGGAGGAGGCACTGACTGAGTGAGCTGATGCCTTCAGGCGACGAAGCTTGAGAGGAAAAATAGGAGTCAAACTTGGACCTGCCAGGTACACAAGCAAACCAAAACACCAAGCCCATTGTCCTCAAGCCTAACCCAGCTCACAGCAACCACATGTGCTGCAGAGAAGACTGCCCCACGGGGTCTTCTTGGCTGTAATCTAATCTTCAAAGAAGTAGATAAATTGCCAGACCTTTCTTCTGTGTGCCATTGAGTGTGCTCAAATAGCCAATCATTTTCAGGTTCATAGTTGAGGGCAAACTGCTGGCATCATCCAAGGATCTTAAACATCCACATCAGCTGCACAGTTGGATACACTTGCCTGGAACTCAGAGATACCTGAGCTGTTGACTATTCAATCCAGGTCCTTCTTTCCTCTGTGCCAGGTGCTGTGCTGGGTGCCAAGGACACGGGCTGAGAGGGTGCACAGGCTACACACCCTGCAGAGCTGCCAGACGGCTTGGGGAGCAGGTGTGGATGCAGGGCCCTTAGAAGCCAGGCGCAGAGGCACCCCAACGAGTCCTTGGCTCGAGGCTGAGCGCTGCCCCACTTGTTCGGAGCCTCAGGGCATGTCAGTACCGCTCTCCCAACCTCACCTCCTGCTTGGATTCCTTATAAAGACGCCTGGCCCCAAGCTGGCGCTGACGAAACATTTGTCAGATTGAATTGAAGGAAAATGAACGTTCTTTGCAAAGTGCTTTTCAAATATGATGGTTTGTAATTTTAACAATAGGGAGAATTTTTTTATTTTTTTTTATCCTCTTAGTAGCTGGTTTGAAGATTCTTCTTGAGAGAGAAGTGTGTATTTGGATGAAATGCTTTGGATAAGCTACTGTGGGGAGATTGAGATATCCCGTTAACGTGTCAGCACACACAAGTGTGAACCCCTAAGGACAGAGAGGAGCTGTGCTGGGGGGTGGAGATGAAGGGAGACAATGAAGCAAAGTGGGCTGAGCAAGGCGAGGGCGGGCACAAACCCCCGAGAGAGGAGACCTGGTCCGGGGAGCTGTTGAGGCTAAGATCCTAGGTTCTCAAGACCCCACAAAGCTTCAGTGAAATTACCAGAAGTCCCACAATGCTCTTGGAGAGCTAGAATTCCTGCAGAAGTCAAGCAAAAAAGGTGAGCTTGATACAGATGTAGACTGCGTGTGGATGGGAAGGGCCAAGCAGCTTCTCTGCAATACGTGGTACAGAGTGACAACTAAACCGGAAACCACAGCGACTCCCCCTGCTTCTGAGAGGAACTGCGATTTCAGCTTCAGTATCTGTCGCCAGACATGGATTGCCAGGCCTTTCTTCCACAACTTCCATTTCTTCGGTGGAGTCAAATCACCAGCTAATCACATACAAACCATTTGCACTTCCCGTGAAGCTTATAAAAATACAAAAAGATCTTCGAGTCACCCTAAACGTTCTTTTAATCTAATACTGAAGACACCATATTGGCAATATACTTATATTGTCCTATAACTTGAGCTGTGAGACCCATGAAGAATGTAACTATAGGAGATCAAATGGGCAACATTTGCCCAAAAGTAAAGTTGAAAAGATGATGAGGGGAGGGAGCAAGAAAATGGGGTGGATGGAAACAGGAAAGGCAAGATAGGAATAGGAGGAAAGCAGACACATTGTGAAATATCAAGCAATGTTACAGGGAGTTTGTACATGAAATGTTGAATGGGAATCTAGTTTGCCTTATAAACTTTCACCTAAAATAAGAACATGCTCCAAATATAATGAGACTATTAAAATATTCAGAAATGAAAAAAATACAAAAAGTACTTATTATATTCCTGTATCATGCATACACACACACCTGCCTACTATATATTCAGGTGCATATAACATATATCGCTGTGGTTGTGTACCACAGAGCTGGAACTGTCCCATAGCTGACCCTCTGGCAGGTTTTCGGAGGCAGTTAATTGCTCAGGAGAAGATTATCCATCTTACTCCCATGGAGCAGCTGGTGGCTTCAAACTGCATGCCTTAGGGTTTGCCACACAGCTTCTTGCCACTGTTGTTGTTATGTGCCATCAAGTCACCTGCAACTATGTACAACAGCCTTAAACCCTGCTCTATCCCTTGTCAATCTTAATGTCTTTGACACACCTACCCCCATTACCCGAGTCACTGAATCAATCCATCTCATTGAGGGTCTTCCTCTCCTGTGCTGTCCCTCCACCCTCCCAAGCATGATGTCCCTCTCCAAGGACTGGTCACTCCTTGCAACATGTCCAAAGTATGTCAGACAAAGCTTCAGAATCCTTGCCTCCAAGGAGCAGCCTGGCTTCACCCTCTCCAGGTCCAACCTGTTCGTTTTCTTAGCAGTCCATGGTATATTCAATACTCTTCTCCAGCACCACAGCTCAAAGGCATCAATTCTCCTTCTATCATCCCTAGAAATTGTCCAGCTCTCTGATGCATAGCAAGCAATTGAGAAAACCATGGCCTGTATCAGGTTCACCTTAGTCTCCAGACTGACATCGTTTCTCTTCATTACTTTGGAGAGGACAGCAGACTTTCCCAATGCAATTAATCTTTTAATTTCCTGGCTGCTGGTAGCAAGAGTGTTGATTGTGGAGCCAAACAAACTAAAGCTGTGAACAATCTCAATCTCTTCACCATCTATCATGATGCTGCCAATTGGCCCAGTGGTGAGCATCTTTTTTTTTTCTTGCTGTTGAGCCTCAATCCATATTGAAAGCTGCAGTCTTTGACCTTCTGGAGCAAGCGCTTCAGGTCCTCCACAGTTTCAGCAAGCAGGGTTGTATCATCTGCATAATGCAGGTCTATATAATAAGGCCTCAAAATTCCTGAATAATATCTATATTGTTATTGTTACTGTTATTCAGTGCCATCAAATCAGGTTTGAGTCATCTTTACTCTAAACAGAACAAAACACTGTCTCTTCCTGTGTCGTCCTCACAATCACCTTCATTTGAGCCCAGTAGTCCTGAGTCAGCCCATCTCATGAAGGGTCTCCCTGTCTTTACTGACCCACTACTTTCCCAAACATGACAATCTTCTACAAGAACTGATCCCTCCTGATAACATGCCCCAAAGGATATTAAACTGAATCTCTCCAGCCTTGCTTCTAAGGAGCTTTCTGGCTGTGCTGCTTCTAAGACAGATTTGTGAGGTCTCCTGGCAATCCAAGGAATATCCAGTATTCTTCACCAGCACCGTAAACCAAATCATGCACAATTGAAACAATATCTGTAATACAGAATAAATGCACTCCTGCATCATGAGATAGGAGTCTTGGGACTCTGTAAGAAAAGAAATGGCTAACATGTATTGAGGACTATATTAATTTGCTAATACTAGTTAAACAGAGCTCTGGTAGCCTAGTGGTAAGAAACTGTGCTGCAACCCCAAAGGCACATGGTTCGAATCTACTGAAAACTCACTGGATGGTCAGCTATGGGTCAGTTCTGACTTGTCGGTACACAACAGTTAAACCAGTGACAGTTGAGATGACTCTGACCTCTTACGTGTCAGATGGAAGTGTGCTTCTCTATAGGGTTTTCCTATGGCTGATTTTTTTTTTTTATTAGATCACCAGGCCTTTCTTCTGAGGCTCTTCAGAGTATGCTCAAGCTTACAATCTTTTGGGTTAAAAACTAAACAAAATAGCTGTATGTATTATCCAGAGACTCCTAATACTTAGCCATGCCCACAGGGTGGGTTGGGAGAGTCTCAGTGACTGGACACACTCAAAATTCATACTTCTCTAACCTAAATGTCCCCAAGGATCGGCTCGATGGTGGAGGGTTTGGATTTGGTTTCATGGGGTATATGAATTGGCTGGGCCAAGCTTAAGTGCTTGGGGGCTAATTGAAAAGCCAGCAGTTGGAGCCCATTCACCGCCCCACCCCTGTTGAGGCAGCTCTGTGAAGTGGCATTGAACCCAGGTCCTAATCCAGTTACAGAACCTGCCCTTCTTCCCTACTCTGTCCTCCCCCAACACTTGTTCAGCTCTTCAGCAGTAATTTAGGGAAAGTAAACATTTGTTGTGCTGTCGTTGGAGCTGCGGACAGGATGGTGAATGAAACAGACAAAGGTCTCTGCTGTCAGGAAGCTGGCGATTGTAAATTCTATTCTAGCCATCAAGGTTTATGAAGGTCTCATGCAATGCCTCATTCATTTGCTCCCTGAAGGTTGAGGGGCACCCACTGTGGCATTGTGCCTGAGCTGGTTCCTACCCTCTCAGCGATCACAGAGGGAATATTTTGAGCCTTCTCTTCAGCTCTGATTCCATCACTCCCTAGTCACGGAGTACTTATTCGGATCAGAGGGCCTCCCCAGGCCTCAGTTTCTTCCTCTATGAAATGATCATGCCCCTCTCCCGGCCCCGCGGGGGGGGGGGGGGGAGTTAAGCGAGCTGGAGTTCTTCAAGAGCTTGGCGGGGCGCCCAGCACCCAGCAGGGGCGCAGCCTTGGGACCGTTGCAGAGCGGGTGAGGGTGGGGGTGGGGGTGTGCTCCACACAATCGCAGATGGACCAGGCCTTGCAGCTCCCCTGATGGGCTGTGGGAATGTTTGTCAGCGTCAGTCTGGGGTCGGCCTTCTTTGCAGAAGCAATCTGCTGTTTCCTCGCGTGCGAAATGCGGGGTGACTCCCAGCGGGGCCCAGGCATGCTGGCGCCTTCATCAGCTCGGTGGTGGCAGTTCCCAGCCGGAATCAAACCGTGCCAGCTCCACAAGCTTTAGCTGATCCTCAGAAGCCTCAGCGCCGGGACAACAGGCAGGGTTTTGAAGTCTGAGGCCTCAGATCTTCTTGGCTTCACCACGGGGTGGGTGTGGGTGTGTGTTCGCACGCGCGCGCGTGTGTGTCGTGTGTGTGTGTGTGTGTGTGTGTGTGTGTGTGTGTGTGTGTGTTGATTCACCGGGCAGATGTCCAAACACACGAAGCGCTGCCTGCCTGCCTCCCAGGGTTGGGGACAGAGCCGCCTGCGCTTCAGAGGCACAAGGGGTGGGCGCGGAGCCCCTGGAAGCTCGTGTGTCTCATGTGGTCCTTCTCCCGCTTGTTTTGCAGGGAACTTCAAAGGTCTGTGCAAGCAAATCGATCACTTCCCAGAGGATGCAGATTACGAAGCTGACACAGCAGAATATTTCCTCCGTAAGTGCAGTTGTTTTTTTGTGTATCTCCCTCCCAGTGGTGGGTCCTGCCCTTCCATCCTTCACAGAGCCTGATCTGCACAAGAGGTCCCAGTGGCAGCAGAGAGCAAGGGAAAACTGGGCCTCCCTCCTACCCTTTTGCGTCGGGAGGCTGGGGGCCCAGAGCTCTCAGCACCGCTGCAAGGCAGTGTGGTCCTGTCTGTTTCACAGCCACTCGGTTCCCACCCTGTCATCCCTCCTAAGCAGAGAGTCTACCTGACCTCACTGGTCACCTTTCTCTTCCAAGTCGACTTCCCTGTACAGAATAAGCCCCTAAATATTGTTTCATCACACCCTCTGCCTGCAACAGCCTTCCCTCCTATCTTTGTGCAGCAAACTCCTACTCATCCCCTAGGTCTCAGCTGAAACCTCACCTCCTCCAGGAAGCCCCCTTTGCCTCTCACAGGGCTGCCCAGAGCCCAGCACTGCTACCAGGCAGTGGTGATCCTGTCTGATTGTACTCCTTACCCATCCTGTCATCTCTCCTAGGGCAGAGACTCTGTCCCTTTTGCTCACCATTGTGATAAACACTAAAATCGTTCTTCAATAACTGGATGAATAAACCCACCAGGCAGTTTCCAGATTGCAACTCCTACTGGAGGAGAAAAAAAGAGAGAGAGAGGTTTTTTTCCTCCCCCATAAATCAAGTCAAAGATAAATCCTAGTGAAACTGCTGCGACCTTAAATCCACCTGAGACTTATTATTATCAAGAGAAAGCATTTTGAGACCCAAAGGAAAAGTCTCGAGAATCTACAAAAACTAACAAGGCAACCTGTTCGCAGAGAAAGGGATTTCCAAGAGAGGGGCTGAGGGTGCTTGACAGTCCGGGACAGCAGCTCCGCTGAGCAGGAGTGGTTAAAGGCTCTGCTTCAAAGCTCTCTGCTCTCCTCCCGGAGAGGCGCGTTTTCTCCCATGCACCCCCACTTCTGCCCTCCGATGCCCTTCTGAGCACAGGGAGGCTGACCGAAGCCTTCCTCCCCGCCCCCTCTGCAGAGCAGTTAGCATCACCCTCGGATCGCATTTATGAAAAATGTAAGAGGCGTTTTATTGCACGGCTCTCCCCTGCCTCTTTCAATAATTACTCCCCACATCAAACCCAGCTCTCAGGCTGGCCTGGCATCTGGGTTTCACTGGAAAGCCCATGCAGTGTGAAGTCAGCCAGGCAGCTGGAAAGAGGGGGAAGGAAGCCTGATGCAATTTCCAGATCTTCTGAAAATGGGTGGGAGAAAAAAATTTAATATATACCTGTATCTCTTACAATGCTTGTTTCCTTGTACCAATTCCCTCAAGACTCTGCCCTTGAATGAAGTTCCTAAAGGGCCATTTGGTTCTCGTTACCTGTTACAAAGTAGGGGCTCTTGCCAAGGCTGTTTGGGAGATGTGAGAGATGCCAGTACAGGCAGCCTGGATTGAGCACCTTTTGTATACAAAAGCTCATGCTCAGTACCGGGGAGGCGAAGGTGGAAGAGTGAGGCACAGAGCAAGGAGCTCACGACCTGGTGAGGAGGCCCCTCGGAGCTCCAGCTCGTCCTGGGAGACGTGGTACGGCAGAAAGAAGGCTGGATACTGCCCTGGGCTGGGGGTGAGCAAGGCTGGGCTGCCATGTGGGGAGTGGCCCTCCTGGGCACAGATCTCATCTAATAGAGTGCAATGAGGCTGCAGCCCCCCATTAGCGGGACAGGAAGCTCCTGGGACAGGAAGTTTAACTCAGTACTGCTTTGCTTAGCACAGCTCACGGAGTACAGCAGATGCTCAGTAAACACTGTTTGCTAAATAAAGGAAGATCTAGGACCTGCCAGCGGCTCTGTCCCGCTATCCTCTGCCTCAATTCCCTCATTTTTAAAGACAGCAGAGTGTATGGTTCATGTTGCAATCCCTGGACTTGAACCTACATTGTTGTTGTTGATTGTCTTCGAGTCGAGCATGACTCATAACGACCCTATGAACAAAATATCTGAAGCCCCTCTGCTATTGACATTTATCAATGTTCACAGAGTTTCCAGAGGAAACTGTTGTTTAGGAATTGGATGCCACTCCTGCTTCCAAACCTGTCATGGTATGTTATAGTTATGTGCCATTACGTTGCCTGAGACATATAGAGACCCTATGTACAGCAGCTCTGAACCCTGCCCTATCCTGAGCCAGTCTCACTAATTCTGACACACAACCCCTATTTCCCCAGTGTCAGTCCATCTCATCTAGGGTCTTCCTCTCCTGCGCTGTCCCTCCACCCTTCTGAGCATGATGTCCTTCTCCAAGGACCGATCTCTCCTGGCCACGCACCCAAAGTGAGGCAGAGCTTCAAAATCCTAGGCTCCAAGGAGAGACTTGGTTTCACCCTCTCCAAGACAGACTTAGCAGCATGGGATTCTGAGTGGAGCTGACTTATTCCAGCAGTATGTTTTGAACATCCATAACAGGATTCAGGAAACTCTTAGAGGGTTTGCAGGTCGTAGGAGGCCCTGGGTGGTTCAGTCAGTTAATACTTTTGGCTGCTAGTTGAAAGGTTGCACCTTTGAATCCCTCCAGAGGTGCCTCAGGAGCAAGGCATGGTAATCTACTTCTAAAACAAGTCATTGAAAGCCCCAGGAAGCACAGATTCTCTTTGAGCCATGTGGGGTTGCCACAGTTGGAGCTGACTCCCTTAGACTGGCTGCACAGGTCCCTTCTTCATTTGCTGTTGTGGTAGAAGCCACAACAGTGTGGCTGTGTTACAATAAAACGTGACTTACAAACACAGGCTGCAGGCTGGAATTGGCAGTGTATGGGGAACCTTGACCTGTGCTAGATAATGTTAATAAACAACAGGGACATAGGCTCCTATCATGTTCGGTAGTCAATTGTCACCAGAGAACATTGCACGCTCTGTGGGTGTCTGGACCAAGGACCTCACCCCAGTAAGGGAGATGGGCGTGGTCATGACTAGAGGTAGGCGTGATGTTGACTGGAGGTGGGTGGGGATTAGCCGCTGGGGGCGGAGCGTGCATCAGCTCTGAGTTCCCACTGACGTGGGCGCAGCAAAGCTACCACGTGCCAGCACGTGAGGCTGTGACCCTGAAGCTTTACAAACTGGCCAGGATTGTGGCCAGGGGTGAGGACAGAGGCAAGGAAGGCGAGCTGGAGAAAAGGGACAGATTATAATGTTCTTGTCATCAAAGAAAGCCCGGGGTGGAAGGGAGCCTTGGTCAGTGGGCGTTTCCTAGAGGAGGTGGTTTTGGTGGGTGTCTCTGAATGAAGACGGGAACCTGAGAGGTGGAGCTAATGGGGAGAAGTAGGCACCTGTTTTCGAGAGGGTCCTCCAAGCAGGGCTGCAGCAGGGTATTGGGGATCCACGTCTGGGTCCCGCGGTAGCTTGTGCATGATTGAAGGGCGCATGCTCAGCACGCAGTCGGAGAGGCCCGACAGGCCTAGCTGAGGACCACAGGGGAAAGCAGATTTTGTGTCCTTGTGATGGTAGCTGTAGAGGGAGAGCTGATGGAGAAAGTCAATCTGACCGCTCATGGGGCGGATGGATCAAAAGAGGGTGAGAATGGAGGCAGGCAGGCAGGGAAACTGATACAGTTGTTATTCAGGTGAGAGATGATGGTGGCTGGGACCCCAGTGAGATAAAAAGCTGACAGAAAGGCAGAAGGGACAGGAGGAGGTAACAGGTCACTGGCAATGGGCAGGGAGGCGGGCACTGCCAGAAGCAGGACAGAAATAGGATGTGGCATTGGGTTTCCAGAGGGCATTGGAGGGAGGGGTCCTCTGGGTCAGTGGATAACCAAGGTAGAAAGGGGCTCAAGAATGCAGACCCTTATCTGCCAGACTAGACGTCTTCCAGACGCCATGTCCCTGTCACTTCACCTCTCTGAACCCTAGTCTCAAAAAAAACCCAAAACTAATAATTACACCCTAACATTGAGTTGACTGGTCATAACCCTGTAGGACAGAATAGAACTGCCCCATAACGTTTCCTAGGCTCTAAGTCTTTATAGGAGAAAACTAGTTCATTTTTATCCCACAGAGAGGCTGGTGGGTTCAAACTGCTAACCTTTTGATTAACAGCTGAGCACTCTAACCACTGGACTACCAAGCAGTCCCCAGTCTCCATCACTGTCAACATCATTGTGAGTCAAGGCAACGCAGTGAGCCAAGGATGGGGCAGGGGTGACTCAGTGGAAGGATTCTTACTTTCCATGTGGGAAACCCTAGTTTGATTCCTGGCCAGGGTGCCCGGTGCACAGCCCACTGTTTATCACTGGACGCTTCTGGGTTGCTGTGACACTGAACACTGGTTTCATTAGCACTTTCAGGTTAACAGAGGCCAGGAAGAAAGGTCTGGCAATCTACTTCCAACAGTCAGCCAGTAAAAGCCCTGTGGATCACATTTCCACTTTGACACTCAAGAGTCTGATCTGAAACGTCCTGTGGAGACAGCACACAGGACCAGGCATCATATTGTGCCATCGTACGTGGTGGGGTCACCATCAGTCAGTGACAAGAGGTGCTAACAACAGCAGTGGATCAGGACCTGGTTGTTGTTATTGTTGTTGTTATTGTAATGTGTGCCATCGAGTCAGAATCAACCCATAACTGGCCCTTCAGCAGGTTCTCAGAGGCAGTAAATCACAGGGGAGGAGATGACCCATCCTTCTCCCGCAGGGCAGCTGGTGGGTCCAAATCGCATGCCTTTGGGATCTGCAATACAGCTTCTTACCAGTAGGCCAGAAACTCTCCTAGGTATGTGCCTGATAGCAGCTTTGAAAACCCCCTTGGGAATAGGTTGTATTAACCACAACAGCAGCTTCTAAGCTTCCCATATGCATTCATTCCTGTGATGGAATCCATACATGCTGGCAAGGCCCTTTCTGTGTGCTACGCACCGTTCTAGCTTCTGGGGGTTGAAGACTCAACTAGCTAAACAGGCCACACCTCTGTCTCTTGAAAGGTGCCAGACAATAAATGGACAGATGCACAAGAGTGAAAACCTCTCACGCGGTGCTCAGGGCCACGGCAGGGAGTGAAGCAGGGGGCATGGTCTGTGGTGAGCAGTCAGGGGGGGCGTCTCACAAGAGACATTCAGAGTGGAATGCTACCCCTTCCACTAAAAGAGGTCAAGTTGATGTGGTTCTGGACAATTTGCTTGTTCTCTGTAGATTGTAAGCCCCATGTGTGATACATGACATGGAGAAAACAAATCAGGACAAAGGGGAGAGGATATTAGAGAGGGAATGGGGTCCAGAAAGTCTTCTGAGAAGTCTGAAGAAAGGCCTGAGGAGGTGGAAGAGTGTTCCATGTAGATACCTGGAGCAAGAGGACTCCAGGCTGAGGAAACAACATGTGCAAAGGCCCTGAAGTTAGACAGTGCCTGGAGTATTTGAGGAGCAGGCAGAGCCCAGTTAGATGAGTGGAGTGAGCACAGAGGGTCAGAGGCCGAGCAGGTGCAGAGAGGCCCTGGGGATTGTATAGGTTGGAGTAAGGACTTTGGTGTTTACACTGATTGAGATAAGAAGTGTGGAAGCATTTGAGCAGAGGACAGACACCAGCTCACGTGCTGACAGGCCCCTGGGATGGCTATATGGCTAAGAGGCTGAAGGAAAACAGGAAAGAAACAGGCAGGATGGGAACCTACTGCAGTGATGCGGCTAGGAGGTGACAGTGGCTGGGGCCAGGGTGGGAGCTGGGGAAGTGGTGGGAAGAGGTGGGATCCTGAATATATTTCAGAGAGAAAGGATTGCAGACAAGATTTTCTGAAAGGCTGCATCCGTGTGTGGGTTTGGCGAGAACAGAAGGAATCAGGGATGACTCCTGGGTTTGAGGCCGTGGGAGGAGCAGGTTGGGGCTGGAGGAGGATCTGAAGGTCAGTGCTGGCCACAGTATGTTGGACATGCCCACGGCCTTCCTGGGGGTGGCAGGGGTGCTCAGTAGGGAATTGGAATCTAGGGTTCACAGAAGAGGCTTTGGTTGGAATACAAACTGGTAGCACATGGGTGGCATTTAACGCCATGAGACTCCAAGTGATCATAAGAGGACAGAGCACAGAGACAGAAGAGTTCCTGGTCTTGGGAAGCAAAGTCTAGATGGGCAGGTGTAGAGGCCACGGGGCAGAGAAGGATGCAGGCGGGTAGCTGGTGAGACAGACTAAGAAACTCCGTCGTCCTTGTTACACCAGCGGGACTGAGGGTCTAGGGCAGAGGAGGAGAAGATTCCAGAAGGCCTGGCTGAGCCAGGGTCCAGAGTGCATCATCTGGGGTGGTAAAGAAAGTGGGAGCCATCGGCTGTCAAGCCCGGAGGCCAAACTTCAGCCCTCATCCAGAACATGTTGGAGGACCTGGCGTCCATCTGTCACCTGATGGGATGCGTACTGAACATTCTTACCCCTGACCCCCCCCATGAGCATCCAAGGAGTTCTGCAGACTCTGCTAAAGAATAGCATCCAGGCACCTCCCTGACGAGGTCTGGGTCCCTAAAGGTGCAGCTGGCAGGGCCCTTGCCGCTCCTATAGCTGGCTGCCTTATCCACTAATGACTGGTAGCCAGAACCCTCCTTCCCTCCGCTATGTCTGTTGTGGTGGTCCCCACGTCATCATCCTTCACAGTCTTAGCATGAGGAGTAATGGTGAAGAACAGAGGACACGTGATCAGGCCGTGGCTTGGTACAAATATTGGAATGTGCCCAAGTGTCTGCATGTCCGTCTTGGTGCACAACAGCATGAGTCTGTGTCATGTCGTGTCTTCTGGTGTCTGTGTTTGTGCGTCTGAATGTCTGTCCACAGAGAGTGTAGATGACTACGTGTTTGCATGTGTCTGGGTGGCTGTGGGCCTCTGCAGGTGGAGACAGAGAGGAGAGGAGAGAGGAGAAGGAGAAGGAGAAGCAGAAGAAGTTGAGAGAGAGAGTCTGTGTGCGTGGTGTCCAAGAGATGGGAATCAGTATTGCCCAGATGCCCCAGTGTGACCTGGGATCAGGGAAAATTATTCAGAGAAATGTAATTCCTTCACCTAGACATTTATTGAGCACCTACTGTGTGCTTGACACCCACCCCACCCTCAAACTGCTGTAGTGCAACCACTCCAGGACTGTTGGGTGGGTCAGGCTCTCTCCATTCTAGTCAGAGTCAGGCTGGAGATGGGGTGGATGGGCCCAGGGTTGGCTGCTTTGGGGCCTGGAACCTGTGTGTGACATAGTCTGTCAGTCACCCACCAGGCCACACCCTTTTTTGAGAGCCAGATATGAACAGAGGAAAAGCAGGGAGGGCCCTGAATAGTTCCCCCTACCGAGGTGCCACCCTAATGACTAGTTACTGACCATGTCTCAGGGATTCACTGGCAGCAACAGGTGGCAGGGAGCTTCCTGGGGAGGAGGAAAAAGACTGGTCAGGAAAGCAGCCAGGATCCAGGTGCCCAGGACTCAGGTGTGGGTTCTCAGCCAGGACCCAGGTGGCCAAGACTCAGGTGTGGGTTCTCAGCCAGGACCCAGGTGGCCA
This sequence comes from Elephantulus edwardii, assembly GCF_000299155.1. Taxonomy (NCBI): domain Eukaryota; kingdom Metazoa; phylum Chordata; class Mammalia; order Macroscelidea; family Macroscelididae; genus Elephantulus; species Elephantulus edwardii. Next base: position 10,786,361 of record NW_006399836.1, read on the forward strand.
AGACTCAGGTGTGGGTTCGCATCCAGGACCCAGGCACACAGGAATCAGATGTAGATTCTTCGGGGCAAATTTACAGAATTTGACTGCCAGCAGGAGTCTAGAGTCCATGAAGGTGGGCTTTGGCACATGATGCCCAGGGTCCAGGCTGGCGCTGCCCTGTCCTAATTAACCTCCCTAGACATCAGTTTCCTCACATGGGGGAGGATGGTCATTGTTTTCTTCTTAGAAGTGTGACAAGCCTGATGTGAGTCGGTGGACTGCAGCCATAAAATGTACGCAACAGCTAAACCTGACCTCCACTAACATCACGTAGGGGACAGTCCCATCACCAACATTCACAGCACAAAACCTATTTATTTCCATGGGATCAGATATGTTCCCATGCTCCAGCACCTATTTACATCAATTCCAATACCAACTGCCCCTCTCAGGGTTCTCACTGAACCTATCAATCCATTGTAATGGCCACATAGAACTCAGAATTCGCAGAACCATATTCGTGACTATGTTATTCATCAGAGAAGTTAATAGATTACAGTTCAGGTTGGCAGCAGGATCTAATTCCTCAGTCAGGAAAGCTTGTCAAGTATGTTTGCAAACCCTCTGACCTTTAGCCTCGCAGCTCCAGGTCAGTATTGCAAAGCCCTCTTAGTCCTGTGTCTCCCATCAGACTCCCAGCAAGGTTGGTTGAAGACCCCTGATTCTGGCCCTGTGGGGTAGCAGTCTCATGTCAGCTCTGTCGCCCTACAAGACTCACACTGCCTTCTCTACTGCTTTCTTCTTGGCTGCATGATTTTGTAGCAACTTCTGCCACTAACCTCATGGGATGGAAAGATTAACCGATACCATCATTAATAGTCTCCCCACCTTATTCACATGTTCCCACTCTGCCATGGGGCACAAGTCAAGATGAATGGCCTAAAACAGACATAAGAAGAAATGCTTCAAATCACTGGCAATAAGAGAGATGAAAATCAAAAGCACAATGAGATACCATCTCACTCCTGTAAGAGTAGCAGAGTTTAACAGGGCAGCAAGTAATAGATGTTGGAGAGGATATGGTGAGAAAGGAACACTTATACATTGTTGGTGGGATTGTAAAATGGCACAACCATTCTGGAAGGTAGTTTGACGCTTCCTCAAAAAGCTGAACACAGAAATTCCACATGACCCAGCTATTCCACCCTGAGAATCTGAGGACTGAGGCGCAAACTGAGATTTGTACACCAATGTTCATAACAGTATTATTCACCATCACAAGAACATGGAAGCAGCCCCAATGTCCAACCACAAACGAATGGATTGAGAAGTTATGGTACATGCACACAATGGAATACTATGCAGCACACAGGAGCAATAACTCCATAAATTATTACCTAACTTGGAAGGGACTGGAGAGCATTGTGCTGAGTGAACTAACTCAGTCCCACAAGGATAAATAGTGTACAAGACCATTATTTTAGAATGAGTATAAGGATCCAGGAGGGGTGGGAGAGGCGGGAAGCAGAGGGATGTGGATGTAGAGAGGGAAGAGGGGATTAATCATTGAATTGCACAATTTGATGGATGAAGAGGTGAGGGAAATTAAAAGAAGTTGTTCACAAGAGTAAGAACGGAGCAGGATAAAGATGAAGCAAGAAGCCGCAAGGATACAACTGAGAAGAGGCTTCAGGTCTAATGTTGTCGTTAGTTGTCATGGAGTCAGTTCTGACTCACACCAACCCCCCGTGTGCAGAGCAGAGCCACTCGGACTGTGACCTTTTGAAAGTACACCATCTGACCTATCTTCCCAGGTGCCCCTCGGCACATTGAAACTACCAACTTTTGGGCTAGCTAGACTCAATGGACTTTACAACAGGGTGGCCCAAACTGTGCCCACTGAAAGCCACAACTAAGCAGAGACCAGAAATGGGTGAAGGAGTAGAGATGGCAGCCTGGAAGGACATTGCAGACAGAAGGAATAGCCAGTGCAAAGTCCCTGCGGCAGGCATGCTGGGGGGGGGGGCAGCCAGAGGCCATGCAGCTCAGCTGTGTGACTTACAGGCCGGTGGGAGGGAAGTCCCGGGCCTGGACTTTACTCTGAGCCGGAGCATGAAGCATGTTGAGTGGAAGCAAGTGTGAGCTCCTGACACACTGACTGTACCGCTGTCACACACCCTGGAGAGCTGACCGGGCAGGAAAAGGGAGACCAGGTGGAAGATGTGAGGCAGGCCAAACCAAAGGTGCTCAGACCCGAATGTAGGGGGCATCAGAGGTGACTCAGAGGCCTCCCGTTCTAGATGCATCTGAAGGCAGCATCAGCAAGACTTGCCAACAACCAGGATGTGGGGTGTCAAGAGAAAGAGAGGTGGTGCCCAGTGTCCAGGAAAGCTGGCCGGGAAGGTGAGGCACAGCCTGGATCTTCTTGGAGGGAGAAGGAGTGAGAAGTTGGGTACAAGGGACTTGGCACTGTTTACTGGCCTGCTTTGTCATGATTGCTGGTATGGATTCGTCACCCTCCTGGACCATGTGGACACACAGGAAACTGCAGAGCGGACATCCTCCCTAAACCCTGCCCGGCACAGGGCCTGCCCCACATCAAGGTTGTCTGAATACGTGTGGTGCAACCATCCCTAGCGCTGCCCACCTGCGCCCTCTGCCCAGAGAAAGAATGGATATTGGTTATCAGGCTGAGCCAGAGCTGCCCGTTCAGCCTCAGGAAGTCCTTCTCCCTGTTCCCCTGGGTCATTCCCTCTTTCCAGCCCCCTGGGCACCAAGTGATTTCCTAGGTTCTAAGGGAGGAAACTTAATTTTATAAAATGTATTTGCAATGAATAAGTCATTGATTGTACAAAATTCAATCATTCTATCTCCAGCTTCATTCCTGTCACCAAGCCCATGTTTTCCAACTACTGATTCTTCTTCTCTGTTCCCAACTTTTGCATTCCAGTCACCCATTATTATCAATGCATCTTGATTGCATGTTCGATCTATCTCCGACTG
>NW_006399836.1:10791517-10793690 GCF_000299155.1 Elephantulus edwardii
AACAGATATGTCTTGGAAAAGGTGCAGCCAGAGTGCTCTTTGGAGACAGGAATCATGAGGCTTCGTCTCACATCCTTCGGGCATGTTGCTAGGAAGGGCTATTCCTTGGAGAAGGACATGATGCTGGGAAGGATGGAGGGTCAGTGAAGGAGAGGAAGACCCTCAGCCAGGTGCACTGACACAGTGACTGCTGCAACAGGCTCTGGTGTGTCAGGAAGTGTGAGGATGGCGCAGGATAAAACAGTGTTCAGATCTTTTGTTCATAGGGTCGCTATGAGTCATGCTCGATTCGACGACACCTAACAAGAAAGGAAAGGCTGGGGAGGTCTGAGTTTTGATCTTTGCATAAAGTGGTCTAGATTCAGTGTCAAGAGAAGGCAGCCTGCCGGTACACGGCATTATGAGTTAGACTGCTAATTGGTAGGTCAGTGGTTCAAATCCACCAGCTGCTCCATGGGCAATCTCCTCCCTTAAAGATTTATAGCCTTGGGTTTCCAAGAGGGTCAGCATGAGTCAGAATCAGGTTGCTAGTAGTGAGTCTTTGGGTTCCTGCCACATACGGGCTCTGTGGCCTTGAGCAAGTGACACAAATTCTCCAAGCTTCCGTGAGGGAGCTGAGGACCGATGAGATAAGAATCAAAGCAGCGCTCTGCTTAAGGGTTCCTGACAGCCCATGAGAACAACACAACAGAAATCCTAAAGGCCTTACCCCGGCACTCCTCTGAAATGCTGGGGCTAGAAGCCCTCTTGAAGTCCCCCAGACCCACCCATTTTAAAGATGAAGAAACTGAGGCTCAGAGAGGGAGAATGACTTCGCCCAGCCTAGGACATGTCTGGGACACTACTCACACCCTGGGAATGTCATCTGCCCTCCAGCCTCTTCTAGCAAAATTGTCCTGAGGGGTGACTCTGAGAGACATGTCCGCAGAGCAGTCACCAAAGTTAGTGTGGATCAAACAAAGTGACCACATCATGTTAGGAAACGCCCTAAGCCTGCTGCTCAGTCCTCGTGCTGTCCCGCCACCAGAGCAAGTGTCCACACGGCCACCTGCCCTGTGTGCGGCGTGCACATGAGTCCTGCTTCTACTCTATTTGGTTTCTTCTTTTTAAAAGTGTTGGTGGCAACCCCTGCATTGATTTCATGGCCCAGGAATGAGTCACAAGTGGAACTTTAATAACCACCAGTCCAGGTTCCACCAAACCTTGAGAGGAGAGCTGCAGTCTGCTGTGGAGATATGAGCCTCAGTTTCCTCGATCCAGGCGCCCTTGCGGCCTGTTCCTCAGAGTGACCGTAGGAGCTGGATGAGCGCATGGTCTCCAGATGGCAGAGGAGGAAACTGAGGCCCAGAGCAGTCCATCAGCAAAGACTGTGGGGTGCAGTCACATGCCTCTCCCCCTCCAGTCCTAGACAGCAAGGAAGCGGGGCACGTCCGGCGCTCCCACCAGACTCTCCGTCCACCCTTCGAGATGGCAAACGTGTCCCACACAACGGGAGCTGCAGGGGAGCAAGGACACAACATCCCGCTCCTGCAACCCAGGACTTAGACGCTCCCTCAAGATCCTGCAGCCCGCCCTCTCACGTTACAGAGGAGGAAACTGAGGCCCAGATGGGGAGAAGGGCTTTGTCCAGCCCCACTCGCTTTCTAGGACATGGCACACTGCGTCAGTCCTGGTGACTCACGCATTACTCTTCACCACATCCATGGAGCAGGCACACTCAGCCTCCTCATTACACAGAGGTGGGGGAGCGGGGAGGGGGCCGAGTCCACAGACCACAGGGGCAGGCGGTGGAGCCCAGACTCCTGCTCCTGTGTGCTCCACTCCACGCTCGGCCTCTCCCCTACCAACCTTCTCGCCCACGTCCTTCCAGGTCCTGGGTCTTTCTGTCTTCACCAGTAGCACCTCTCTCTCCTCAGCCCCTCTCCCTCCATCCTCCCTTCCCTCCTTTCTCCCTCTCTCTGTCATACACATACACATACACATACACATCCTCTCCCTCACACACACATGCACTCTCCTTCTCTCTCACACACTCTCCTCTGCTCTCTCATCTCTCTCACTCTCTCCCCTTTTCTCTCTTTTTTGATCTCTCTCACACACTCTCCTTTCTCTCTCCTCTACTCTTTCCTCCCTCTCTCTCTCATACACACCGCTCTCTCTCTCTCTCTCTCTC
>NW_006399836.1:10793905-10802959 GCF_000299155.1 Elephantulus edwardii
TTCTCTCTCTCATACACATACACACTCTCTGTCCTCTGCTCGCACGCTCTCTCTCACACACACCCACACACACACCCACACACACACCCCTTTTCTCTCTCTTCTCTCTGTCTCTCTCACACACACACACCCTTTCCACCCCCCCTTCTCTCTTTCTCTCTCTCTCTCTCTCTCTCTCTCACACACACACACACACACACACAAACGCTTTTCTCTTATTCTCCCCTATTTTCTCTCTCACACACACATACACACTTTCTGTCCTCTGCTCGCTATCTCTCTCACACACACACCCCCATTCTATTCTCTCCTCCCCCTCCACACATTCACACATTCATTATTTGGTGCAGTCCAACCCTTTTTCATGGTCATTGGCTACACCATCGAGCAGAGTGGAAGGGGAATGGAGGGAGAGAGATGCCCAGGCGCTCCTCCCAACACTGTACATCTGTGACTCCATGCCCATTAGAATGAACCAAATCCCAAATAGAATGGCATATATAAAGAGCTTAACACTGTGCCTGAAAACTAGGGAGCCTGCCCTACACATACCTGATGATAGTGACTGTTTTGATTAAAGGCCCACAGGAGAACAAGGAAGGGGTAAGAAGATGGGCTGGCCTTGCTGAACAGCACAAAGCAAAGGTGAGGGGAAGCACCTGCTGGATCCGGATGGACAGGCCATTAGAGGCCATCTAGTCCAGCCCATCAGAGAACAGATTGGAGGCCCAGAGGAGGGATGGGACCTGCTCAGGTACCCTGGGGAGACAGGCAAAGAGTAAGGACCAGGCCTGAGTCTCCTGACCTGCTACCTCCGCATCCTGTCTCAGTCCCCACTGGCAGGTGTCCACCACCCTGCCCATCCTTCCCCTGTGCCCATGGTGAAGTCTAACCTCCCAGCAGGACCAGAGGTGCTGGGCCCATATGTGCTGCACCAGCGCACGAAATGCCTCGTCCTTAGAGAAGCTCCGTCAGGGAGGAGTTTCTGTCTCAGACTGCTCCCTCCAGACCTTCCCCAGTTACGTCAGCAAGACGTCCCCTTCCTCCTGGGCCCCTATGACAATCTTCATTTCTGTCACCAGCGTGGGAGATAATGAACCCCACATCATCACCAACACTCCCAGGATCAAAAACCCCCACCTTCTTCTTCCAGAATCATTGCAACCCAGTTAGACTTTCCACCCCTATTTTAAAGGCAAGGAGGTACAGGTCCAGGATAACTAAGCGGCCTGCCCAACGTCTTCTCGAGCTAGTGACTCAACCAAGCATTGTTGTTGTTGTTGTGTGCCATCAAGTAAGAACCAGCCCATAGCTGACCCTCCAGTGGGTTTTCAGAGAAAGTTAATCACACGGAAGGAGATCACCCATCCTTTCACATAAGAGCAGGTAGATACGAACTGTGTGCCTTCAGGTTTGCAATGTAGCTTCTTGTCACTAGGCCATCAGTGTTCCCTAACCAAACATTGTTGTGTTGTTGTTGTTGTTGTTGTTGTTGTGTGCCATTGAGTCAGAACCAACCCACAGCTGAGCCTCTGGAGGGTTTTCAGAAGCAGTTAACTTCACGGGGGAAGAATGCCCATCCTTCTCTCACATAGCAGCTAGTGGATTCGAACTGCATGCCTTGGGACTGCAGCACAGCTCCCCAAATATCAGGTCCAGCAATCTCCTCTCTGCGGGCAAGTCCACCCCAGCCCATCTCTGTGTGTCTACATGTCTCCGTTGATAACTTCAGCCAGACTGCACATTGAACTCTAAATCTGCACATCCAGCAGCCCCCTTTGCACTCCACTCTCCTGTCTCCAAAGCATCTCCATGGGTCTCAAGCCAAACCTTGATCTGCCTCCCTTGTCTGTACCCCCTAACCCTGGGCCTCTCCCGATCTCCATAAATGACCGCAGCCAGCCAGCCAGCCAGCCTGCCAGTCTGAATTAGCAGTCTCACTCCCTGTGGATGACACTACCAGAGGTCCCTTAAGTCCGAAACCTTTTTCTTTTTTCCTTCCTCTTTTTTTAATAGTGGTCTTACAGAGTGTGGCTGACTTATTTTGCTCTGCATAATGCCATTTAGATTCCTTCCCACTGCGCAGTGTTCCATGAATTCTTCCTTGCTCTTCAGTGTTGCATAGTACTCCACTGTATATCTGTACCATAATTTGTTTCTCCGTTTGTCCATTTATGACCACTTGGGTTGTGAAACCCAGAAAGAATCTTCACTGCCACTATGTCCCCATCTATAGCCATCTATCACCAAGCCCTGCTTTATCTCCTACAAATAATGTCCCCTCAAATCCATCCACTTCTAGTCATGTCCTGTGCACCCACCCTGGTCCAAACCACTGCCCTATCTTGTCTGGTCAACTACAGTAGCCTTTGTACTGGTTTCCTCTGGCCATCCTTGACCCCTTCGATTCATTTGCGACTTAAGATGCAAATTAGCATGGTATCTCTTCCTGCTTCAAGCCCACTAACAGTTTGCCTTTGTCTTAGGATTGAGGTAAGCTCCTTGAACATGACCCAGAGGCCTTGTGTGACCCAGCCCCTGCTACCCTCATCTTCCTGAGTGCTTCCTTAGCCCTTCCAACTAGCCCTTGTCCTTCTCTCATTCCCTGACTAAATTATGCTTCCTCTAATCTTTGCTCATCTGATACACTCTTTCTATCCCTGCTTCTATTTTGCCAAATGAAGGTCTTCTTACCTATCAGATGTTAGCGCCAGCCTCACTTCCCCTGCTATGCCTTCCCTGACCCCTACACAAAGTGAGTGCCCCTGGGAAGTCATGAAGTAGGAAGCATTTTGCAAGCAACAGGGGTGCAGTGGCTAGATACACTCACCCTAAAGTTAGACCACCTGGATTCAGAAAGCAGGTTCTCCATTTCCTTGTTGGGGGATCCTTGGGTAAAAGTGTACTTCTCTGTGCCTCAGCTTTAGCATCAGTATAATGGGTATAGTTAAAGTACTTCATAGCACTGTCGTGAGAATTCATATTCTTCCAGTGCTCAGAACAGGCCAAAACATGTAACACAGACATTAGCCATCCACACATACCATGAGCTTGTCACCTGCATCCGTGGTACCACTTTTCTTACCTAGCACATGGTCCCCTTTGGTAATTACACCTATTTTTTAATTACACATATTTTTGTGTTATGATGTTATAGATCTTTCTCAAAACAATGTAAGCTCCATTGCTTGGCATGGTCCAAGCTGGGTTTATTTATCTCCCCTAAGGAGCTCTGGTGCCTTAATGGTAAGGAATTGTGTTTCCAATGCAATTGGAAGAAATTCAAACAAACAGTTCAAAGCCACCAGCTTCTCTTTAGGAGAAAGATGAACTGTCTCCTGTGTGATTTACTGCCTCTGAAAACCCCCTGGAGGGTCAGCTTGTGATTGGTTCCAACTCAACAACACCCAACAACAACATGTCTCCCCTGGAGTCCCTGAGTGGTGCAAATGGTTATGCACTCAGCCACTAACACCAGAAGAGTAGCAGTTCAAATCACCTAAAGGCACCTCAGAAGATGTGGATGTTGTTGCTGTTGTTGTTATGTGCTGTCAAGTCACTTGTGACTCATAGTGACCCTATGTACAACAGCTTTGAAGCCTGCCCTATGCAGAGCCAGTCTCACTGACTCTGACACACTTATTCCTATTACTTTATTTACTGTGTCAATCTATTTCATCTGGAGTCTTCCTCTCCTGTGCTGTCCCTCCACCTTTCCGAGCACGAAGTCCTTCTTTAAGGACGGGTCCCTCCTGGACACGTGACCAAAGTATGTGAGACAGTGTTTCAAAATCATAGCCTCCAAGGAGAAACTTGGTTTTACCCTCTCCAAGACAGACCTGTTTGTTCTCTTGGTGGTCCATGATATGTTCAAAATTCTTCTCCAGCACCACAACTCAAAGGCGTTGATTCTTTCTCTGTAATCCTTAGTCATTGTCCAGCCTGGATCAGGCACACCTTAGTCTCTAGACTGATATCATTGTGTCTCAGTACTGCAGAGATCCCTGACATCAGATTTTCCCAGTACAATTCATCTTTTGATTTCCTGACTGCTGATGCCAAGAGTGTGGATCACAGAGCTCAGAAGACAGGCCTGGTGATCTAACTCTTAAAGAGTGGCCTTTGAAAACCCTCTGGAGCACAGATTTACTGACACCCATGGGGTCTCCATGAGTTGGAATCAACCCAGCAGCAAACGGCTTGGTTTTTTCTTTGTATTTTCTCTCTTGCACTTAGTCTAGAATGTGTCAAAATAAAAGGAATTCAATCTATTTTGCTCACTGGCCGCACAGTTAGTTAGTGATGAAGCATCTCTCATTCTGGACAAGCAGGCCAAATCCCACGGTGGTCTAGTTTTGTCAATAACATCTTATTGGGCAGCTTTGAATGTCCCTAACTATTGCTTCCTTATCCTCATCGTTGACCATGTATGAAATGGAAAGGCTGCTGTCAGGGAAGGCAGGAACTTTTAGATTATACACGTCATGGACAATCTTCTCCAAAGCCTTGAAAGGGAAGAACAATGTCACGCACAGAGTGGTGGCAACAAATTCGACCAGGTAATTGTGATTGTTAGTTGCCATCCAGTTTGCACCAACTCTTGGCATTTCTACACAGGACAGAACCAAACGTTGCTGTGTCCTGTGCTGTCCTTGTACCTGTGGTAGGCGGGCGTCCACTATTGTGGGATTGTGTCAGTCCACCTCATTTAGGATTGCCTTCATTCTCTCTGGCATCCTCCACTAGCAAACATAATGTCCTTTCCTAGCTCTAGTTTTTTCCTGATCATCTGTAAGGAACCCAAATCATTGTTTTAAAGAAGCCTTCTGCTTTAAGGTTGATTTGTTGATTCTTCTGCTAATCCATTATATGTTCAATATTCTTCCCTTACACTGCAATTCATTTGCAATCACTTGCCATGCATCAGAGAGTTGGACAATGACTAAGGATAACAGAAGAATAATTGATGCCTTTGAGTTGTGGTGCTGGAGAAGGGTCTTGAACATACCATGGACCACCAGGAGAACAAATAGGTCTGTCTTGGAGAGGGTGAAACCAAGTTTCACCTTGAAGGCTAGAATTTTGAAGCTCCATCTCCCATACTTTGGGCATGTGGCCAGGAGGGGCTGATCCTTGGAGAAGGACATCATGCTTGGAAGCGTGGAGGGACAGTGCAGGAGAGGAAGACCCCGGATGAGAGAGATTGGGACAGTAACTAGGTCAATGGGGGGAGTAAGTGTGTTGGAGTCAGTGAGACTGGCTCAGACCAGGGCAGGCTTCAGAGCCGCTGTACATAAAGTCACTATGAGTCACAAGTGACTTGTCAGCACATAACAACACACCACAATTCAAATTCAGCAATTTTTCTTCTAAAAAAAAATGTTTTATTGGAACAATAGCTCGGTCATACACTGACCACAGCTGGTATCCTGCTAAAACAGCAAAATTGTGTAACGCTAACAGGTCTGCAAAACCATAAATATTTACTCTCTGTACCTTTATAGTAGAAATTTGCCAATTCTTACCCCAGGTGTTCGAAAGCTCCTTGGAGCCAAGCTGCACAGCTTCATAGTTAAACATGAGATTGAGAAGTGTTGATCTAAACCCCTTAGAATTGGGTCTGGCAACGCATGTCCAGAAGTGGATGTAGCTCCACGTAAGAGAAATGGTAGTTCTAGGATAGAGTTCTCGTCATCTATCCAGGAGACCTAGGCTCGATACCCAGCCAGTGTACGTCATAGTAGCCACTGCTCATCTGTTATAGAACGTTTCTATGATGCTGAGCAGGGACAGCTCTGCTGGCCTTGTGGTAAGAAGCTGAACTGCAATCACAAAGGGACACGGTTCAAATCCACCAGCTGCTCTATGGGAGAAAGATGGACAATTTGTTCCCATGCTATTTACTACCTCTGAAAACCCGCTGGAGAGCCAGCGACTGGGTTGGTCCCAACTCTACAGCACACAACAACAACCACAACAATGACAATGTGGTGCCGAACAGGTTTCTATGCAGCTTCTAGATTAAGGCAAGTTAGGGGAGACAGGCCTGGAGATTTTGTGCCAAATCCCAGCCAGTAACACTCTACGCATCACAGGGCTTCGATCAGAAACTCCTTCCGATCACGTGGATGGTGGGTGGGGTCACCAAGAGTCAGGGGTCAACTGGGCGGCGGCAGCTCACAACAGAGGATCAATAAGTGTGTGCTCAGTGACAACGTGTTGGATCGATCAGACATTTCCCGCTGCCCGTGATGGAACTGAGCAGTTAGACTCCGTGGTGCTGAGTGGGCGGTCAGGAGAACTTCTGCGGAAGCAGTGACCACGCGGAGGGGGCGCGACAGAGGAATAATCACCGCTGCTTGTTCCTGAACCCCGACTATCGGCAGGCACAGTCCAGAGCTTATCCAGCGGGATCCTTCCAATAAATAGCACCTCTCCCGCTTTCCTGTGCCCTCGAGTCATGGCTAGATCCTGTTGGAAGGCAGACACTGTGGTGGTTCCAGGCAGGGCCTGAGACTGCATTTCTAAGGGGCTTGGCCTGGAGGATGCAACCGGTCTAGGGACATCAGTTCCTGCAGTGAGGCCTAACAGCATTCCTGAGAGTTGAGAATTCCTGCTACTTTTCCCCTTCTGGGAAACTGAGGCTTAGAGATAAAGGCCCATGCTCAAGGTCACACAGTGAGTGACCAGGGAAGGCAGGATTCGCACTCAGGTGTGACCATCTGGAATCCCCATGCTGTCTGTGAGGCTGCCGACCCAGGGAGCCTCCGTCAGAGGCTTCCCAGGACACAGGAGGGGTTCGCTCACTCTTAAACCAGCCTCCTTCCCAACCTTTGTAGGTGGGTCGCTGGGTCTACTGCCTGCCCCGCCCCCTCCTCTTCCGAGGGAGGCTGGTATTTGGGTTGGCTCTGCTGGGCTGACAGGCTTGTGCTGTAATTCCCCGCTGGCTGCCGTTATTTAGAGCATATCATAAGCTGCCCTAGTACCTTCCAAAGCCGTCCTGTTTCCTCTTTGCTGGCTGCAGCACAGCAGGCCTCTCCCTCCGGCCTTCCTCCATCTTGTTCGCACATGTCGCAGCTTTCCCTGTGCACACACACACACGTGCGCCTACATGTGTGCAATATGTGTGCCTCCGTGGACACCCACATGCCTGCATGAACACACATACCTATTACATGTGCTCTTGTGTGTCTGCAGACACAAGCACACATGCACACAAACACATGTGCACGCACGCTCTTGGCTCATGGACCTGTACATGGGCACACGTGTGTACACACACACGAACTTGTGTGCAAACCTACACAGATGTGCACATGTACACAGGCATAGCCACACAGAGAATCCCAGCTGCTGTGTGCACACACAAGTACCTATACATAGACACATGATCGCGTGCATGGGGGCATGCATGCATGGACACACACACACACCATCACGTGCACACACCTGTACATGTACACAGACATATGGCATCCCTGCTTGTGTGTGCACACACAGGGACCTATACACACACACATGATTGTGTGCATGGGCGGACACACACACATGATCACATGCACGCACCTGTACATATATACAGGCATACGGTACCTCAGCTTGTGTGCACATGTGTGTACCAGTACATGGACAAATGACCGCATGCATGCACACATGCCCAGATGCACATATGTGATCACGTGCACACATCTGCACATGTACACAGACATTTGGCATCCCAGCTTGTGAATGCACACATATGTACCCATACATAGACACATGATCACGTGCGCGCACACATGCACATGTACACAGGCATGTGGCTTCCCAGATCATGTGCACAGACATGTAGTACCAGTACATGGATGCATGATCACATGCGCACACACATGTGATCACGTGCACACCCTGCACATGTACACAGACATACGGCATTTCCGTATCCCAGCTCGTGCACGCACATGTACCAGTACATAGACACATGGTCACATGCACGCACGCATGTGTGGATACACACACAATCACATGCATGCACCAGTACATGTACAGACATCCCAGCTCTCTTTATAAATGACGCTCCTTTCTTCTCTGCTGACAGGAAGGTGGAGCTGGGGCATCTGAGCTCCCACAGTAAACCAGGTGGAAGGGGAAATAACAGGCTTGGGCTCCCATGAGAGCACTGGCGTTGAGAGCCCCCAAGGAGAACAGTGGAGGCCAGCTCCAGATGCATCCAGTGGGGAGGAGAAGCCCGCTTTCTTAGAAGAAGACCAGGGTCTTCCCTCTGTCCTGGTCATCTGGGCAGCACGCCTGTGCCTTGGAGGCCACATATCCTATCTCTCTGTGCTATTGTTCCCCTCCCAGCTGCCCAGGAATCCCGCTCAATACACGTGTCTGTCCACTCAGAGTCATCTAACAGCTCATGTTTTCATGGACACATGGGAATACCAAGGGCGTGAGAGGACAAAGCATCCACAAGTGACAGAGCTGAGACCCGAAGTCAGCTCCCGGGACCCTGCAGACCCTGCTCAGGCCCCTTGGAAGCCTCCAGGGGCGTTATTAAAACCCAAGGCCAGCCCTCTGCCTTTGAGTCAGTTCTGAATTCACAGCCATTGTATGGGACCAACTAGAATGGCCCCCACAGAGCTTCCGGCTGTAAATCTGTGTAGAAGCAGACTGCTGTCTCTTTCTCCTATGGAGTGTCTTTGTTGTTGGTAAGGTGCCATCGAGTATGACTCCGAGTGACCCAAAGAACAACAGATCTGAACCCTGTCTTGTCCTGTGCCATCTTCATCATCTCTGACACACTTGAGCCCATTGCTGCAGTCATTGTGTCAATCCATCTCGTTGAGGGTGGAGTGGCTAGTAAGTTCAAATCGCTGGCTTTTGTTGGTGGCCCAACACTTAACCTATTATACTACCAGGGCTCCTTAGAGAGGGTACAGGCCAGCTGAAAAGTAGGAGTAAAACGTGGCCCTTAAATTTAACCAGAAGTACAAAGGACCTTTTCCAAGAAAATTACAAAACATTACTACAAGAAACAAAAAGAGATCTTGAAAAGTGGAAGAATATCCCTTG
>NW_006399836.1:10804955-10823948 GCF_000299155.1 Elephantulus edwardii
AGAAAAAAAAAAAAAAACGTGGCCCTGAGCAACTTAATTTCTCCAATCTGTTTTCTTGTCTGTGGGGTAAAAAAAAAAAAAAACACCCCAGGAAAGCTGTTACAAGGATTAAATAATATCAAGCATGTTGGGTGTTCACTGAACATGTTGTTGTTGTTTTTGTTGTTGTTGTTGTTGTTATGTGCCATTGACTCCAACCCAGAGCAACCCTATGTACAACTGCTCTGAACCTCTGCTCTATCTTAAGCCAATTTCACTGTCTCTGACACATGTACATACTGAACAAATACTAGATCTACTCTTCTGGGTCTTCAATAAGCCTTCAGCTCCATTTGTCTATAAAGATGAGAATTAAGGTGGTGTGGTGTGTGCACAGACATGTGTGTACAGGCATCCGTGCACATGTGTGCATGGAAGAGGAAGGGGGTGTCCATGTGTGTAAGGATAGGCATGCATAATTGTCCATGCACGTGTGTGTGCATGAATAGATCTGAGTGTGCACATGTGTGAGCAAGCCCAGGTGCAAGTGTACACACACGCGTGAGGAGGGGGCAGGTGTGTGGATTGAGTGGAAATCCTTCGTGTAGCTTAGGAAATGATTTGCAGGGAGGGAACATGCCCATCAAGATTGGAGTGTGGCAGCCCCTAGGTCCTCCTAGGGTCCCATCCCTGCCTGGGACCAGAGGGAGGGATGCTGAGACTGCAAAGTGCCTCCCATCCCTCCTCTGGCTCCTGCTTCCACAGGTACCGCTAAGCTCTGCACTTGCTCACCTACATACAAAAGCCAGCCCTCCTTCCAGTCCCTAAACTAAGCCCTCACGCACTGGCCTCAGTGGGCAGTGTTGGCCTGATGGGAGATTCCTGCAGTACACACAGAAGCTGTGTGCGTCACACACCTCACAGCAGAGTGCCTGGAACCCTGAGTCTTCCCACCATGGATCCTTCTCACCTTACCGCCCTCCAAAAGGCAGTAAGGTGACTCTCTGTGACTCTCCCGTGAAGTTACCTTGAAGGGGCTCCACCAAGAGGGGCCTTCACTTCCTTCTCAACACAGCCCCAAGCATCTCACCGGTCCCCCTGGTAACAGGACCCAACCTCCTCAGATGTCATTAAGCAGGCAAAGCAGTTAAAGATAATGTCCTTTTCCCTCGCAGTGGCCCGAGACAGCCTTGCCTCCTCTGCCCAGTCCCTAGGACACAGAGTCAAAGTCTCAAGGAACCCCAGTACTTATTTGGAGGGGGGAAAAAAATGATGTTCCTGACACACTTTCTTTCTTATGTCTGGGTTCACATTATAAAGTGTGCATGCACACACACAAGCATCCCGTGTGCCTCCAGGCTCACTAAGCCTGTCGCCCCAGTGCCACCTGCCCTCAGCCTCAGCTGACCCCGCCTCTTCCTCCCACCATCACTGAAGCCACCACCCTCTGAGAATTTGTGCCTCTCCCTCCCTTCTGCCTTTATCAGTCCTTTCTCACCTCCTCCTGAGGGACTCTGATTTGGTTTGAATTTGGAGTTCTTTTCTATTTTCTCCCCATCATCTGCTTCTTCCTGTCTCTGGACCACCTCACCACAGTCATGCCTCAATGAGCCTGTATGTCCACCATGTCCCTGCCCTTAGCAATGTACTAGGTCCTGGGGACAGAGAAATAAAGAGAATTATAAAGGATCTGCAGCCCTTGGCCTCACATGACGACCCTCACCATGGGTGGAAGTACCCACACAACTATTTGGTGTCACAATTATCAGTTACTAGCCTGTTACTAAAAAAAGTTCCCAGAAAGTGATCTAAATGCATTGCCTGAACCATTTCATCCAGTCCTCACAGCCATCCTAGGAGGCAGGCACCAGTTCCCTCTTTGTTTTACAAATGGAGAAACTGAGGCACAGTGAGGTGATGCAACTCACTCAAACTTAATGCAGCAAATAAATGCCAGAGCCAGATTCAAATGCACAGCAAGTGGTTCCTTGTCACCACTTTTCAACACGCCCCAAATACCCCAGTGCAGAGGGAACTGATGGCTTTGAGGGAAGTCAGGGAAGGTTCCATGGAGGAGGAGACTTTGAGATGGGCTTTGATGGATGAATAGGAGTTTGCTGAGTGAAGAAGGACAGAACCAACATTTCCAGTAAGAGAGTTCTATGTGCCAAAAGTCAGGGTCAAGGACATGAGGCCAGCAGGTAGGCAGAGGCCAGCACTTATGTGCTGAGCTCAGGTGTCTGCGTTTGGGCCTGAAGGCAGGGGGAGCTCTGGAGGGTATGATCAGGCAGGGCCTCGCCGTCTCCTCTCCCCTCCCTGATGTAATTGCCCATCCCCCTGACTTGGGGCCCATGTCCGTGAACCTCCCCTGCCAGGGACTGCTCTCACTCCTCCCCCTGCACCCTGGTTCAAGGCCATGCTGTTCTCTCTCCCTGCCCTCTGTGTTCTCCAGGGGCCGTGAGGGCGTCGAGTATCTTTCCTATCCTCAGCGTGATTCTGCTCTTCATGGGTGGACTGTGCATCGCGGCCAGCGAGTTCTACAAGACTCGACACAACATCATCCTGAGTGCTGGCATCTTCTTTGTGTCCGCAGGTACCATGGCTGGGCCGGGCAGGCGGGGGGGGGGGGGGGGAAGCCCACTGTGGAGAGGAGGCTGGCTGGGGTGCTCCGTGATTGGGAAGTCCCGGCAGAGAGAGGAAGGGGGAGTGCGGAAAAGCTCCAGGCCTCCCAACAGGTTATACCCAGAAGGAAGAGGGTACTGTGGCCCCATAGCCATTCCTGAGCCTCTCAACTCCAGGAACTTCCTCTGACCCTGTCCCCGGGCCTAATGTCTCATCTTTTGCACCTCCCTATCACCACTTAGAAAAGTGACAAGATCCAGGTCCCTCCCAGGAGGCTGGAGGCAGGGAACATGGAGGGGGGACCGCCAAGTGGAACCCAGCTCCATCCTAGAAATCAAGGAGGAGCTGACCCAGCCAGGTGCAGGCTGGCTCCTGAAACTTGATTTCTGAGCCCAGTGTGATTTGTCATGAAAAGAACATGAGCTGTAGGAAGAGCCACACGGTATGAAAGGCTGACAGTCAGTCAGCACCACTTGGCAGGCTTAGAGCTTCCATGTCTATTAACTCATTTAACCCAAAGTCCTGACCTGGGCCCATTTTACAGACCTAGAAATGCAGCCTAAGGTTGGGTTAGCTTGCCGAAGGCCACACACACACAGCTACCACAGAAAGCAGGCTTAACCCTTAACCCCTCCGTGCATGTCTCCCTGCAGCCTTAACCAAGTTCCTCAACCTCTGTGCTTCTGTTAGGAGCATCTGTAAAGTGCTTGCAAAGCAGGCAGGCAGCAAACACTCAGAAGCAACATTGTTGTTATTGCTGTGTAGATTGTGTCTCCCAGGCTGCCATCTTTATGGGAGCAGAGTGCCAGCTTCTTCCATCCCAAGGAAGGGCTTGGTGCGTTCAGACTTTTCAGTAAGGCAACTGACAGCACCACTTAACCACTGCACCACCAGAACTCCTCAATAAACAACAGTTACTCTGCTTGGCATGAAGCTGGGTGGTTTAGTAGGTAAAAGCTGATCGGCTAACTCAAATCCCACAGAAAGACGAGCTGGCTCCTCCCGAGTGATTTACAGCCTCGGGAACTGGCTATGAGTTGGAAGTGGCTTGGCAATGAGTCTCTGTACATTGTAGACTGCTCCCCTCGCCCCTCACCCCAGTGCACGTGTTTCCACGTGCTTGTTTAAGGGGGCCAGCCCCACCGCTCCCCTTGAGGACACCAGCTCCCTCCACCCACCCCCCACCCTCCGGCCCTGCCCAGACACTAACCCGCCTTCTCCTTTGCCCCCTCCGCCCGCGCCCACCCTGTGCCCCGCAGGTCTGAGTAACATTATTGGCATCATAGTGTACATATCTGCCAATGCCGGAGACCCCTCCAAGAGTGACTCCAAAAAGAATAGTTACTCCTACGGCTGGTCCTTCTACTTCGGGGCCCTGTCCTTCATCATTGCCGAGATGGTCGGAGTGCTGGCCGTCCACATGTTTATCGATCGGCACAAACAGCTGCGGGCCACCGCCCGCGCCACGGACTACCTCCAGGCCTCCGCCATCACCCGCATCCCCAGCTACCGCTACCGCTACCAGCGCCGCAGCCGATCCAGCTCCCGCTCCACCGAGCCCTCTCACTCCAGGGACGCCTCCCCCGTGGGCATCAAGGGCTTCAACACCCTGCCCTCCACGGAGATCTCCATGTACACCCTCAGCAGGGACCCCCTGAAGGCCGCCACCACGCCCACCGCCACCTACAACTCCGACAGGGATAACAGCTTCCTCCAAGTTCACAACTGTATCCAGAAGGAGAACAAGGACTCTCTCCACACCAACACAGCCAACCGCCGGACCACCCCAGTATGAAGCCCGCCGGGGGCTGCGCCCACCACGCCACTCGCAGGCGGCCCCGGGCAGAGCGGGGAGGAGGGGCGTGGCCTGCGGGGTGGAGGGCGTGGCCTATGGGAGGGAGGGCGTGGCCAGTATGTGCTAGGGCGTGGTCTGCTGGGAGGAAGGGCGTGGCCTGCGGGGAGGGGGCAGCCGAGGGTGGGGGGAGGGCGGGGGAACCAAGCCACCCAAGGGGAACCTTCCAAAAGCAAAAAAACAACAAAAAAAGAGCAAAACATAACACATAAATTTAAAAAAAAAAGAACAAAATATAAGAGGAACAAAAGAAGCAAAACAACAACAGGAGACGCGAAACAAATCACTAAATAAATAAACGAGGGAAGGAAAACAAACTTTAGAGAAAAAAATAAAGTGAGAGGGATTTAAAAACAATTAAAAATAGAAAATAAATCTAAAAGAAAATGCATGATTTCCCATGTACCATTATTTTAACATTTAATAAAAACCAATTTAAATGAAAAAATAAAAGGGAACCAAGATAACATTTAAAAAATAAAAAAAAAAAGATAAGACGCAGAAAGGAAGAGAGGTTCTTTGTATTTATCAATTTATCAGGGGTTTCTGTTACTATTTGTTTTGGGTTTGGGGATGTGTTTTTTTTTTTCCAACTTGGGGAGAATTACTTTTCTGTTCTCTTTAACCCCAAGCAAGCTCTGCCTCCCTGGGAGCATGAGGGGGTGGAGACTCAGGGGCCCCAGGTCGGGTGGGCCTCTGGTCACTGCCAGGTACCTGGAGCCCAGGGTGGGTGCCCCAGGGAGGCCAGGCCTGCCGCGGCTCTCAAGCGGCTCCATAAGTTGATGGGGCAGGTCTCCAGGTGGCCCTGCGGTGCCTGGAGGGGGTGCCCTTGGGGCTCGCCCAGCTCTTAGGTTCCCAATCCTTAATGGTCCTTAACCCACTGTGATGACTTCCTAGGCCTTGACGGAAGGGAAGGGGAGGGGCTGGCTGCCGGTGGCTTACCTAGATGCCCAGGACCCCCGAATCCTCAGGGTGAGCCTCTTGGGGGTCACCATCCCCAAGGTCCTGTCCTAGAGGTCAGGAGATGCCCACCCCCGGGGGAAATAAAGCAGCTCTCCCTCCTCACCCTTCACCTCAGGGCCACTTTGTGACCCTGAGGTGATGGTGGACCCCTAGACTCATAGGCCCCCCCAGGCTCCCTGGGAAGGGGGTTCACTGACCCTTTGGGGGTCCCTGGACTCGCAGATGCCCTGTCAGGGCCCAGCGGGTCCAACAATGATACAGCAAAAAGGTTTCTTTTTACAAAAGAAAAAGGAAAAACAAGTGGTGATTTTTTTTTAATAAAAAAACCACAGAGTATAAATAAATGTAAATATCTAATAAGTGGATTTACTTGCAAGAAAATCAGATAGTATTTTTCTTTTAATTCTTTTCCAGCTTTAAACTGTGAAAATTAAAAAAAAAAAAATGGGGCGGGGTGGGGGACTTAAAATTTAGCAGGGAACCTGTAAAGAGAAAACTGAAAACAAATATACAAATTCATTTTTAAAAAATTTAAAAAATAAAAAAACCGTTGTGAGAGATTAGAGCTGGGCTTAAAGATCGGGGTGGAGGAAGGGCCCGAGCCAGCTGCAGGGAGATTCTGGGAGAAAATCTCTCTTCCTGATGCCAGGAAGGTGCTGCTACCATGGGAGAGAATCACCATAGAGAATCGGGTCTACACGAAGCGGACCACGCACCCTACTACACAAACACACCATACACGCTCCCCATGCTACATACACAGTCACACACACTCACACCATGCACACTACACATGCCACACACACAGTCACATGCACACATGCTCACGCTCTTATGTATACACACGGACTCATCCTACAGATGCAGCACCATCACACGTTCATTCATGCATCTGCACACTCATGCTACAGAGACACCTACACACACTACACCGTCACACTCGCACACCATACAAACAACATGTACACTCACCGTCACTATTAGCATACACACATGCACGCTCACTATGTGCATGAGCACACACGCGTCCAGTCATAGAAACTCATCCACGTTCTCACTCACACCCAGAGTTCTCTCAGCTTAGAGCTCCAGTCACAGAGATGCTATCTCATCCCAAGACCCTTCCGTCTCCTGGCACAGACACGTTTCCAGAAGACTCACTTGCTTTCCAAAGCCATGGACAACTCCACACTGGCCTTTATGCGTACTTATGCCCTCCCACATACCACACACACACACACACACACACACACACACACACACACACCCATGCTTGCTGGCACAAGATTACATTCTAGAGTTCTAGAATTCCTTGCTGCTTGGCCTCTCTGGGCTTCAGTCTCCCCCCTGTGTGACTCAGAGGTGTGATCTGACCCAGATGCACCCCAAAGGCCAGTTCTCATTTTTCACATCCACGACTTTTAAGACTCACCACTTGCCCAGGGAGAGATTCAGGACGACCAAAACACCTGCCATCCAGCCCCCAGACATTGAAACATTCCAGATGGTCAGTCAGCCTCTCCAACAGACACACACACACACACACACACACACACACACACACACCATATGCCTCCTCACTGTGCTCCCCAACCCCTACCCCCACATCCAATGTCAAAGCAAAAATGCACTCATGTGAGCAAACGTATCCTGCTGCTCAGGCAAAGAGGAACAGTCATCAGAGGTCCCCAACACTGCTGTGCACTCCCTGCCCCCTTTCTTTAATGCCACAGCCCAGTCATAGGGTGAAGGAGACCTCCGTGCTGTTAGACATCTCCACCAGCCTTCCCCCACTGTCTCTGAGGTCAAAGAAAGAGGAGACACCCCCCCCCAGGGTCAAGGGTCATGTGGGAAATGTTATGGTAGAAGGGATAGAGAGTGTCCACAAAGTTCATTTCCCAAAGTGAAGACCAGCCCCAAAAGTCACACCCCAGAAGAAAGCTGGGGTGTCCTGGTGTTCTCCTTTCTTTCCAAGAATGAAAAGGGCCACTTGAGATGGAGAGGACCCTAGATGTTACCCCAAGCTAGACTTTCAGAGCAGCCTGTGTGCCATCCCACTGAAAGCAGGCGCCTCTCTCCACTCGCCTGGCCTGGAGTTTCCAAGGTCAGCTTTCTGGGGAGTTCCCCAGGGAGCAGTGAGAAGGGCTTCCTAGGCTTGCTACCCCTGCTGCTCTTCCCTGAAGTCCTTTGGTCTGGGGAAAGAAACTTAGCAGCCACTGGAGGACAGATACCCAGCTGGAGCTACAAGGCAGGACATGACACAGCCCAGCCCAGAAGTTCCCAAGGGCCACAGGGCCACAAGCAGAGCACCCTGGACAAACACCTATTCTCCCCCAACTCTAGCCCTGCCCACAGTCCCTTCAGAACCCAACTAGAGGGGATCACGGACTGGAGAGAAAGGAGAGGCCCCAGAAAAGTGCAAACATGGGGCACAATCCCAGGACAGAAGTAGCCTCAGTTCTCCACCGGGCAAAGCTTTTGGGGTGCAATCAGTCCCTCCTTTCATGTTGTGAGGTTTGGGGTCTGGGTCTATTTGAAGAAAACCGGGCATGGGGGTGAGCATGGCTGTGAGACAGCTGGGGGTGCTGAGGGACAGAGGCAGCCAGCTGGAGACAGCCCGGGCACTGCTTCCCAGAGTGGCTGACTGCTCACGTCCAGCTCGGGTCAGTTTAAGAAACCAACCTCCATTTTATTTTCTTGGTGGGTCCTATTTTTTTTTTTTCAGACTGTTAACAGAAAAAAATTTTAAAAAGCAGAAAACTAAAAAAAAAAAAAATCCTGGTACATGAAATAAAGATTTTTTTTTTATAGCTTGGATCTCACTTCGGTGGACTTCTTTCATTACATTCTCAACTCTTATCATCCCATTTCAAGGACGTTTAAAGACACTCAGGACCAGGACATGGGGCTTGGAAGCCACGCGCCTAGCATATCCTCACTCTCAGGTCATGAGTCTCTTCTTAAATATTGCTCACTGATACTTACATACCTCCAGGGACAGGGAGCTCACCCTTACTGTAGGCAGATCAAGTATCATTAGATCAACTCCAACCATGTGAACTCCATATGCATAGAATAGAAATATCCTTCATAAGGTTTTTTATGACTAGTTTTTGGGGTTGTTGTGTTTTTTTTTTTTCAGAAGTAGGTCACCAGGCCTTTCCAAAGCTCCTGTGGGTAGAGTCCAGCTTTTCAGTGAGTGGCCAAGTATGTTAACATATGCACCTCCAGGGAGCACTTGAACACAACAAACCCTCAAAGGTTTAAAGAGAGTAAGCATGATAGTTTTCTCTTAGAATAAATCAGCCTCACTACTCTGTAGAACCAAGGTTTGTTGTTGTATACATCGAGTCAAACTGACCCGTTGCTGACCTTCCGGCCATTTTTCAGAGGCAGTTAATTGCACAGAAGGAGACTGTCCATCCTTCTCCCACAGAGCAACTGGTGGATTTGAACTGCGTGCCTTTGGAATTGCTGCGCAGCTTCTTACCAGTAGGCCACCAGTGCCCCTTATCATCCTAAACACACTCCAGAGCGTCGGTTTTTCCCCCCTGGAGGTATGCAGACTGGAAGAGACAGGGCCTGTGACATGTACTCGGTGGACTCCCCCTCAGAGGGGCCATGTCTGAGAAGAGGAGGAGGGGCTCTTGTCACTTACAGTGTTGGGATAGGCAGGATGAGATGCCAGCAGAGGACCTGACTCTTGATTGTAGAAAAAGACTCCAAAAAAATTAACCCACCAATGTCCAGCCCTGGTCTGGTCAAACTGCAAGGCCCACTGTTTAAAGGAAGACTGCAAATGCCTCTCAAAATGCACTAAACATGTACGATTTCATGAATGATAACATTAAAAACTACCATACTGTGACTTAGTATTGTCCTAGTAGAAATGGATGGTGAAGAGATTGAGATAGTTAACAGTTTCAGTTTGCTTGGCTCCACAATCAACACTCTTGGTAACAGCAGCCAGGAAATCAAGAGAAGAATTGCATTGGGAAAGTCGGCTGTGAGGGACCTCTCAAGAGTACTGAAGAGCAACGATGTCAGGCTGGAGACTAAGGTGCGCCTGATCCAGGCTATAGTCTTCACAATTACATGCTATGCATCAGAGAGTTGGACAGTGAATAGGGTTGATAGAAAGAGAATTGATGCCCTTGAGCTGTGGTGCTGAAGAAGAGTGTTGAATATAACATGGAGTGATAGCAGAACAAACAGGTTTGTGCTAGAGAAGGTGAAGCCGGAATGCTCCTTGGAGTCAAGGATTCTGAAGCTTCGTCTGACATATTTTGGGCATGTTGCAAGGAGAGACTGGTCCTTGGAGAGGGACATCATATTTGGCAGGGTGGAGGGGCGGCAAAGGAGAGGAAGACCTTCAATGAGATGGATCGATTCTGTGACTGGAGCAGTGGGAATAAGTGCGTTTGAGACGGCGTGGTTGGCACAGGATAGAACAGTGTTTAGAGCTCTTGTACATAGGGTCGCTATGAGTCGCAAACAACTCGATGGCACACAACAACAACTGTAGAAATACCACAAGCTGTTGTCATTGTTGTTGTATTTGTAGGTGCCATGAAGTACACTACTACTTAGAACAACAGAGTGGAACCCAGCCTGTCCTGTAACCTCCTCACAGTCTCTGCTGGGCTCACGCCCACGGTGACAGTTACTGTGTCACTCCACCTCCTTAAAGGTATTCCTTCCTTTCCTTGACCCTCTGCTTTTCCCAGCATGATGTCTTTTTCCAAGGAGTGGCACCTCCTGATCAGATAATCAAAGGAGATGACGCTTCTGCTCTACCGAGCACCTTGGTTGCACTGCACCAAGACAGACTTGTTTGCTCTTCTGGAGACCGATGGGATGTTCAATACTTTGCTCCAACAGCACGATTCAAAGGCAATGATCCTTCTTCTGTTCTCTTTATTCACAGTCCCACTTTCAGACACATAGGAAGCAACTGAAAAGAACATAGCTTGAGTCAGGCACACCTTAGTTTTTAAACTGGCATCCTTGCTCTTTGGCATTTATACTACAAGTGGGTGATTTACAGGACAGAAGCTACTTTACCCACCATTCTGGAGTTCAGTTCCAGGGTCTGGCCATGCCGATTCCTTCCACAATCTCTCTCTTAATCTCTGGTGTCTGCTGAGACCTTGGCACGTTTCCTGTAGACAAGACCCCACTGGCGTCTGTCTTCTCCCTGTGTGTGCCCCTGTGTCTATTCTGCTCTTTTTTATAACTCAGATGTGACTAGGTTCAGAACGTGCCCTACTCTGTTCTGACCTCATTGACATAAGAAACATCTCAGTTCCAAAACAGATCCTATCCACTGGAACTGAGGCGGACACAATTTACTCCATAGCAGATACTGAACAAGGATGGGCAATAAAGAAAGTCTTTCAAGATCAAATCAAGATTTAGAAAGCAAGCCAAAAGTCCTATGTACTGGCCAAAACGCTCCCTCCAGTGCCTTCCTACACCTCACTTTCATATCTCCACTATTACCTGATTCACTGTTCTTGACCCAGAAGGGCAAGTTTATACTTTATTCTATGACAATGGATGATACAGGGAAAGTGTATCAGTCAGAGAAAGAGAGGAAGAACCTCAACAGAACAGACTGACACAGTGGCTGGGACAGCGGGCAGGAGCACTTCAGAGAGTGAGGACGGCGCGGGATGGGTCAGGTTCCGATCTGCTGTTCTTAGGGGTCATAGGGTCGCTACGAATTGTAGTTGAATCAATGGCACGTGTCAACAAATGACAAACATGACGATGGGAGAGCAAGACCGGCCAGAGCTTGTTAAAATGAAAGCCTTAGGCTACCCGGCTCTGAACAAAGAAAAAGCCTTCATCCTGCCCTCTTGGCATCCAGCATATTGTTATGTTGTTGCTGTTATGTGCCATCAAGTCACCTGCTACTCATAATGACCTTATGTTCAAAAGCTCTAAAGCCTATCCCGTCCTGGGCCAGTCTCACTGACTCTGACACACCTAACCCCATTGCCCCAGTTACTGTATCAATCCATCTCGTCCAGGGTCTTCCTCTCCTGTGCTGTCCATCCACCTTTCCAAGCATGATGTCCTTCTCCAAGGATCGGTGCCTCCTGGTCATGTGCCCAAAGTATGTGAGACAGAGCTTCAAAATCTTAGTCTTCAAGGTAGAACTTGGTTTCACCCTCTCCAAGATCGCACACCAAAAATACACCAAGGTCTCGTCTGTTCAAATGCCTGGGATTCACTGGCCTGCTGGTTTCTCCTATGAGGGGACAGAGGAGTGGTCCACAGGGAACATCAAGGCTCCTTAGAAACAGTCATGATAACACACAAGGAGAGAACCAGAAAGAAAGTGTCCCAGACACCGTGGTGTATCTTGATCCCACCATCACCACCCTCTGCTGGCCAGTGTACTCGAGCCCATACCTATGGGAACTCCCACACTCCACTGGACTTTTAGGGGCTGATTTTTAGAAGTTGTTCACCAAGTGCCTTGAAAGGACCTGAACCACTAACATTTTAGTTAGCAGCCAACTGCATCGGCCATCCACACTATTCTGGATCTAGTCTTGACAAAAACCAGGGCTTCTTAATGAGATGGAAGTTTGGGAAGAGAAGACAACGTCTAAGACAGAGGAAGAATCTTAAGCACTCTTCATTTCTTCTTGGGGCTCAAGTGAAGAGAGGTGACATGCAGATGAAAGCCGAGAGAGACACACAGAACTAAAAGCAGGGGCAGCCCCACACCATGGGGAACCGGAAAACTCCCCTCTGACCAATGAACTGACCAAAGTTTAGAACTCTGCTCACTACAGCCCAGGTCCCCAAGTGCCACTCCACCAAGCCCTACACAAATCCCAAGCAATTCCCCTTCCAGATTCACCTCCAGTGTCTGCGGAGTCAAGGAAGACCCACACACACCATGTGTCTAAATGCCACACCCACTCACTCACTGCTGCTGAGCTGTTTCCTACCCACAGAAACCTCCAGGGGTCTCGAAGGCTGTAATTCACAATGGGAGGGGACTGCCCATTCCCCCCCCCCCCCCGTAGCTGCTGGAGATTTGAACCACTGGAGAAACATGACCTTTGGATTATCAGTGCAACTCACCACAGACCACACCACCAGAGCTCCCCATCTAAATATGTAACAGCTGCAAATCCAATTTTCCAATGTATTCAGTCTCTCCTGGCAAATACCTTCTCAGACTGATTGAAAACTGTACTCTCATTTAAAATTCTTACCTTCCCCAAGTTCTGTACCTAAAAGTGGAAGCCTGAGGCCAGCCCTCCTCCCTACCCCAAGATCCTGGGCAACCCTCAGCCCTAGCTCCCAGCCCAAGATTGCCCACCCTCCCACCTCCAGCTCCGCAGAGCACAGGAGAGGTCAGTCCAACAAGGACCCAGGCGTCCAAGTTTCATCTAAAGCCACCAGAGCAACCACTCCTTGGCCACCCTCCAGCCTACTGGTGCCCCAGTCCTCCCTTAGGAAGACAACCCACAGAAATGCCACAATCTTGGAAACTTTGATGCAGGAACTGTGGAATAGCAAGAAGCAAGATCTGCAAAGGTAACCAACTCAGGGTGAGTGTGCCCCCTTGGCCTCTGCACTCCTTCACCAGCGGGGAGGGGTGCAGTCTAAGGCAGGCCAGATAGTGCCCCTTCAAGCCCAGGGTACAAGTCAAGGCACATTGCCCCTCTGGTCTGTGAACATAGATTTCAACCTAAAGACCAACTCCAGGTTAGATAAGGAGCCAGGGAGCCCAGTGGTATTACCCTTTTGCAAAAAAGAGGGGTGGGGAGAAGTGCATGATTTGCGACCAGACAGGACAGGCCGCTTGAGCAGATTTGCACACTGAATTGGCTTCCTGTGGCCTTCTCTGTGGTCCTTAGCTGCCCCTGGAGCACATCCTTCTCTTCTGCCCTCTGTGCTCTGGTGTAGTGCTGACCTCACCAAACTCCAACAACACTGGAAGTGTCCGAGGGTGAGGGGCAGTGGCTGACCCTAGGTGTGTCTAGTTCTACCTAAGGAGGGGCCCCCTATAGCTAGGCAGAGGGAGCTGGTGGGGAAGCCAATGACTGCCTGCTCCCTGGAGCCCAAGCTGTGGGAAGAGTGTCACTAGTCCAGTTACAGAGACTCCTCAAGGCCAGAGAACCTCTCCCCAGGTTGTGTTCCCTGCCACAGGCCATCCCAGGCATGAATCCAGGATGTGCTGGAACCAGAACCCACACTGAGCCGTGCATGCACATCGATTCACAGCTCCCCCATCAGTGACGCTCACTGGCAGCCTGAGATTGGTCACGGTGGATGTATTTACACTACAAGAATAAGCAAGTGCTGCAGATGCTGTGTATGCTGATTTTTTTAGCAATTTTGTTTTTCCCTGATCCATAATCAACAAGTGTGGTAGCCACTGTGAAGAAATGAAGAGACAAACTGCCTTGGGGAACTCTGCTCTGTAGAGTTCTAGAGAGCAAGGACATCAGTTTAAAGACCAAGGTGTGCCTGATCCAAACCGTGGGATTTTTAATTGCTTCCTATACATCTGAAAGTTGAACAATGAATAAGGAAGACCAAAGAAATGATGTCTTTGAATTGTGATGTTGCAGAAGAGTATTGAATATCCCATGGACTGCCAAAGGAACAGACAGATACATCTTGAAGGAAGTACATCCATAGTGAGTGTTCCTTAGAGGCAAGGATGGTGAAACTTGGTCTCACTTACTTTGAGCAAATTTTCAGGAGTCATTCCTTAGAGACAGACCTCACACTGGAAAAGGGAAAGAAAGGAAGACCCTGATGAGATGGACTGATGAGCGACTCCTGCAAATGAGCCTGACAGAGGTCATGCGGATAGTAAAGGACAGGGTCCTTTTCAGTTCAGGGCCACTGTTTATAGGGTTGCTAGGAGTCACACTTGGGGGAAAAACAAGCAGCTGTTTGTTAAACACTTACCACCAAACTGCGCCATCAGTCATACAAATGGTGTGTGCACGTGGGTTCGTTCATGCATACCTTGGAGACCCACACACACACACCCCGGGGTGCTTGTGCACAGGTGCACAACTCTAACATATACCTGTGTGTATGTGCACTCATGCACATGCACACACGCATGCACACGCATACACAAATACACACACCATACCACACCACCCCCAGCAATTCTTTTCTTCTGTGCTGAGGAGCACCTGGGGATGGACCTGTGGCATCTGGTTAGAGAACATGGTGGATAAAGGTGTGCGTTTCATGCTGGGAAGCAGAAGATAGAGCCTTGACAATGGGGACAAAGAAGGGAAGTCACGAGCTGGGGCAGCTAAATGCTGAGTCATCGTCATCTTGAACCCCTGACAGGTGGGCTTGGGGGAGAGGGAGAGGAAGGCACAGCCCTCCAATTAAATCCACTACCAGCACACATCCATAGAGCCAGCCAGTCAGTGTCCACTGAGCACATTCCCTCTGCCGGCTGCTGATCCTACTTCCAGGAGTACAGAGATGACCCAGACATGGACCTTTGAGCAGGAAGCTCCCAGAGAACAGACGAGAGATGTGACAATGGCACCACAAAGGAGCCAAGAGGGGGTGAGCTAGCCCGAGCAGGATACACAGAAGAGGTGAGGCTGTGGTCCCCCCACAGACTTACTCTGTGGGTGCTCATAGACCCAGCTATGCATCAGCCTGCACAGGTGAGCGTGAGGGTCATCTCCAAACTCAAACTCAAACTCATTGCAGTGGCATCGAACCAACTTGTGGCAGACACGCCAGTGGGTTTTTTGAGGCTCCTGCTCTGTACAGGAAGTTACTGCCCATATTTTTCTTCAATAGCCACTGGTGGATCTGAACTGCCTGCCTTTGGCTTGACTGGCAGTACAATGCCTTACTCACTAGTCCACCAGAGCTTATATTTGTATGGACTGCATGTGGTCCTGTATGTGCATGTAAAACCAAAGCCAGAGCCCCTGTCGTCAGGTCAACTCTGACTCCTAGCTCATATTAGGACTGTAGAGCCCTCTCCTTCTTCACCCAGAATGGCTACTGAGAGGGTCCAATAGCAGGAAGCAGCAGTCATGATTTTTCTCTCTGTGAAACTAAGCGACCCCCATTTTCCCAGGATTAGTTATCTGAGAACCCAGCCCACTTCGCTATCTTGAAGGAACCATCTGTAAGCATCTCCTTCCCCAGTTCCCATGTAAGAAAATATAAACCCCCCCCCCCTCTAACTCTTATGGGGGCTGGTCTTCTGCTTGAGAGCCAGCCCGGCAGTTTCTCCTCAATAAACTGTCTTTCTTGGCCTGCACTGAGTTCTGTCCTTCCTCGGCAACCTTACAGCTCCCATCCACCAGGCCTCCAAGGCCTTGGACCTTTATACGAGGAGAGTATCCACCTTCCTCCAGCATAGTTGCTGGTGGTTTCCAAACCCCAATCTCAGTTAGCAGCCTAGCACATTACTCCCTTTTCACTAGGACCACTGAATTCCTAACTACTGGGTGGACACTCGTGTAAAGCAAAATCCTTGCCAATGTCAGTCTTTTCTGTTCATCTTGATATTGCTTAACGGCCCAGAGTGAAGACTTCTGTTTCCTCGAGGCTGAGATGTGTCCAGACTGAAGGCTGTCGTCTTCCACCTTCATCAGTAAGTGCTTCACGCCCTCTTCTCCTTCAGCGAGCGAGACTGTGTCATCTGCATATTGCAGCTCGTTAATGAGTCTCCAATCCTGATGCTGCATTCTTCCTCATCTAGCCTAGCTTCTCAGATTATTTGCTCAGCATACATATTGAATAAATATGGTGAGAAGATACAACCTGGATGCACACGTTCCCTGATTTAAAACCCAGCAGCAGTCCCTCGAGAGAGCACTGGTGGAGTGGCCCGTGGAGACTTGTGCTGCTAACCCAAATATCACACTCCTCAGGCAGTGCAAATTCACCAGTGGCTCCAAGGGAGAAAGTCAGCTGTCTCCCCCACTTGCAATTTACAGATTTGGAAATGTGGTGGAGGGTCTGCTAGGAGTTAGAACTGCCTCCATAGCAATGAGAAAGAGAGAGAGAGTTCCATTGTTCACATGATGTCTTCTTGGCTGACATACAAGTTGCATATGTTTGATTGCAATTAAGTGTTTTGGAATTCCCACTTTCTGCATTGGTCAAAATAAGGCCCAAAGCTTAGCGCAGGGTCAAGAAGAGGAGAATGGAACTCCTGAGTACTTTGGAAGGGCACAGGAGTTCCCAGAGAGGTGAGGAGGCTCTGGGGTCATCCTCAACGACCAGCTACCACACTGCCTTTAGACAGAACAGCCAGGGGAGGCATCTGTGAGATGATGACAGGAAGCCAAAACCTGAAGAGTGGGGAGGGTTGAGTGGGACAAAGACGGCGAGTGGCAGAGGCAAGACGGCTCCAGGCAAAGGGAATACCGCATGCAAAGGCTCTTTTACTGAAGGAAGGAACTTGTCCAGTGCCTAAACCTAAGAGATGCCTTACAAGCTCAGGGAGAGTCACACAAGTGACATGGGACGAGGTGTGCGGAGCTGAGCGCTCACAGGGCAGGCCACACTGCACATTGTACTACGTGCAAGGAGAGCCACGAATGAAACTGGACAGAGGGAATCAGTGCTGAGCTCTTGGTGCAAAGTTCACTCCCCAGGCCCTGGACTAGACAACCATCGAGGATGGGTGACAGGTACAAACAAGGCTCAGTGCTTTCCTGAACATCTCACCATTTTATTTGAATTACTTACTTGTAATCTGCAAAGTATCTTTTTCTGCTAAATTCAACTTGTGTTCATCCAGCTCCTTTTAGGCTTGGGGTTGTTCACAGTCAAAGACAAATAAAGGGGCTGTTAAAGGCAGAAAAATTAAAACCATGTAAAGAAGGAGGCATTATGATAGACACAAGCTTCCTAGTAAGCAAGGCAAAGGGGGGACATCATGAAGGTCACTGTCAATGTGAAGTCACTGGAGAAAAGAAAAATTAGGTCTTAGTTTAATGGTCTCTAGGGAAGAGAGAAAACATGCAAGACAATCAGCAATTTAAAGTAACATCCAGAAGGTAAAAAGATGCTGCAGACACACCACACGACAAATGTCTCTGAACCTTTGCTTCTCAGAATGTCTGCCCCTTGAAAGGCAGGAGATGAGAGAGAAAAAGAGAACACGGGCAGCAGAGTTAGGAGGCCTGGACTTGAGGCCAAGCTCCACCCTTCACCAGTCGTACATCATGAGCAAGGTTCAGCCCCTCTGAGCCTTCAATTCCTTGTTCCAAAATATGGGCTCAATAACTCCTCCACAGAATGAACAGCTGAGACACTGTGCTTGAAAGAGGCCCTGAATGAGAAAGAACCCAGCACCATGCCTGCCTCTCCTGGGGCTCAATTGTTGTTGTTTACCATCAAGTCAGTACTGACTCAAAGTTGACCTTCCTGTGGGTTCTCAGAGGCAGTAAATATATGAGAGGAGATTGCCCATCTTTCTTCCACATAGTAACTGAGGGATTCGAACCATGTACCTTTGCTTCAGCAGCACAATTCCTTACCATGAAGCCACCAGAGCTCCCTAAGAGTACCATCAATTGTGGCAAAAAATGTATTGGCCTGTCCCTTCTTACATCATTCTAAGCACTCTGTACAGAAAGTTCGACATCTATATAGGGGATCAGTGTGAAAAAGGAGGACCTTCAGCCAGGTGGACTGACATGGTGATGGTAGCAAAGAGTCCCTATGTGTCAGAGACGGTGAGGACGGCACAGGAGAGGACAGGGTTCAGGTCTGTTGTTCATGGGGTTACTATGAGTCATAGTCCACTCAAAGGCGTCTAACAACAACAGCATACAGTCATGCTGACAGAAACAGTATGATGTAGAATCTATTGTTAGCCTCTTTTTAGAAACGAGAAGCCCAGAGAGATTAAGATATGTGTACAAGGTCACACAGAAGCATGATGGCACTGGAACACAAAGCCAAGCAATCTCTTTGGCTTCAAAGCTTACCTCACACTAGCCCTGATCTCTGCTAGTGGTCTCCTTGTTGCCTCCTCTGTCCCCCAGTGCACACCCACTCTGACACTGTGAGTGTGCTCACTGGTGGGTGATTAGCAAGTTCCTCCCTCCATAGAACCAAATTCTTCATCCTGTCACCTCTTGTCCACTCTTTGCCTCTCCCCTGTGTTAGTTCTGCTCTGTGGAGCCCATGGAAACCAGACTGAACTTTCTTCCACAAAGACAGTCTGATAGAGTCAACAAATCTGCCGAAGAGAGTAGTATAGGGTTCAAGGAGGTGAGACTGCAAGCCAACCAGAAAGGAGAGAGAAGGTCCTTTCCATGAACTCCTTGAGGACGGGGATACAACTCAGTAAGCAACTGATGGACACTCAGTGATTGAATATAGGTAAATGAGTGGATGGGATAGAATGAATAGAATAAGTGAAGGTGAACTGAATTAAGTTACAAGGTCAAATGGAGAGGTGAATGGATATTGAAGAGATGATTGAATAGGTGGATGGATGCATGAATGGGTGCTGGGCAGATAGATCAAAAGGGATGGATGAGTGTGTGGATGGATGGATGGATGAATGGATAATGGATGGATGG
>NW_006399836.1:10825152-10827048 GCF_000299155.1 Elephantulus edwardii
TGGATGGGGGAAAATGGATATGTTTGGATGGCAAGATGAATAAATGGATAGATAAAGAGGATTGCATTAGATGACTATACCTGGTAGAAAAATTGGGTAAGTAAAGGCACAGAGGTAGGGATAACCAAGGTGTGTTAGTGTGTTAGTAAAATACAGTGTGACTGAAACAGAGGGCTTGTGCCGGACAGAAGCAAGTGAAATGGTAAACCATCACATTCTCCCTCTTGTAAGAACCGTGGAGACCCTGCAAGGGGTGCTCTCCAAGGTCTGAGCTCAGTGCCTGCAGGACAGGGAGGAGTTAACAGCAGGATGGCTCCTCGGCCAGCTGCGACCAGGGTGACACTGACAGATTGCAGCGTGTCCTCTGCACTAATAACACTGCGGCGTCCTCCTGCCGCTCCCCAGCCAGCTCCCACTCCAGTGGATCAATACCAAAAGGTACACGTCGAAACTCCTCAGCCATCCCCTCCAAGCCTGGCCACTCAAACGTGCAGACCCGCAGATGAGAAGGCGCAGCTCGGACTCTGAGCCGGGTGCACCGTGGAGCCAGGGGTGGCGTCCCACTCACCGTGGCATCTCCTGGCCTGTCAGAGAGCCGGGCAAGGACAGTCCTCTCCCAACATTTGTAGGTGATTCTGTCAACCTCCTGGCCAATGTGGACATCCTAAAAAAAAAAAAAGAAAACCACTCAAACCTTCAGCCTCTCCTTGAGTAACTCCAGTTGACAGGGGTGCCCATTCTCCACCAACCTCCCTGGGTGGGCAGCTCTGACGATGCAAATGGTCTTCCTGATTGTGAATTCAACCTGTCTTTATTGAGGGTGTTACATGGTGGCTGCTGACCAAAAGGATGGCAGTTCCAATTCACTGAAAAATGAGGCAATCTCCTTCCATTAAGATTTACAACCTTGGGAACTGGATGGAAGGTCTCCCTGAGATAGAAACAACAGGAAAGTAATTTTGGTTTGGTTTTGTGGATGGCTTTCGCCTTCTCTTTCCTGGTCTTTTCTCTCTTCTTCCTCTTCCAAGAACTCTGTCCTTAACCTCCTGGGGTCTGAGGTCAGACAACTAAGGAATGGAGGAGGAGAATCTGCATCTGCTCTTGGCCAGGCATGTCGGGAATCCACACACATCATCTTCATGAGTGTTCTGCTGGTAGGTACTGTTACCCCACCATCTATATAAGGGCACTGGGGCTCAGGGGAGGCTAAGGGACATGCCCACACTCACGCAGATGCACGGTGGCAGAGCCGGGCCTTGAATCTAGGGCTATGGGCTTCCACTGTGCATCCCAGCCCCAGGTCACATGGCATAAATGTTCCTCACATTCCAAGTCTAGGAAAGGGATCATTATTAGCCTTCTGACCCACCAGTGCCAAGGGAGGCTCCGGGGGATGAGATGAAGGACATCACAGTGGAGAGGCTATCCATCAGATCGAGGCGTCTTCTCCCCCGGCTTACCACTTCCATCTCCCTACTAGACCATGCCCTCCAAGGAGCATTTCTCGTGGATGGAAACTCGGGCTCCTTGGAGAACTGACTGACTCCTGGACTGCAGAGCTTATGATAAGCCTGAAACATCCATTCTTCCAGAAAGAGAGTTCAAAGGCTACCAGGACTGGACCACAGGCTCAGAGACCAAACGGAAGTGGCTCCCATGAGTCCCTCAGATGTCAAAAAGAACAGAGGAAAAACAAAAAATAATAAGGGAGATTGTTAGAGGACCAAACTATAAATCTGAAAATGGGCTTTTACAAAGAGAGGTAAGCTCGTCCATCCACCCAAGATGCTGAAGGGAAAGACCAAGGGGGAGAAAGTGGCCCCTGCACCCGCCATGGTCAAGAGTAGGAGGCTTGGCTGCTGGTCATGACTGCTGCCCAATGCTCTTCAACTATGA
>NW_006399836.1:10827503-10833273 GCF_000299155.1 Elephantulus edwardii
AATAGAATTGTGAAAGTGTTGATATTTTAAAAGCAGCAAAGATTTATCCCCCTGGCCTGTTTGATTCCATTTTTGACCAAAGCTTCTCTTTAAACAATTGATATTGGAAAATTGCCATACTGACCTAAAGGAAGGGGGCAGGTATGTAAATCGTCTGCTAGAAAATTGAATAAAATTGCTGAATGTGAAAAAAAAAGAGTAGGAGGCTAAGAAGGTGGTGAATCTCCTGTTCCAGAAAATGCCCAAGAATTTTGGCATCAGGCAGGACATCCAACACAGACGGGACTTTTCCTGCTTTGTGAAATGGCCCAACTACAATCGACTGCAGTGACAAAAGGCAATCCTCTACAAGTAACTCAAACCAGTACCATCAACCAGCTCCCCCAGGGGTTTGACCACCAGACTGCTGCTCAGCTGCTGAGGCTATCCCACATGCACCGACCGGAGGCCAAGCAGGAGAAGAAGCAGAAGCTGTAGGCCAGGGCTGAGAAGAGGGCTGCTGGCCCTGTCCTCCACACAGGGGCAGATACTGTCACCACCCTGGTGGAGAACAAGAAGGCCAGCTGGTGATGATCACACACGTGGACCCCATCAAGCTGGTGGTCTTCCTGCCAGCCTTGTGTCGAAAGATGGGCATTCCCTACTGCATCATCAAGGGCAAGGCCAGGCTGGGCCGTCTCACCCACCAGAAGACCTGCACCACTGTCGTCGTCACACAGGTGAACCCAGAAGACAAAGGCACACTGGTAAAGCTGGCAGACGCCATCAGGATCAATTACAACAACAGGTATGATAAGATGCGCTGTCACTAGGGAGGCAACATCCTGGGGCCCAAGTCGGTGGCCCGCATCGCCAAGTTGCAGAAGGCCAAGGCCACAGAACTCCCCACCAAACTGGGCTGATGTACACACTGACTTTTCTGCACATAAGAATAAACTTATCCTTCCACTATCTACCACTTGGGATTGTTGTTTCTTGTTGTTATGTGCTGTCAAGTCGCATGTGACTCATAGCGACCCTATGTGCAACACCCTAAACCCTGCTCTATCCTGTGCCAACCTCACTGCCTCTGACACATCTACCCCCAATACCCCAGTCACTGAGTCAATCCATCTCATCCAGGGTCTTCCTCTCTTGTTCTGTCCCTTCACCATTCCAAGCATGATGTCCTGCTCCAAGGACTGGTCCCTCCTTGTAACATGTTCAAAGTATGTCAGACGAAGCTTCAGAATCCTTGCCTCCCAGGAGCAGCCTGGTTTCACCCTCTCCAGGACAAACCTGTTTGTTCTCCTGGCAGTCCATGGTATATTCAACACTCTTCTCCTGCACTACAGCTCAAAGGCATCAATTCTCCTTCTATCATCCCTAGTCATTGTCCAGTTTTCTGATGCTTAACAAATGATTGCAAAGACTAAGATCTGATTCAGGCACAACTTGGAAAAAAAGGGGGGAGGGGTAAGAGTTTGGAAAATACAAAAAGAGTAGAAAACTCTCAACAAGATGGAGTGACACAGTGACTGTAACTATGGGCCCAAGCAGGTCAGAGATCATGAAGACAGTGCAGGATAGGGCAGGGTTCAGATTTGCTCTTCGAAGAGTTGCTATGAATTGACTTGATGACACCTAACAACAACAACATAGGGCTCATATTATGTGTGTTTGCAGGCTCCCAGTTTACCACTGTGGACATTTGTTCAGAGGCACCCCAACCTCCACTGGAAAAGGTTCTGTCAAGTATTGAATTGTGTCACAAAAAATATATATGTATATAATAATAGATAGGATAAGTCAGCTGACAGGCACCTCTCCAGAGAACTAAAGAGCAATGACATCAGTCTGGACACTAAGGTGGGCCTGATCCAGGCCATAGTCTTTGTAATTGCTTGCTATGTATCAGAGAGCTGGACAATGATACGGGATGATAGGAGAATTGATGCCTTTGAGCTGTGGTGCAGGAGAAGAGTGTTGAATATCCCATGGACTGCCAGGAGAACAAACAGGTTCACCCTGGAGAGGGTGAAACTGGGCTGCTCCTTGGAGGCAAGGATTCTGAAGCTTCGTCTGACATACTTTGGACATGTTACAAGGAGGGACCAGTCCTTGGAGAGGGACATTATGTTTGGGAAGGTGGAGGGACGGTGCAGGAGAGGAAGACCCTTGATGAGATGGATTAATTCAGTCTCTGGGGTAATGTGGGTAGGTGTGTCAGAGGCAGTGAGGTTGGCACAGGATAGAGCAGGGTTTAGGGCTCTTGTACATAGGGTCGCTATGAGTCGCAAGAGATTTGATGGCACCTAACAACAACATAATAATACAATGTGGAAGCTGTGTAACAATTCCCTCATGACCTGATAAACCATTTTAAGAGGAAAAAGGATGGAATGCAACATCCCTTAATCCCATCACAGCCCTGATTTGATGTAAAGGGAGTTTCCATGGGGATATAAATGGAGGGAAGCAAATCTAGATTAAGAGACCTTAGTCTCACTCACAAAGAGCTGCCATGAGTGGAAGGTGTCTCTTTGGGCCCAGGCCCCTGGCTCAAGGAAGCTCCTTGCCACTAGGGAAGACAAGACATGCAGAGATATCCAGGGACTGCCAGACCTCCAGAGACTGAGGAAAACAAGAACTTGCCTCCAGAATGGACAGAGGAAGGGCCTTCCACCTCCTGCCACCTTACTTTTCCCACCACGTGCATGAAAAACAACAGCGATGAGCCTCTGGGCAGCTCTGCCTAGCACCGAGCCTGGCAGAGAAATTACTTGCCTGGAAGCCCCTGCCAGGCACTCCAGTCGAACCTCCAGTACTCCAAACTCAGGGCCTCCCCTATTGCCTCTCAGTCCCACCCCAAAGACGGGGCTTTGGAGTGCCAGAGGAGCTGGAATGGCTCCCAGGGGTCACCATGAGGTCTTAACCCCTGAGCCACACTGCCATCTCTCAATTCATCACCTGCCCCATCACCATCTGCTGCCACAGGAAACCCTAAATAAAGCCTCTGTGCCCTCCTGACCCCACTCTTCAGGATCCACTGTTCCCCTCGGCCCCATCTCTCATCTCCACCCCACACCGGCTCCATCGCACACCTGTGCACCCACCTGTGGCTGCTCCCACCCTA
Organism: Elephantulus edwardii; assembly: GCF_000299155.1. Lineage (NCBI taxonomy): Eukaryota > Metazoa > Chordata > Mammalia > Macroscelidea > Macroscelididae > Elephantulus > Elephantulus edwardii. The sequence goes on from NW_006399836.1 coordinate 10,830,619, forward strand.
ATCACACACACATTCTTGAGGCCCCCTGTCCCTTGCTCAAATATAACTTAGTAATAAAACTCTTCAAGTTCACAAAGTCAAGACTCAACCTCGGTAAGCCACCACACTTACAATGAATTTGCCCTCATGTCTTCTTACCTGTGGGCTCATGCCTGGGTTGAGGATATTAAACAAAAAAATGCAAGCTGGTCAGTGGTCAAGTTCATGGGGCACCTTCTGAATTTTGTACCCTGTGCACAAAAATCTATACGAAATTAAGAGATTCACCCTAGTAACAAGGCATTAGAAAGCAAAAACAAGTCAACAAGCCCTCGCTTCATCAATACTCGTTCTGTAACCTGGGACATCTTTCAGCACTCCAAGCCTCAGTTTACTCATCTGTGAAATGGGACTTTGTCAGGAAGGTAATGCGCAACTGCTCATAAGCATTGGACACAGAGCATAGCCAATAGTCAGGGCTCAGGGGACGTGCACGGTGATGTCTCTTTTGCCTCTCTCCCTACAACACTCCATTCATTGACAGCAAGAACCACAAGGTCTAGCTGTGGATCCCAGACTTCTTCACAGCATCTGGCAAGCTGCATTCCCAGCATCTGCAGGATAAAATCCACAGCCTTCAGAGCGAAGTTCAAGGCCCCTCCCTGACATGACCCTGACTGCTTGTCGTCCGGCACCTCTCAGCCATCCTCCAATGCACAGGGCCCTCAGACTGCTCCATTCCTGCCTCTTTCCTCCTTTCCAACTTCACACTCCTTTCTTGGCCTGGTGATCTGCAAATTCATCTCAGTCCTCAAGCTCCTTCACATGGTTCCCTCAGCCGTGTGGCCTTCCCACCACCGTAGCGGACTCTGTCACCCCCAGGACACTTGGTACAACCCTCTCAGCAACACGTACCAAACTGTTTCGTTAGCTGTTTGCCCGCTGTCTCCCTCACTATCCCTCGGAGCCTACAGAGGGCATGGGGCTGTGCTTTCCACCCCTAGTGAACTTAGGAAATGTTTGTTGAATGAATGAATGAATCATTCCTGACCACTCAGTCTCCAGGGGCCAAATTGTGGTGAGTCACTTACGTCCTGCAAATGCCACGTGGCCAGAGTGGTGACCTCCTCTCTCTGCAGTCACTGCCACCAGCTCCAGCCCAGAGCTGTATCCCTGGGCCTGAGTGCACCCAGAGAGCCTTCCAGGGCTGGCCCGGGATCTGCAGCTGGCACGCTGCTCAGCACTGCAGCTCCGGGAGCTGAGTGGCCTGCAGGGAGCTCCCCTTTCTCTCCCAGCCCTGCCGCAGAGGTCTGCAAGGATATTCAGCTGGATTGACAGAAGTTCTTGGCCAGGCCCTGGGCTCAGCGTGGGGACAGAAAGGAGGACATGACCCAGTCCCTGCCTTTATGCGTAAAGGATGGTAATGCTAACAGATGCCTGACTACCCTATTCAATCCACCACTGATGATTCATAGAGAGCCTGCCAGTTCAGCTCGTCTCTGCCACGTCTCATCACCTCTCTGTGCCTCAGTTTCCTCCTCAAATGTGGATGGAAAGACCAACCCCATCTGATACCAGCACGGAACCAGTAAACTATGTAAATTGCTCCATAACTTATTGTCCCTGAACCAATGTCACTGCTGTTGTTTATTGTTTTTAGTATAACGATCATGAGCAGCTGAGCCCCGCTGCTCCCCAGCCACGGTGGCTTGCACGTAGTAGGCGTTTAATTGATAGTTGATGCATTAACACGCAGTTGAGGCGCAGGGCGTGACTCGTTATGACTTGGGGAACAGCGCCATCGTCTGGCCAGAACTCAGAACACGCGGGTCCCCTTGTAAACAGGGACTTTGCCAGGAGGCAGCCGCTAGGAACCTGGCAGGGGTCGTTCGGGAACAAACCCAGGGAAAAAATCAGTCCTGTGCAATGAACAAGAAGTATTTTCTTCACGCTGAGAAGTGGTGCAAATTCCAAGTACAGAGTGCAAAAAAGGGTGTGAAGCAACGCTGGGGTGATCCCTCTGAAAAGGGGTCTTTCCCAAGGACCCCAAGTGCCACCAAGGAGCAGTCCAGCCGCACATGCAGGTGAGGTGGTCTGGCCAGGTCCTGCAGGAATCACGTGATTCTTCATCTCCGCACACTTGAATGTGGCTCTGCCACTCACCAGCTGTGTGACCTTGACCGGATGGATGCCCTCTCTGGGCTCCAGTTTCCTTGCCAGCACAATTAGGATACAACCTGGGCAGGTACCACTTCAATGAAATGTTGAGAAGGTCAATGAGAAAGCAAAAGCATGACTAGCTGATAAGTTTAGAATTATTTATACACACGATTTGTGGGCATCACTGCCACTCACCATGTTAGTAACAGCTGCTGTTTATTGAAGGAGCACTTGAGGTGCAGTGGGTGGGTTAGGCATTGTGCTGCTAACCCAATTGTCCTCAGGTAAAAGAAGACACAGGATCCTTCCATTAAAATTTACAGCTTAAACAACTAGACTAAGAAAGTGTGGTACATTCACATGATGGAATACTATGCAGCACTCAGGAGCAATGATTTTGAAAAGTTCTATATAACATGGAAGAGGCTATGCTGGGTGAACTAACTCAGTCTAATAAGGACAAATACTGCATAAGACCATTATTGTAAAAACAGAGGGGTCACTAATGTTGTTGTT
>NW_006399836.1:10834518-10836584 GCF_000299155.1 Elephantulus edwardii
GAATCTTGCTTGCATGTGAAATCAATGACACTGTTCTGTAGTTTCCACACTCAGTTGGGTCACCTTTCTTTGGAATGGGAACAAATATAGATCTCTAATAAGATGTGGATAAATGTCTAAAGTGGGAAGGGGATGAGGACAGGAGGGCTGAGAGTGAGGAGGGGAGGAAATGACAGAGTCACAAAAGTTTGGCGGCTGGAGGGAAGACAGGATAATAGTGAGCATAGACAATGGTGATTAATTTTATAAGACACACAATATGTTTTGCAGAAACATGTTTAGAGCTGGCAATATTAAAGCCATGGTACAAGCCTTCAGGACAATTGAGATCATTAAGGTCCCTGAAAATGGCTACATCTGAAAAAAAAAAGACACACAATATGGGAATGATTGTATGAAATATAATGTGAGTGATTTAAAAAACAAAACAAAACAAAAAATATATATATACATTTTTAGTAGGATTTTAATGCAGTAAGATGCTGCACTGCAATCCCAAAGGCACAAAGTTCAAATCCACCAGCTGCTCCACAAGAGAAAGATGAGCAATCTCCTCCATGTGATTTGTCTCTGTAAACTGGTGGGTCATTTATGGGTTGGTTCCGACTCAACGGTTCACACCACCACAACACATGGGGCCGTCATGCCTGGGCCTACACGGTTGTTACAATTTGAAATCTATTTGACAACAGTGATTTTCATGAGTTCGGCATTTATCGAGCTCATGATGGTGCTAAACTTCATAAAATGTGAATAATCTCATTTAATTCTCACAAAAGCCTAAGAGGGAGATCTTTTTAAGAAGTTGATGTTATCAAGAGGGGCCAATCTTTGGAAAAGGACATCATCTGTGGAAGGGCAGGGGTTCAGCAAAAGAGAGGGAGAGCCTCAATGAGACATAGTGACACAGTGGCTGAACACTGGGCTCAAATAATGTGAAAATAGATAATGGTGACTAATACAATGGTTAAAATAGCAATTCTTTAACGATAAAAATTTTACCACAACCAAAAAAAAAAAATCTAAAAACTTTACCTTTTTTTATTAATTATAAAGCTACCTTCTCTAAGGGAGAAACTATTTAAAAAAAAACCCACACAATTTTTCATTTATATTGTGTTCAAACATTCATATACATTGTATTTTATATAACTGGTTCCTATTGATCTATGCTTTCTATTACCCCATATTTTCGAGTCTCACTGAATCCTTCCTATTCCTTCACACACTCCCAATATGCCCACTTAACTCTGCTATCCTGGCAATTTCCACCCTCCTCTTTTTTCTGCCCCCTTTACATTCCTCTTTGGGCTTTTATCTGCATCTTAACTAGTTATCCTTCTGTTTTTACAATAATGGTCTTATGCAGTTTTTGTCTTTATAAGATTGAGTTCACTCAGCATAATGCTCTCTAGACTCTCCCATATGTAGTATTTTATATTTTTATTTCATGTAAGTATATTTTATAACAGGAAGTATACTCTCTCATTATATATAATATTTTATAAAATTGCTGCTCCTTAGTGCTGCATAGTATTCCATTGCATGAATGTATTACAATTTCTCAATCCATTCTTTTTTTTTATTATTGGCATGTGGTCTGTTTCCATATTCTTGGTATTGTGAATAACACTGCTATGAACACGTTGTTGTGGTGGTTCTCAGGTGCCATCAAGACGAGTATGACTCATAACAACTCTGTGAACAAAAGATCTAACCTCGTTCTGTCCTGCACCATCCTCACACTTCCTGACACACAAGAGCCCATTGTAGCAGTCACCATATCAATCCACTTGGTTGAGGGTCCTCATCTCTTTTGCCAACTAGCCACCCTTCCGAGCATCATGTCCCTCTTCAAGGAATAGCACATCCTCCAATATATCCAAAGTATGTGAAGCAAAGCCTCATCATTCTTGCCTCCAAAAAGCACTCCAGCTGCACCCTCTCCAAGACCTATCTGTTTATTCTCTTGGCCGTCCATGGGATGTTCGGTGCTCTTCTCCAACACAAAAGCTCAAAGGTGTCAATTATTTTCCTGTTGTCCTTATTCATTGTCCAGCTCTCAG
>NW_006399836.1:10836879-10841799 GCF_000299155.1 Elephantulus edwardii
ATAGGTGTACCTATTTCCATTCATGCCTCAGTTCTAATTTTCTTGGCTCAATAACCTGCGTTATGCAGATCACACAACCTTGCTTACTGAAAGTGAGGAAGACTTGAAGAACTTGTTGAATACCAAGGAATGCAGCCTTCAGTATGGATTATGTCTCAATATCAAGATACGATGTTGGGAAGGGTGGAGGGTCAGCAAAGGAGAGGAATACCCTCAACCAGGTGGAGTGACAAGGTGACTGCTGCAATGGCTCTTGTTTGTCAGGAAACGTGAGGATAGCGCAGGACAGGACTGGGTTCAGATCTCTTGTTCATAGGGTCGCAATGAGTCATATTCAACTCAATAGCACCTAACAACAACAACATATTCCTAGCAGTGCCGTAGCTGGGTCATATGGGATTTCTATACTCAACTTTTTAAGGAAACATCAATTTGGCTTCTTGAGTAGTTGTACCCTGAGTTCTCCTTTAAGGTCAGAGTCTTTATGTTACTTTTCATATGAGAAAACAGAAGCTCAAGGAAATGAAGTGACTTGTCCAAGTTCACTGCCATTTACCTGCAGCATCAGGATTTAAGTTCAGGACTCAAGAGGACAAATCCTGCTGACTCCCCAGGGTTCTGGGCACAGAGGTGGCAGGGCAGCTGAGACCACCTTCTAGTTAACAGTCCTGGGTCTAGGTCCTGTTCTTCAACCCACATGAACTCAGGAAAGCTCCAGAGTCTCCCTGAGATCTTGAGGGTCTCTGCAGCTCTGGCTTTGTGTCCTCTCTTCACGTCCTTGAGCCATAGATGACAGTGTGCAGCAGCATCTGCAGGTTTTACAGAGCAGCAGCTGTGGCTTCACCTCCCCAGGGAAGCTTATCCCTACTGACCAAGGCTGAGTTATCACCCTTCGTGTTCTCAGCATTGCATAGTAATTTATCTGCAAATTCCCCAAGGGCCAGGGAGGCAGCAGACCCCCAAGAGCATGAAGGTTAGGTAGGAGACAGGAGAGAGCAGTGGGAACTGTGGGTAAAGGAGCAGGCCCCTGCCCAATACACAGCTCCCTTTCAGCTCCAGATTCAGATCATCATTCAGGAAGGTATCAATCTGAATTTGGCTTAAGGAAGCCATTCTGGAGCTTTATTGGAAATCTGCAAAAAAAATAAAAATGTCAGCTCGAAATACATTGCATTAAGAACGACATAGATGTTTGCTGCCCCATCACAGTGCAAAATGCATCAGCTGCTAACCAAACAGTTGGCAGTTCTGAAACAGCAGGCGCTGCTCAAGAATGGTAGAAGGCTTCTGCAGATAAACTGCCTTGGAAGCCCAGCAGGAGGGCACCAGGAGGCAGAATCGGCTCAGTGGTTGTGGCTGGGATAGCTTGCCTCCTTTCCTCACCAGGCTTTAGACAACTTGAGAGCATGCTTGGGTTTAATGCCCCTTTCTTTCTTTCTCCCCTGAGTTCAAGATCTTGCTCCCTGCAAGTGACCAATGATTGCATTTCATATTGCAGATCCTGCCCCAGCTAAGGCCCCCACAGGCTGGTGGCAAATAAACAAAATAGTTGTAGTTGTTGTTGTTGTTGTTGTTGTTGTTGTTGTTGTTGTTATGCACTCTTGAGTCAGAACCTACCCATAGCTGACCCTCCAGCAGGTTTTCTAAGGCTTTAAATTGCACAAGAGGAAACTTCATTTTTCTCCTGCAGAGTATCTGCTGGATTCAAACCACAAACCTATGCATTGGTAGCACAAATCACCAAAGCTCCCAACATGAATTGTAGTTGACATGAATTAAGAGTTTGCTACAGTTTACCCTGGGACCTCACCCTGATGGACTGCATAGAAATCAGATTGACTGCCTCTATAATCAACAGTCAAAACCAGGCCAGGTACAAACTGTGAAACAGACATCAATTACTTATGTATATGTTCAATTTGAAGCTGACTAACATTAAAACAAAACCACAAGAACCAAAAGATGACCTTGACTCTACCCCACCTCAATTTAAAAATCATCTAAAGAATCAGTTTGAGGCATTGAACACCAGTAATCGAAGATCAGATGTGTTGTGGGATGACATCAAGGATATACTCAGGAGCTCTGGTGGCCTAGTGGTAAGGAGCTGCAACTACAATCCCAGAGGCATACGGTTCGAATCCACCAGACGCTCTGCCAGGGAAGGAGGGACAATCTCCTCCTGTACCAGTCAGATCTGATTTGACGGTTCACTCCCACAAAAATAATAAAATAAAAATAAAAAATTTATAAAAAGGAAAATAAAAAATAAAAAAGGATATACTCTACAAAGAGAGCCAAAGGTCATTACAACAGAGGAGAAAGAAAAAACAGATATGGATGTCAGAAGAGACTCTGAAAATTGCACTAGAGTGTCAAGAAGCCAACACAAATGGAAGACATGCTAAACAGAAGATTTGTTTGCTTGGCTCCACAATCAACACTGCTGATACCAGCAACCAGGAAATCAAAAGACTAATTGCATTGGGAAAATCTGCTGCCACAGACCTCTCCAGAGTGCTGAAGGGCAACAGTGTCAGTCTGGAGATTAGGTGTGCCTGATGCAGCCCATGGCCTTCACAATTACTTGCTATGCATCAGAAAGCTGGACAATGACTGTGGATGATAGAAGGAGAATTGACACTTTTGAGCTGCAGTGCTGGAGAAAAGTATTGGATATACCGTTGGTGGAAGAGTCATCAACAACCTGCATTATGCAGATGGCACAACCCTGCTCGCTGAAACTGAGGAGGACCTGAAGCGCTTGCTGCAGAAGGTCAAGGACTGCAGTCTTCAATACGGATTGAAGCTCAGCATCAAGAAAACAGACTGTCACCACAGGACCAATTGGCAGCATCAGTATGGATGGTGAAGAGATTGAGATAGTTAACAGTTTTAGTTTACTTGGCTCCACAGTCAACACTCTTGGTAACAGCAGCCAGGAAATTAAGAGACGAATTGTATTGGGAATGTCAGCTGTGAGGGACCTCTCAAAAGTACTGATGAGCAACGATGTCAGGCTGGAGACTAAGATGCACCTAATCCAGGCTATAGTCTTCGCAATTACGTGCTATGCATTGGAGAATTGGACAGTGAATAGGGATGACAGAAAGAGAATTGATGCCTTTGAGCTGTGGTGCTGAATAAGAGTGTTGAATATACCATGGAGTGATAGCAGAACAAACAGGTTTGTCCTGGAGAGGGTGAAGCCGGAGTACTCCTTGGAGTCAAGGATTCTGAAGCTTCGTCTGACATACTTTGAGCATGTTGCAAGGAGGGACAAGTCCTTAGAGAGGGACATCATGTTTGAGAGAGTGGAGGGACGGCGCAGGAGAGGAAGACCCTCGATGAGATGGATCGATTCTGTAATTGGGGTGGTGGGAATGAGTGTGTTTGAGATGGTGAGGTTGGCACAGGATAGAGCGGCATTTAGGGTTCTTGTACATAGGGTCGCTATGAACTGCAAGTGACTCGATGGCACAGAACAACAACAACCAGGAGAACAAACAGTTTTGCCATAGAGAGGATGAAACCAGCCTGCTCTTTAAAGGCAAGGATTCCGAAGCTTCATCTGACATACATTGGGCATGTGGCCAGAAGGAAACAGATTTTGGAGAAGGACATCATGCTTGGGAGAGTGAAGGACAGTGCAAGAGAGGAAACCCTGGATGAGATGGATTGACTCAGTGATGGGGGTAAGAGAGGTAAGTGGTTAGAAACAATAAGGTTGGCTCAGAATAGAGGAGGGTCAGAGCTACTATACACAGGATTGCTATGAGTTGCAAGTGACTCGATGGCACATAACAACTTTGAGAAGACAAAGTAAAGTATTATGAGAGATTATGCAGACAGTTGGAGATGGGCAATAAAAAGGAAAGCATTTGCTTGGCATTTCTCAAGCTGAAAAAAAAAATGAAAAGCAAATTCAAGCTTCCAGTTAATACTGAGAGAGGCTATGGGCAAAATCTCAAATGATTCAGAAAATGTCAAAAGATGGAGGCACCCTAGCAACATCAGAATAGAAGCTTTTGTTGAATAATAATGGATAATTTTTAAAAAATAATCTATCATCTCACTGCAGTAGCAACAGCAAAAGTCAACATGGCAGCAAACAACAAATGCTGGCGGGGATGGGGAGAGATTGGAACTCTCACTCTCATTTGCTGACTGTGGGAAAGTAAAATGGGACACTCTACTATAGAAGGCAGTCTGGCACTTTGTTAGAAAGTTGGAAATAGAAATACCATTTGACCCAGCTGTCCCACTACTGGGAATATACCCTAAAGAAACCAGAGCTGTGACACAAACAGATGTAGGCACAACCATGTTTATTGCAGCATCACTCACAACAGTGAAGAGATGGAAGCAGCATAGTGCCCATCAACAAATAAATGGGTAGAAAAAACTTGTACATTCACACAATGCAAGTTTATGCAGAACTGAAAAAGATTGAACTTGTAAAATACTATACAACATGGATGAGTCTGGAAGACATTAGACATAGTGAGATATCTCTGTCACAAAAGGACAAATACTGCATAGAAACACTTATAACAGTAAGATGGGCACAGGGAGAGGTTGAGCAGGGAAAGAATAGCTAGATCGTGAACATGACACTGGAATGGAAGGAGGGAGTGGATGTTTAGTTGTGTGTTTGGCAATTGACCATGAACAAGAAATGCATTATGAAGTGAGTTGGAGGTATGAGCAGAGAGAAAATGTGTACCAGTGAATAAATAAAAACCTATCCTTTCTGTTCTGGCAGTTCTCTGCTGATGTGCTGTTCTAATCGTTTTTGGATGATCTTCAGCAGAATCTTGCTTGCATGTGAAATCAATGACACTGTTCTGTAGTTTCCACACTCAGTTGGGTCACCTTTCTTTGGAATGGGAACAAATATAGATCTCTTCCAGTCAGTTG
>NW_006399836.1:10843556-10895960 GCF_000299155.1 Elephantulus edwardii
GCGTTTGGCGCAGGATAGAGCAGGGTTTAGGGCTGTTGTGCATAGGGTCGCTATGAGTCGGAAACGACTCGACAGCACATAACAACAACAACAACAAATCCTTTCTGTAAACTTCCACTAAATCACAACATAAAAAAAGAAGATGGAGGGAATCTTCTACAGTGACACAGAGTCTCTGTATCAAGAAGAACTAGTCAACATTGAAACATTTCAGTGACAAAGAGCCAGGGGTTATTAAGGAAGAAGTTCAAGCTACACTGAAGGAATCTGCAAAACACAAGGCTCCAGGAATCGATGGGATACCAATTGACATGTTTCAACTAACAGATGAAGCCCTGGACGTGCTCATCACATTTTTCTGGCTCATCTGTGCCAGGAAATTTGGAGGACAGCTGTCTGGCCAACAGATTGGGAGAGCTTCATATTTGTTCCCATTTCCAAGAAAGGTGATCCAACAGAATGTGGAAATTAGTAAACTATATCATTAATACTACACGCAAGCAAAATATTACTGAAAATCATCCAAAAACAGCTAGAACAGTACATAGATATGGAACTGCCAGAAGTTCTCTGGGTTTAGAAGAGGCTGTGGTAGCAGGAATATCTTTGCTGATATTGGATGGATTCTGGCTGAAAGTAAAGAATTCTGTAAGAGTCAATATGTGTATTATTAACTATGCAAAGGCATTTGACTATGTGAATCTTAACAACTATGGCTAACACTGAGAAGAATGGGAAACTCAGATCACTTAAGTGTGCTCATATGAAACCTATACCTAGAGCAAGAAGCCATTGAACAGAACAAGGAAATACTGCATGGTTTAAAAGTAAGAAAGGTGTGCATCAGGGTTGCATCCTTTCTCAATACCTATTCAATATGTTGAGTAAATTATTTGAGAAGTGGACTCTATGAAAAAAAATGTGGTATCAGGATCAGAGGAAAACTCATCAACAACTTGCATGATGCAGATGACACAACTTTGCTTGCTGAAAGTGAAGAAGACAAGAAACACTTGCTGCAGAAAATCAAAGACACAGACTTCAATGCAATTACACCTAGACATTAAGAAAACAAAAATTCTGACCACTGAACCAATAAGCAACATGGTAGATGGAGAAAAGGTTGAAATTTTCAATTACTTCATCTTACTTCAATCCACAATCAATACCCTTGGTACTAGCAGTCAGGAGATCAGGAGACATATTGCACTGGGAAAGTTTGCAGTCTGGGACCTCTCTAAATTTCTGAGGAGCAATGATGTGTCAGATTGAAGACTAAGGTGTGCTTCATTCAGGCCACAGTCTTTTCTATCACTTGCTATGCATCTGAGAGCTGAACAATGAACAAGGATGACAGAAGAAGAACTGATGACTTTGAGTTGTGGTGTTGGAGAAGAGCACTGACTATGCCATGGACTGTCAAGAGAACAAACAGATGCATCTTGAAGAAGGCGCAGCCAGAGGGCTCCTTGGAGGCAAAGGCGACAAAGCTTCATCTCACACACTTTAAACACATAGTTTCCAAGCATAATGTCCCATTCCTTGGAAAGGTAAGGGTTAATGAGAGATAGGAAGACCCTTCACAAGATAGATTGACACAGTGACTGCAGCAAAGGGTTCAAGCATGTCAGAAATGATGAGGATGGCACAGGATAGGACGGGGTTCAGGTCTGTTGTTCAGAGGGTCAATATGAGTCATACAATATACTCGGCAAGAACCCCTGGTGGTACAATGGTTACAGTGTTCAGCTACTAACTGAAGACTTGGCAATTAGAACCCAACCCGGGCTCTGAAGGGGACAAGTGTGGCAGTCTGCTTCCGGAAATATTACAGCCTTGAAAATCCTATGGGGCAGTTCCACTCTGTCAATGGACTCACTATGAGTCAGAATGCCAAGCAATGCTACGTATGGTATAAAGCATGTATGTACTATCTGACTTCATTCTTACTACCTCCCTGCTTTCAGGTGAATTTTAAAAGGGTATGCTGAAGTCCTAACTTCTAGTGTCTATGTGTATGACCTTGACTGAAAATAGAGCCATTGCAGAAGCAATTAGTTCGGTTTGGATGAGGTCATGCTGGATTAGAGAACAAAACTACATGAAAGTCATTGCTGTCAAGTCGACTGCAGACCACAGGGACCCTCTACGCCAGAGTACCACCCATAGGATGTCCAAGCTGTGACTGTTATAGGAGCAGACCACCACATCTTCCTCCCAATGCCTTGTGTCCTTTTCCAAAAAAGGAGAAGACTCAGAGACCCAGGGATGTAGGTGAGAAGGCCGTGTGGAGGTAGAGACAGGGAAGGAACTCAGAAGTGCCAGCAGCCACCAGCAGCTGGACGAGGAGAATGAGGGTCATCCCTAGATGCTTTGGAGGAAGCATGGCCCTGCCAGCACCTGATTTCAGAGCTATGAGGAAAAATGTCCATTTTTTCAAATGATCTAGTTATGGTTCTTCCTTACTGCAGCACCAGGAAACTAAGGTGTTCCCTAAGTGGTGGATACCACGGTTGCATCCATTTTACAGATGGGGTGGTTAAGGCTCTGAGTTTGTCTCATGCCTTGCCCAAGGTCACACGGTTTAGTGGCAAATCAGATTCAAATGCAGACAGTGTGACTTCCCTGGTACCTGAATGCACCTGCTGTGGCACCTGCTGTCCCACGGGACCCCCATGCATCATCCCAAGTCATCCCTAACCATCACCCCCATGACAGCACCTGGCAGGTACTGGGCACTCACCCACACACTCCTAGGCACCTGCCAGGCATTCTCAGTGCTAAGAAAAGAACAGTAGGGACCAGGACAGGCGACACAAACAGAAGTGCAAACGCTGTGCTGCAGAAAGTGGGCCCGGGCTCCTGAATGGGGCCGCTCCAGCCCACGGGTGCACAGCAAAATCAGTGTTCATCTTTGACCCAGGACCCTCACATCATAGCTTCCGGCAGAAGATGTGTGGGGCAGGAGGCAGGATGCAAGGAGCAGCCGGGTCATTGCTCAGCCCATTCAAACAGTCAAAGGCTCTCTAAACTAGCTAAATGGTGCCGAAGGAAATGGAAATCTATTTTGCCTCCTGTCACCAGGCCTGCAAATCCTGATATATCTTGGGCCACGGCTGCAAAGTGGATGGCTCAGCACTTGGAGAGATGCCCGCACGAGGCAGGAAGTGGGGTGGATGATTCAACAGGTGCCTCTCTATTCTGAGAAGCGGTCCTGTGATGGCTGAGTGTACGTCCAGCTGAAATGAAAGAGCATTTTGAATGCTGACCATCAGAATGTACCGCCAGCCTCCCTTTCTTCCGGGGAACTTGGAGCATTCTGTGGGGCTTTAATCCTTTCAGGTCTTCTATTTTTAAAATTTTCTGGGGCAACAGGGCTCTGGGGAAGCTGGGGTGGGCTGGTGACTCAAAGGCTTCTCTTCTTATGAGCACACCCTCCAACAGGACGATGAAATGCTGGGGTTCAGCCAGGGAGCCTGGCCACAACGTCAAGGCCTCCCCTCAGTCTTTCTCATCTGTACAATGGGGAGAGTAACCCAGGTCCACCAAAACTGCAAAGTGTGCTACAGACTCACAGTCCCTCAGCTGGAACCCTCAGGGCTCAAGTGTCAGCTAACTCTGATCCTTCAGACTGCAGAAAAGCCTACAGTATATCTACTGTGACATAATGTTCCCAGGAGACTCTGGGGAAGTACTCAACACTCACTCATTTTCCTGCCCCAAAATCTGCAAATAGTTACATTAAACTCAAACTCTGGCTCTGGAACTGACTCAAAACTGACCCTCCAGCAGGCTTTTGAAGCTTATAAATCGCTCAAACGGACACTGTCCATCTTTTCTTCCCTGAAGCTGCTGGAGGATTTGAACTCACAAAGATAAAAAACCATTTGGGTTTGCAGTGCAACCCCCTACAGACTACACCACCAGAGCTCTGTCACACTGAGTGACAAGTAAAGACTACAAGCAACCTCACCCCAGATTTGCTGGCAAATGGCAAATGCTGGTCCCCAAGTTATGACAAAATTTTTCATTTTCAGAGCTTTCTGGGTTGGGAGGGAATGTGCAGGAGTGCCAGCTCTGGTTTCAGGCACATCCAAGTCTTCATTCCAGCTCTGACCAGCTGGCCGAGCTTAGGCAAGACACTCCATGTCTCGGCACCTCAGTTTCTTCACCTGTAAAATGGGAGTGACCACACCCGTGGTGGCTCTCTGGAGGCACCCGGGAGTTTCAACATTGCTGCACTGTGAGGGCACCTTAGCGGATCCAGCATGATCAGGTCTCGAGGCAGACCTCCTTTAAGCAAACCCATGAGACTAATACAGAAACGAATGGAAAACAAAAATTAAACTTGCTGATACGGAGTCGGTTCCACCTCTAGGAAATCCCACCTGTCGTAGAGTAGAATTGCTCCCCTGAATTTCCATGGCTGTAAACTTAACCAAAACTGATCTCTAGGCTGAAGAGATGAAATGATGAGACAGTTGCAGGATCCAGATGGAGCAAAAAGCTCACTAGCTTTGCCAAGGACCCCACATGCATGTTCAGTGCAGGTCACACCCCTGAGGCTGCCCCCAAACTGAACTGTGGTTGTGACCAAACCATGGAGGTTACTAATTCTTTTCCATCAGACCTCATGCTGGGAAATATCTCCCTCAGGACGTCAATGCCAAACCTGAGAATGATGGCCAAGCTGGCACACAATATCAACCAACTTGAACACTCATTCCATTGCATTTGAGTGGAAACCAACTCCCAGCTAACCCTCTGCTGGGTCTATGAGGCTGGAAGTCACACAGACTGTCCATCTTTCCCTCAGAGCCGCTGGTGGGTTCAAGCTCCCTGAGAGGAGTGGCCTTTGGATTATCAGCACACTTCTCTGCAAACGATGTCACCAGATCCCCCTCACCATCATATGAGTCACCATCAAAGCTGAGTGCTTGTGAGAAAGAAGGGGGGGCTATCAATAATGACATGAGGCTGAAGGAATAACGGTTGTGGGGAAACACGGTGTGATCCACGCCAGTGTCCTCTCCTCCAAAGGAACTTTCCCAGTATCTTTCCATTTTGGACAGGCACTGACGCTGACCTCCTCCAGGAGATTCAATGACTAACATTTCATTCCTGCTCAGACCGGCTGTTAGCACTGCAGTTTTTATGTGACACCGTCCTTCATTTCCTGTGCCTCATGCCAACACGAGTATTTTAATGCCAGTTTTGCTGGTAGTAAAATGAGGTTCAGAGAGTCATGGTCACCAACCAAGGTCACACAGATAGTGAAAGACAGAGCTGGAGTTTCATTTACTTACTCATTCAACAAACATCGATGGAACATCTATCATGTGCCTGGAATAGAATTCAGCATCGAGAACACTGCAAGGAACCAGACTCTCGATGAGGGTCCTGTTAGTGCAACCCAAACCCATCGTCATTGAGTCATTTCTGGCCCACAGCACTCCCCCTCCCCCAACTGATTTTGCAAGGCTGTAAATCTTTATGGAATGTGACCACCTTAGGGAAGGTGACCGCCTTAGGGAAAGGGACCACCTATCTTTTTCTCCCACAGAGTAGCTACTGGGTTTGAACTACTGACCCTTCGGTTGACAGCCTAACATGTTCCGCACTACGTCACCAAGGCTCTTTCCTGTTAATGGAGGGAGGTTAAAAGAAGCACGCTTATAGTTGTGAGAAGTAAGTGAAGACCTTGAGATGGGCTGTGTGCTGAAGGAGGACTTAGGTGCAACATCTGTAGGGCTAAAGCTCAGGGGAACACCTCTGGGAGGTGGAGGGGTGTTTGAGCCAAAGTTGGAAGAGGAGGAGGAACTGGCCAGGGGAGGCCTGGGGGAAGCCCCTGCCAAGGGGAATAGCCCTGCACCTGGATGAGCCCTTTGTGTTTCCACATGTGGCCTTTGAAGCAGGAAGGAGGATGGGAAGTGGTCTTCTTGGCCATGGGGCCAATTCATTCCCTTCAATGAATCTCTTTACCATGCCTCTGGCTGGCTACCATCACCTCTGCTCTGATGAGCCCAGTGCTGGGGAGCTCATTTCTCTGCTGAAGCCACTATGCTCCCTTGGGACTACTTTTCAGTGTTTCCTTTTTCTGGTGTGTGTGTTCCCCCACCCCCCACCCCCGCCACATGCCTTCCATCCCCTCCTATCTTTTAATCAGAATTCTAACCAAGTAACAGTTTCCAAACTCTATATTCTCTCACTGTTACTGTTATTTTTATGTACTTTTGAGTCAGAATCCACTCACAGCTGACCTTCCAGCAGATTTTCAGAAGTAGTAAATCACACAGGAAGAGATTGCCCATCTTTCACCTGCAGCGTAGCTGATGGATTTGAACCGCCAGAGTCTGAGTTGGCAGCACAATTCTTTATCACTAAGTCACCAGCGCTCCCTCATTATCATCTCTGGACTCATCAGGACCCCACCACCCACACAACCATTCCCTGCTTGGTGCCCACTCCTCTGCTTTGGGCATTTCCTAGCCTTCTTCTCTGTGCCTCCCTTTCTGTGTGTTCTACTCGGTCTGTCCACTACACCCCTCAAACACCTCCATTCTCTAGCAGACTGCTCTCCACCTGGGCAAAGTCATTCCTTCCCTGCTATATTACCTGGTCATCTCCTTTGAGCTGGCTTTAACCATTTCAAGTCTGCTCACAACCTCTTTGGCTCCAGAATTTTATCAGTGCTTCTCCCACTCAGGGTAGAAGCATTGCATTGTTAACCAGACAAGTTGGCAGTTCAAATCTCCCAGGTGCTCTCCCAGAGAAAACTCAGACAAACTACTTCCACAAACATGGACAAGCCTGGCAACACCACGGAGCAGTTCTGCTCTGCCCTCTAAGGTCACTGTGAGTCACAATCAACCAGATGGCAGTGGGCTTGGTTTGTTTCCCACCCCCTCAGGAAGAGTTCCAGGGTCGTTCCAAGATAGTAAGTGATTCAAAGCTAGGCTGCTAACGTAAAGGCTGGAAGTTTGCACATAACCACAGGTGCCTCAGAAGAAACACCTGGCTAGCTCCTTCAAAAAATCAGCCATTGGGAACACACCGGAACCCAACAGTAACTGGTAGACCATGGATTCCCCGCACTCCAGTCCTTTTAAGGGTTCTGGAGGGTGAAGTGGGGTGGGTACACCCTGACAGTGTAAAGAAGGGACATCCCATTGTCATGTGCAGACTGGACAACAAGACAGGCAGAAAAAGTGACAGCAGGGAGTTAGGAGAGAGAACCAATGCAAGGCCTCCCACCCAAGCTTGGGGAACCACAACTGGGAAGGAGACAGAACCCTCCAAACTCATTTTTATCAGGGGGGCGGGGGCAAAGGCTTCTGGGCCAAAATATGGACAAGATGATTCAACTTTAACCCAAGTCACCAAGGGAGGATGCAGCAGATGGCCTGAGAGCCCACAGAGGGAAGAAGAAAAACACCATCAAAGCATGTCAGCAAAAATACATTTCCCTTTATGTTTTAAAATAATGACAATTTATTACTAAAATTAACTGCACCAGAGTTCATTGAATGAGTCCTGGTGCCCTAGAGGGTAAGGTTAATCCAAAGGTGAGGATTGTTGTGTACCATAGAGTCGGAACCACCCCATAGCTGACCCTCCTGCAGGTTTTCAGACAGTTGAGTCGCACGAGAGAAGACTGTCCATCCTTCTTCCACAGATCAGCTGGTGGATTTGCCTTTGGGACTGCAACACAGCTCCTTACCACTAGGAAACCCAAAGGTAGCTGGTTCGAATCCACCCGCTGCTTCACAGGAGACATGAGCAATCGCCTCCCATATGATTTACAGCCTCTGAAAACCTGCCAGAGGATCAGATATGAGTCTGTTGTGACTCAAGGGCACACAACAACGACAATGTTGAAGGAAAGAATCCTGGTGGAACAACAGTTATGTGTTCAGTTGCTAACGAAAAATGGAGCGGTGCAAGCCCACCCTGAGCTGCTGTGGGAGAAACGGCTGGCGATCACTTTAAGACGGCAGCCTGTCATTGCTGTGTGTCATCAAATTGTAACCAACTCATAGCAGACCCTCGAGCTGGTTTTCAGAAGCAGGAAACTGCCCATCCTTCTCCCACAGAGCACCTGGTGGATTTGAACCGCATGCCTTTGGGATTACAGTGCAAGTTCTTACCACTATGCCATAAGGCAGTTCTACCTTGCCTTAAACAGTTGATCTGGCATCAGAATTGACTCCACAGTGCACATGAACAACAAGAGCCTATGCGAATATGTGCCCAGAATGATGTGCTAAATTCATTCTCTCATTTAATTCTCATTAAGCCCCCCCATACATAAACCAACTCAACAAATATGTATTACTAGGCACTGAAGCATATTGCTTTACTAATCAAAAGGGCACACTTCTCTGGCAATTTGACTCGAGCAGTGTCTGCAAAGGAGAAAACTGCCAGTTGGGATTTGCCAGTTGTCCCTTCGCGGAAAAATGTGGCCCTTTCCTCGAAAGATGTACAGCTTTGGAAACCTGAAGGCGTGTCTCCAGGAGATGGAATCTCCTCAGTGGTAGTGGGGTTTATTTAGTTTGGTTTTTGAAGAAGGTTTTGAAGTCAAATAGTCTGTCCATGCTAACCCAACTGGTAAGTGAAAGCTCTAGGTACCTTAGCACACATGCTTGATTTTCACCCTCACAGCATCCCCTTATTTTTATCTACAATTAACAGAAAAAGAAACTGAGGCACAAAGAAAGGAAGCAGCTCAGACCATGGCCTAGCCTAACCTAGATCCCAGCTTTGTCTAGTAATAGGTATGTTGTTGTTGTTGTTGTTGTTGTTGTTGTTAGGCACCATCTAGTTGACTACAGCTCAAAGCAACCCTATGAACAATACATTAGAACTATGACTTAACCTCCACCATTCTATCTCTGATACACTCGAGTCCATTGTTACAGTCCTGCGTCGATATGTACTTTCCAATAAAGAAGACAGACAGGGAGATGAAGCCTAGAAGGCAAGGCAGGAAAGGGTCTGACTTTGAGCAAATCAAATAAGGCAGAATGTTTTCACAAGATTCAGTTTTGAAACTCTCTGGAGATGGAAACAATTCAAGTGCTCATTATCTGAGCAATGGTTAAAGGAACTACGGTAAGTTCACATAGTGGAGTATTACGCAACACTCTATGAACTTTGATAAATGATGATAGTTCTTATAGAAAGGCTTCCAGCCTTTTGTTCATAGGGTCACTATGAGTTGTGCTCAACTTGACCACAATCAACGACAAAGAATGATAAAGAAACACTACTTAACGTGGATGAATCTAAGATGAAATTATGCTAAGTGACCTAAGACAGCTACAAAAGGACATTGTATAAAGGTCCTTATTATAAAAAGAAAGGTTTACACACAGGTAAGATCATTCTTACATGGTTTCCAGGAACTGAAAGGAGAGCAAAAATTAATAGGTGAGTTGAGGGAACAGAAAGGCAATATACAATAATAATAATAATAGATGTCGTAATGCACTAGTTAATCAACCACACATTCTAAAACAAAATAAGTGTGAATGATTGAATCAAAATCCAGTATGTTTTGTAAATTTTCACTCAAATCACAATAAAAAAGTAAAAATAAAAAGCAAGCAACATAAAAGGTCACTAGGAATTGAAACCTATTCGAGGATAGTGAGGGGGCTTTGGAGGGACCGCTTGTTTTGGGGGTTCTGTGTTTTGTTCTGGTCTTAGTCTCTTCCTATAAGTGTCCTGGGGATGTGGTGGTTAAAGCACTCAGCCACTAACCTGAAGGCCTGCAGGTGAAGCCAGGAGATGTTCCACAGGAGAAATACACGGCAACCAGCTTCCACAAAGGTTTAGATCTTTGGGCAGGTCTGTATCCTATAGAATGCCTGTGAGTCAACGCTGACTGTGTCACAGGGTTAGGTTTTCAATTTGTAGTCTCACAAGATTAAGATTTTCAAATTGTTCCAAGGAAGACTCCCAACAGAAACCCCTTAGACTACAGCTGCTGAGAAGATGGACGGCTGCAATGTGCCAGTGGGGCTCAGTCCTTCATCCAGAATCACAGTCGTCAATTCAAACGCCAGTTCCTGAGCTCCAAATTAAATATCTGGAATAACCATCTTTGTGAGACTCAAAATCTGTTTTTAAACTTTTGCTAGGCACCATCCAGTCGACCACCACTCTGAGTGATCCTGTGAATAAAGTTTAGACCCTATGATCTAAACTTTTTCCTATATTGCACCATCTTCATGCTTGAACCCATTTTTACAGTCACTCTGTCAATCCGTCTCGAGGGCCTCCCTCTTTCCCTGTAGTTTTTTAAACTACAGTAACTGTTGCTGTACAATCTTTTGAACATTGTGGATCTGAACACACTGAGAAGAATGGGAATCCCAGAACTCTTAATCTTGCTAATATGGAATCTGCACCTAGACCAACAAGCTGTGGTCTGATTGGAGCAAGACACATGGTTTAAAATCAGGAAGGGTGTGTGTCACAGCTGTATCCTTTCTTTATACCTATTCAATCTGTATGTTGAGCAAATAATTCGTGAAGCTGGACTCTATGATGAAAAACAGCATCAGAATTGAAGGAACACTCAACAACCTGTATTATGCAGATGATACAACTTTACTTCCTGAAGGTGAACAAGATCTGAAACACCTGCTGCAAAAGATCGAGGCCTTCGGTATGGATTACATCTCAACATCAAGGAAAACCACACCTCAGGACCAACAGTCAACATCATGATAGATGGAGAAAGGAATGAACCTGTCAATTATTTCATCTCGCATGAGCCAACAATCAACATCCTTGGCACCAGCAGTCAGGAAATCAAGAGACGTATTGATTTGGCAAGTCTGCTGTCAGGGACCTCTCCAAAATGCTGAAGAGTAATGATGTCGGTTTGAAGACTAAGGTGCACCTGAGTTAGGCCATGATCTTTTCAATCACCTGCTAGGATCAGAGAGCTGGACAATGAATAAGGATGACTGAAGACTTGTTATCTTTGAGTTCTTTTGTGGTCCTGGAGAAGAGTACTGAATATTCCATGGAGCGTCAAAAGAACAAACAGGTATGTCCTGGAAAAAGTGCAGCCAGAGTGCTCCTTGGAGGCAAAGATGGCGAACTTCTTCCCTCATACTTTGTGCATGGTGTTAGAAGCTATTCCTTACAAAGGAGAGAAGACACCCTCAGTGATATGGTTGACAAACTGACTTCAGCAATGGGCTTTAGTGTGTCAGAGATGATTAGGATGGCACAGGACAGGGGAGGGTTCATGTGGGCTGTTCACAAGGTTGCTGTGAAACTTATTCGACTCAATAGTACCTAGTAACAACCCTGACCCAGGTTACCCTTCTTCGGCCTTGGTTTCTCTAAGTTGCTCTTTGCACCGACCAGTCGTAAGAGACCAAAGTTGACCCTCTAACAGGTGTTCAGAAGCTGTACGTCTTTCTCTCGCGGAGCACCTGGTGGATTCGAACCTCCCACCTTTGGGTCGGGAGTTCATCTCCTTAGCGCTAAGCCATCAGAGCTCACTTACCCTATAAGGGGAGGAAGTAAAGATAAACTCTGAATTAGATACTAGTCTCTTCCTTTTGCTGTCAAGAATCAAATCACTGTGTCCGGTTAAAGAGGGCGGGAGCCGCGGGGGCTTATGGGATACAGAGGGCACAAACAGTCCCGTGGAGAATTCTGGGATACAGAGTGGCTGTCAGTCTTTCCCGCCCCTCGGCTGCCAAAGCATGGCCTCCACGTTTCACGGCGCCCTGACGTTACTATAATCACACCTCTTGCGTTTTGGCGTCTCAGCGGCAAATCCCCAAACTCCGCCAAAAGCAGTGACGACTTTCCGGGTTGACGTACGCTTTACGGCTCGCGCGTCCTTCCGCCCATCTCGGCCGCCGTGGGAGAACAATTTACGACAAGCGCTAGTGGTGTTTACGGCGCCGGCTGCTGCGCGCGCATCTTTTTCTTTCTCTTTTTTCCTGCTTCTGAGTGCTGCTGGTGGCTACGATCGTCTGCCCGGATCATCTCCGGCCATCGGGCTCGGCCGAGGCCACTGCAGGTGAGCGGCTTGTTGTGTGATGTCCCGCAGGCTTTCGGAGCCGGTTCGGGCTGGATCCGACCTTCGGGGGTCTACCGGAAGAGACTTTTACGTCTCCGTCTTGCTGCCGCTGCTTCTCAGCTGGGCGGGACGGAAGCCCACTTTAGGGGCCAGCAAGTCCAGATCGCTATTGAGCCTGGACCAGTGGACGATGCCTCTGGCTTCAGTGGAGTTCTGTTCAGTGACGTCAGGGCGTATTTGGTTGTCACTTAACACAGCTGGATCTTAGAGCTGCCTTTTCTGAAGTGCCTGCAAACTTCGTGTCTACCAGTGGATTATTGAGGGTGACAAGTTGAGCAATGATCAGCCCTTGTCCCCTTTTCTTCAAAATAGTTGATTGGGTTGGGGGAGATTGATTTCTTATCGGAAATCCCTCTTCCCACGGTCTTGATTAGATCTGTCTCAGTAATCTAGTCACACAAAACTGGCCAGTACAGCTGTCACTACGTATTTTTCCCCACATGGTTCCATTTCCCCTCTAGTTTCATTCCCCTCACTCCATCTTACACCTTGGAAAAGTGCATGTCGTGTCTTGGGCTTGCTTCCTTCTGGGCCTCTTACTTAACTGTTAAATAAAAAGAGCAAACAGTGTGTTTGGTGACTTGGTTGTGTTGTTAGGGGATGATAAAAGTCCCAGAGTTTCTGGCTGTTCACCAACAGTAACAGCAGGGAGAGAGTGTTGCATTTAAGGCAGGCAGGCCCGGATATCACATCAGCTTTAAACTCATGTGCCAGTCAGCTGTTGGAGTTAGCTTCAGATTTTTGAGCATAATACTGGAAGAAAGATTGTGGCAAAAGCTCTGTCATGATACCTGCACATAGAGCTCGATGGGTATTGTGTGAATTGTTCAGACCATAATCTCTTCCTTCTGTCATATTCCTGTTGCATGGCTTAAATTCAGAATGGGAGGGTGAGGCACCTGGGTTCAATCTCTGTTGCTGTCAACCTAGTGTCATCTCTGTAGGAAGCCCCAGCTCACTATTTTGGACCATGAGGAGAGGCCATCAGCCTTTGCTTTTTTTATTTGCTGTCTAGTTTCCATGAAATACTTGTGTAGTCCATTTCGCCCTGGAAGCCAGTTCTGAGAGAGGAACAGTGTACGGTAAATGTGTGGCTTTTGTTAGAGACTGTCAGACAAGCATATGCTTGGCAATTGCTGGTTTATTTGCTCCTGAGAAGCATTACAGCATCATGAAGACAGACTCTGGAACCAGGCGACCATCGTTCCTAGTTCTCATCAACCAGCATTGAGGCATTTGTTAGTTTGATGAAAGCAGCAATTACACTGGTTCCTCACCTCATAGGATTGGTGCAAGGATTTGAGAATTCATGCAGGGTTAGCACTAAAACCAGTGCCTGGTACCCCTGTTATTGTTGTGTACCCTTGGGTTGGAACCAGGTCACAGCTGACTCTCCAGCAAGTTTTCAAAAGCTGCAAAGCACACTGGGGGAGATTGCTCACCCATCCTTCTCCCATGGAGCAGCTGGTGGATTTGAACTGTCTGTCATTGGGTTAGCAATGTCATTCCATACCACTGAGCCAGGAGAGCCCCCTGGCTCCCATATTTGTGAATATTTGAGGTGTGCTGAGTTTTGCCCTAAGGTTTATGGTGACCCCGACCTCCTGGCAGGTGTTTGGCTTGGTTCTGTAGCCACTTGCTGTACACACAGGATTTGGATTATTGAGAGAAAATTGAGAAAGGAAAGTCAAATTTTTAGACCTGCTTGCAGTCTTTTTCCCTCATCACTATGTGAATAGATGTATTTTGTAACTCTACAGAGTAACTGTTGCATTTGATAAAAGAAGCATTTTCTCACTATGTGAATAGATGTATTTTGTAACTCTAGAGAGTAACTGTGTTGCATTTGATAAAAGAAGCATTTTCGTGGGGGGGTGGTCTGAGATTCTCTCAGTGGTCTTATGTAAACTTTAGCAGTGACTCTATGGACTTGACAGATGAGGAGCTTAGGACTTGGGGACGTATTGACTGCCTGGGTGAAGGGCTTTCTCAGATTCAGAATGTGGTTGTTGCCCTTGAAAGGAGGTTATCAAATATCACATCTGTGAAGCACGGTGATTTTAATTAGCACCGTTATTTTATGTAATAATAAGAAAAACTGCCACTTATGCTGTGACATACTACCAAACATGAGGTACGGCTTCTTTTCAAAGCTGTCACAGAACTAATGACATAGTAGATAAATGTGGTTATCAGTCAAGTGTGTTTTAATCCTTTATTACGTCGTTTGTAAGAAACCAGTACGTCGTTTGTAAGAAAACAGTAGCTCACCAGTTAAGAGTTGCTCTGTGTATGTGTGTGTTTCGTTGGTTTTTGTATTTATCGTTTATATGTCGGTCTATGTACCTTATTTGTATCTTTAAGGTTGTAGAAGATGGCCAAGTTCATGACGCCCGTGATCCAGGACAACCCCTCCGGCTGGGGCCCCTGTGCAGTTCCCGAGCAGTTTCGGGACATGCCCTACCAGCCCTTCAGCAAGGGAGACCGGCTGGGAAAGGTACTGACCCATCAGCAGGATACAGTGTGTTTCAGACCATGGCTGTTGCTTCTCAGGAGTTCCTGTTGGCATTTTAGCCTCCGAAGCATCATTGCTGTGTTCCTTAGGGTGATGCCAACTGAGGAAGATTCTGGCCTGGGAAGTAGTCATGGGGAGAGTGTGGGCTTCCAGAGGCATTATGATCAAGTTCTTCTGCTAGGCCGTCCCACAGTGTCTTCCTTTCACTTTGCCCAGGGTTTCTGGATCAGCAGAAACCTGCCTGGTTGACCTGTACATTCTCTGTCTCTCCTTGTTGCTCTTATTAGGTGGCAGACTGGACGGGTGCCACGTACCAGGATAAGAGATACACCAGTGAGTATTCTTACACTTACAGTCCAAGTAGGGCACTTGGGAGAGTTGTTAATATGCATCTGACAGCTTTCTAGAATGAGAAGGAAATACGGATAATCCTTGTTTTAAAGAGCATGTTCTAGCACTTTTTTTTTTAAGTAGCCTAGAACAGCACATCAGCAGAGAATTGCCGGAAGTCCAGGCTGGGTTTAGAAGGGGTCATGGTACTAGGGATATTGTAGCTGATGTTAGATGGATCTTGGCTGAAAGCAAGGAATACCAGAGGAATGTCTGTCTGTGTTTCATTGACTATGCAAAGGCGTTTGACTGTGTGGATCATAACAAACTGTGGCTGACTCAGAAGAATGGGAATCCCAGAACATTTAATTGTGCTAATGCGAAACCTATACTTGGACCAAGAGGCAGTAGTCAGAACAGAGCAGGGTAACACTGCGTGGTTCAAAATTGGGAAGGATGTACGCCAGGGATGCATCCTGTCTCCGTACCTTTTCAACATGTATGCAGAGCAGATTATCCGGGAGGCTGGGCTTTATGAGGGGAATTGTGGCATCAGGATTGGTGGAAGACCTATTAACAATCTGCGTTATGCAGATGACACAACCCTGCTTGCTGAAACTGAAGAGGACCTCATGCACTTGCTGCGGAGGGTCAAGGACTGCAGCCTTCAGTATGGATTGAGGCTCAATGTCAAGAAGACAAAGATTCTCACGACTGGACCAATTGGCAGCGTCAGGATGGATGGCGAAGAGATTGAGATTGTTCACAGCTTCAGTTTGCTCCGCTCCACAGTCAACACTCTTGGCACCAGCAGTCAGAAAATCAAAAAGCGTATCGCAGTGGGAAAGTCTGCTGTTAGGGACCTCTCTAAAGTTCTCAAGAGCAATGGTGTCTCTCTGGAGACTAAGGTGCGCCTGATATAGGCCATGGTCTTTGCAATCGCCTGTTATGCATCAGAGAGCTGGACAATGACTAGGGAGGACAGAAGGAGAGTGGATGCTTTTGAGCTGTGGTGCTGGAGAATAGTACTGAATTTACCATGGACTGCCAGGAAAACAAACAGATTCATCTTGGAGAGTATTAAACCAAGCAACTCCTTGGAGGCAAGGATTCTAGGGCTTCGTCTGACATACTTTGGACATGTTGCCAAGAGGGACGGGTCCTTGGAGAGGGACATCATGCTTGGAAGGGTTGAGGGACAGCGCAGGAGGGGAAGACCCTCTATGAGATGGATTGATTCGGTGACTGGGATAATTGGGATGGGTGTGTCAGAGGCAGTGCAGTTGGCGCGGGATAGAGCAGGGTTTAGGGCTGTCGTGCATAGGGTCGCTATGAGTCGCTAACGACTCGACGGCACATAACAACAAGTAGCTCCTTGGATTTTGACTTTGAGAAAAAGACTTAAATGGAGATTGAAGCAATTTCACTCTTCTATTGGGGAACTAGGGATGTTTCTCTCACTGTTAGGGGGCCATAATCCATTTAAAAATCTCAGCACATTCCCGTTTTGCATTCCATGGGATCTACTGAATTTTTTTTTAAGCCTGTCAAGAAACCCTAGGCTAATAACCCTAGTTTTAAGATCCCAGTAAGGTACATAAGGTGTTTGGCTTATTTTCCTCTGAGTTAATTAAGATAATGGAAAGTGGCTGTGTAGGGTACCAGCTTAAGATATCTGAGGCCGAGGGTGATAGCAGTGTATGTCCCACTCTGTTAGACATGTCTGCCCTGGGCACCACGTGATGGAAAGGGCAGTGCAGAAGATTCAGGCATGAATCTGCATGTGCATCACATCTTGTTAAAATGCTGGTTCTGATTTGTGAGGTCTGGTGGGGCACGTGTGGGTTTGCATTTCTCACAGGCTCCCAGTCAGTGCTGCAGGTCTGAAAGCCACACTTGCACGAGCAAGGCCATTCGCGATAAAGCCTGGAGGTAGTGGTGTTTACAGACTGTCACTTCTTTCTCCAGACAAGTATTCCTCCCAGTTCGGTGGGGGGAGTCAGTATGCTTATTTCCACGAGGAGGATGAAACTAGCTTCCAGCTGGTGGACACGGCACGCACACAGAAGACAGCCTACCAGCGGAACCGGATGCGGTTCGCACAGGTAGGCCGGGAGTCGGCACAGAACACCTCGGGGCTGTTTGATGGGAGCTTGTGAGTGCTCGGGTGAGGAAAGCCTCCATTCATGGTCCCTTGTGAATCCCTTTCAGCTGTTGGGTGCTTGGACACTGGCTGGTGGTCCTGGCAGATTGTGTTGCGACATTAACTGGTATTGGTGTTGGTAATACACTTCGTTTGGGTTTCTGCTAACCAGCTGCTCAGGCATCAGAACCATCCTGTGCTGACAAAGGACGTTCATTCCAGCGATGGGTCTCACAGATGAGAGGGATATTTGTGCCTGTGGCTTGGCTTAATTGCTGTTTGCAGGTTTTATTGAGTAGTTGGTCCAGCCAGGCTGCATCTAATTATTACATGAGACAAATTCAGCAACGCTAATAAAACCCAGTAACTTCTTGCAGTTAAAAAAAAAACCCAGCTTATAGGGATAGAAGTTGAAACTAATTCCAAAGATTTCTCCCACTAGAATTTGAGATTGTTGACGATTTTAGAGTAAAAGCACAGAAAAAAATGCAAAGCATGAACATTTTGTATCCATTAGCGTTCCCCGTTATAAGCCAGATGCCTCATAACGGAATTCCCCCCCTCCCAATTCCCAGCGTAACCTCCGCAGAGACAAAGATCGACGGAACATGGTACAGTTTAACCTGCAGACGCTGCCCAAGAGTGCCAAGCAAAAGGAGAGGTGAGTCCTGTCCTCCCACAACAGGTTTCTCTTCCCAGGCTGGGTCATTGGGACCATGGATTTTTTTGTTTATGTTGTCATTGGGGGTGGGGGGGTGAGGTTGGTTTGTTGTTGTTTTTTTTTTTAACTCATAAAGCATATTTTAAGCCCTGCATCATTCTCCAAAGGCTCACTCGTGGCAGGTCGAGTAGAGTGGGTTGAGACACGGTGCCTGTGAGCGTGAGCTCTGATGGAAGGCAGGGGCACCTTAACCACGAGAGACCATGTAGTCACCTCGTGTATTCCCAGTGCCACATTGCAGTGGACTCCGCCAAGGTCGGGGTGCCCGTGGGTTGGGGAGAGTACACTTCTAACAGGGAGCTCTGGTGGCCTAGGGCCAATGAATCTGTGCTGCAAACCCAAAGGCACACAGTTTGAGGCCCCCACCTGCTCCACAGAAGGATGGGCAGTCTCCTTCCGTGAGGTGAGCTGCCTCTGAAAACCTACTAGAGGATCACGCAACAATGACACTTGTAACGTCTAAAGAGCACCAGAGAGCTCTGGTGGCCTAGTGGTTAGAAAGCTGTGCTGCAGCCCCAAAGTCACGTGGTTCAACTCCACCAGCTGCTGCACAGGAGATGGATGGGCATTCTCCTCCTATGCGATTTACTGTCTCTGAGAACCCACGGGAGGGTCAGCTGTGGGTCAGTTCCAGCTTGACAGCATACAGCAGCACCACACTTGACCTCTGTGCGCTGTACCCTGTTGGACTATTCCTTCTTCCTAAGGCCCATCTTCTGTCATTCAGAGAAGATGTTGTGGTGAGGTTTGCCCAAGAGAATGGCATCTCCAGCCTGTGGAGAAAGCTATGAGCTGAAAGACCTGATCCGAGACATTTCCTGTCTTTGCAGAGAACGCATACGACTGCAGAAGAAATTCCAGAAGCAGTTTGGAGTGCGGCAAAAATGGGACCAGAAATCACAGGTATTACCGGCCGTACCAGAACTCTGCCTAGAATTCCACTTGTTTTCATCCCAACTTTATTGAGCGGGAGCTCAGGTCGTAAGGAGTTGCACTGCTGGCCCAAAGGTGGTGTCTCTGGTGGTTCAAATCCACCAGCAGCTTCCTAGGAAACGATGGGCAGTTTCCTCTTCTCGTGCTGTTCACACGCTCTGGATACCTGCTAGAGGATTAACTATGAGTTGGTTTCAACTTAATGGCAGTGAGTTTAAGTTTTTTGCACTTTCTTAAAATAAAAAGCTACATGCCATACAGTTGACCCATTTAAAGTACACAGTCCGCTGATCACAGTACTTGAAGAGGTGAACAACCATTGCCTCTCCTGACGTCATCACATCGTCACCATCCTAGAAGGAGATGCTGTGAATTTTTTTTTTTTGAGAGCTGCTCTGCCTCCCCCTCAGCCTCAGCCATGACTGGTCTCCTTTTTGTCTCTGGATTTGCCTGTTCTGACAGTTGTTACAGATGGAGTCCTACAACCTGTGGTCTTGGTGACGCAGTTCTTTCCCGTAGCAGATGTCTTCAGAGTCCACGCGTATTAGCACAGGCGTCCACAAGTGTTTCTGTTGGTGGCTGACGGATACTCCATTCTCTAGGCATATATGTTATTTATCCGTTCGCCGAGTGATGGACATTTGAATTGTTTCCAGTCTCTGGTATTAATGAGCAGTGCTGCTGTAAATGTTCACGTGCTCCAACCCCACGAACATTGGACTGGGGACATAGTGGTACGGGACAGCAGCTCCCGCGCGCCTCCTCTCTGACTGACCTGCTTCTCCTCTCCCTTACTGCCTTCAAAGCTTATCCCTGGACAGCTGTTGCCCTTGAGATCCTAATGCTGCTGACGAGGGAGTGTGTTCCTCCCTGTGGTTGTGGGTCACCACACAGACCTGTCTGTCGTTTAGCTGAAGGTTGAGTCATGAGGGCGGTTTCCATTCCAGGCCTGCCTTTTGTTTTCTAAGAATCAAAGGCTTCTAAAACAGCCAGCACGCCATAAATGTTCAGTATGTTGGCAGGGCTGGAGGCAGGTGGGCCGGAAGCCCTTCTCCATCCTCAGTCTCTGCTCTCTTTGCTCTTGCACTGCCTCTAGTCTGATTTGTTCTGTGTGGTCTTCTGAGCCAACTGTAACGTTTTCACTCCTGTTCGCTACAGAAACCCCGCGATTCATCAGTTGAAGTCCGCAGCGACTGGGAGGTCAAAGAGGAGATGGACTTTCCTCAGTTGATGAAGATGCGCTACTTGGAGGTCTCCGAGCCCCAGGACATGTAAGCAGCACCTCGTAAAACCTTTCACCGTTCTCCAGGGTTGGGGGCCAACTGGGAAAGAGGAAGCCCAAGTATTTCCAAAATACTCTTTGCAGTTCTGGTGGTCTAGTGGTAAGGAGCTGTCCACTAATCCAGAGGCAGACAGTTCAAATCCCCCAGCTGCTTTGTGGAGAAAGGATGGGCGATCTCCTTGTATGTGCTTTACAGCACCTAAAAGCCCACTTAGAAGGTCAGCAGTGGGTCGGTTCCAACGCGACAGCACAAAACAACATTTCCAGAAAGAATGTGAAGCCACTTTTACATGAGCGGTCTTAGACAATGTTTATCCTTGAGAAACTGGGTTAGTTCACTCAGCATAATGCTCTCCAGTCCCTCCCAAGTTATGTAATAATTTACAAAATTTTTGCTCCTGCATGCTGCATAGTATTCCATTATGTGAATGTACCATAATTTCTCAGTCCATTTGTTGGTGGTTGGACATTTGGGCTGTTTCCATGTTCTTATGATGGTAAATAACACTGCCGTGAACACTGGTGTGCAAAGCTCAGTTTGTGCCTCAGTTCTCATATTCTCAGGGTATATCCAAGAAGCGGAATAGCTGGGTCATCCAGAGTTTCTATGTTCGCATTGTGGAGGACCTGCAGTGAGTTGGTTTTGACTCAGTGGGATTGAGTTGAGTTGATATGTTAAAGTTCTGCATGTAGGCATTTGTGTACTCAGGCTGCACATTAGAGTCCCCTGAAGAGCTTTAGAAAGTTCAGGATGCCCCGATCTGGGGTGGCCCCACAGCAGGGCATCATCCCGCTTCCTTCCCGGCTCTGACGCGGGGCCCGGGCTGAGAACAAGGGTCCTGCCAGGTTTTCTGCCTCCTCACTTAGCAGCCTCACCCGCTTTCCCCTCAGCGAGTGCTGCGGGGCCCTGGAGTACTACGACAAAGCCTTTGACCGCATCACCACGAGGAACGAGAAGCTGCTGAGGAGTATCAAGCGCATCTTCCACACCGTCACCACCACGGACGACCCTGTCATCAGAAAGGTACCTGCCCGCCAGCCCCCTCCACTTTTTGGGACCACCACAAGCTTCTGTGGTGGTGGTCAGAAAGAACAGCGATCCACATTGATCATTTGGGCTTTATATCTTGGCATTGGGTGAAAATAAGGCACTTTGCAGTTGGGCCTCGAGTGTAGTGTCCAGGAGAGCTGGTCTCGGATTGTAACCCAGCCGCCCGCCAGCTTCTCTGCCCTGGCACCTCCCTGAACGTACTTACGTGCACTTTGTTCCTGAGGAACGTGCGCACACAGGAGTCCTCTCCCTCTGAATGGCAGTTAGCCAGCAGGCCCTCCGACCACCTCTGTCTCGTCCTCCTTGCAGCTGGCCAAAACTCAGGGGAATGTGTTTGCCACCGATGCCATTCTGGCCACGCTGATGAGCTGCACCCGCTCGGTGTACTCCTGGGATATCGTCGTGCAGAGAGTCGGCTCCAAGCTCTTCTTTGACAAGCGAGACAACTCCGACTTTGGTAAGAAGCCCAGGTGGGAATACACAAAACCACACCAGCTGTTGTCCATCTCGGCTCCTGAGACCCCCTAGGACGGAGGAGAAGTGCCTCAGAGGTTCCAGGAAGCAGGCTGCCACACCTCCGTGCCACAGAGCAGCTGATGGGTTAGAAGCCCTGTGCCAGCAGGGCTCTTTGGGACATACAGTGAGAGTGGATGGACATTTGTGTTGGTTTAGAGCAGAGTTCCAAAAGAACCAGTAGGAAGTGGTCGGTTCCCACCAGTGTGGACAGCAGTGTTCAGAGCCCTCCCTGCCCTGGCGTACATGTGAAGAATTGCCTGTCCCTCTGGTGCTTCCTCAGCTCCGCGCACTGTGCTCCCAGACAGTGCTCAGGGGAATGGCACCTCTGGATTTTTGCCGTAATATAAACTAAGTGCGTGTGCAGTTTCCCCTTATAAATACTGTAAAGTAGGGAGATTGATCATATAATTAAGTGGGGAGGGGAATCCTCGGTTTGAACGCTGATGGCAGAACACAGGAGGCACAGCCAGGCCAGTGCTAGGTGAGTAAGGGCCATTTGGGAACAGAGTCTAGGCTCTGAGTGCCATGAGCCCTGGGAACAAGCGGTGGCTCAGTGCTCCACTGCCTGTGCTAATCCAGGGTCCTTGGTTCACACCTACCAGCTGACCACAAGGAAAGGATGTCTGTGCTTCTGTAAAGATTAACGGCCTCAGAGACCCCACAGGCTGTTCTGTCCTTCCACTGGATGGCTATGGGAGGAACAGACTCCGGGGTGAGGGGTTACACGTGCACGCACGCGAAAATCGATCCAAACAGAACAGCAAAGCAAAGGGAACAATTACATTCCCAGCCCCAGGCCCTTCTCTGAAGTCTGAGGCTTTTGCAGCTTATACGCAGCTTACAAAGGTCCTTTGTAACCCGGTGATGAAAGATATAACAGGAAAAAAATCAAACCCTCACCCCCAGAGTCTGGAAAGATTACAAAAGGAGTCTCTTACTATCCAATTGGATGTTACTTAATGTTAGCTAGTACCTGAAATTGTCCAGGAACCCCACACTTGGGAGGCCCGCGTTAGTAGCTGGGGGTGGGTGTCTGTGGGGGCTTGTGTCCTGGATCTTGCCAACTCTCCATGCATGGCATTGGTGGCTCTGGGTCACGTGGATGGTAACCATGCGACCACTTTTGCAGACCTCCTGACAGTGAGTGAGACAGCCAACGAGCCCCCTCAGGACGAAGGCAATTCCTTCAACTCGCCACGCAACCTCGCCATGGAAGCCACCTACATCAACCACAACTTCTCCCAGCAGTGCCTCAGGATGGTGAGGAGTGGGGCGGGCGCGTCCTCGTCACTGGCTCAGCTGCCACTCAGTCACTTTGTGCGGCCCTCCTGGGGTGTGGGCTTGAGTAGGACGGGGGTCCAAGCTGGACCTTCGAGCAGAGATTGCCTGCCTCCAGGCACTGGGTGTACGGTTCTTTTCTATAAAATTAGAATGCTGGTAACACTTCTTCCAGATATTGAGAGTGTCTTCTTTAGCATTGGGCTGCTAACCAAACAGTTGGCAGTTCATATCCACCCTCCACTTTCTTCAGGGGGCCGTCTTCTTAAAGACTGACAGCTGTGGTGTCTCTGGGGCCGTTTTATCTGGCCTGTAGCAAGTTCCTGTCCTTACCAAGCTTTGTTGGGGTTAAAGGGGAAAACCACCCTCATAAAATCAGTGTGTTGGGTCAGCTGGTGCCTGGTGCTGGGGAGAAAAGGAAGGAAGCCTGGCAGCTGGAAAAGGCAGAAGATTGCTGGTTTGGGGTGACCTTGGCCACAAGGTTAGACTGTCTTCTGACACCTCTGGTGTTGTTTGTAGGGAAAGGAACGATACAACTTCCCCAATCCAAACCCATTTGTGGAGGATGACATGGATAAGAACGAAATTGCCTCTGTGGCTTATCGGTATGTCACCTCTGGCCGGGAGCTCCCAGAGGGTGGTGACCAGACGGGCACAGACCCCATCCTGTCTGGGATGGAGGATCTCGGGAGACCAGTGAATTTCTCTCTCACAGTTACCGGAGGTGGAAGCTTGGTGACGACATTGACCTGATTGTCCGCTGTGAGCATGATGGTGTCATGACCGGGGCCAACGGAGAGGTGTCCTTCATCAACATCAAGACCCTCAACGAGTGGGATTCCCGGGTGAGGCACAGCCTCCTCGCCTTCCCCAGTACTCCGGCTCTGTCTCCTGTCCTGTTTGTGGTCGCTCAGTCTGTCTTTTCTGAGCTTGCCTGTTCTCTCCACCCAGTTCCTTGCTCTGGGTAGAAATATGTGTGGGAGTGTATCAGTCGAACATCAGTCAAGTTCTAAGAACTCTGCTTATTCTGCACACACAAGTCAGTAGCTACCTTCGCCCAGTACTTTGTCCTTTTTGCTCCGTCCTGACAGCCTGTTGGCTTCTGCTGTCTGTGGCCTCTGCCTTTGGTCTCTCCTTATTATCTGGGGTGGCTGGTTTCCTGTAAGCCTAGCTGCTCTTCCTCTGACCTGTTCATTCATTTACTCCAGCCACTGCCTTCCGATTCCTCCTCCACATACAGAACCCGAGTTCTCAGATCTAGCACAGAGTCGACACTTACAGGCACTTCAGAGAAAGGTGCCTCCTCATTTTTCCTCCTCTTCCATGAGGCTAGCGCTCCCTGATTCAGGGGCTGTGACTCTCTCTCTGAGGTTTGTTTCTGGGCTCTGTGTGCATGTGAGGTGGGTGACAATGCTCCTGGGTGTTGCTGTGGGGGATAAAAGACGGCAGGGGGCAGGGCTCGGCGGGAAGGACAGCAGTGATGCTCAGCGTGTGTCCATTCTGATGAGCTGGTATGTGGAGGGCCTGCCCCTCCTCTGTCTGCTACCCACAGTCAGGCTCCGACTCTCACCCTCAGGTGCCCCTTGCCCTGTCAGCCACTGAAGGAGCACGCTGGTGGGTTTGCCAGGTCCTTGACCCTGGGCCTTGGGCTTCCTGCCACGGCCCCGTGTATCATCCCGCATTGCTATGTGGGTAGCTCAGCCCTGATGAAGCAGTATTACGTCATGATTGGCTTCAATGTCTGTCTGCCCCTTCACTTTTTTTTCTTGGTCTCCCTCCTTTTTCACCCTCTCTGAAGGCTTTACCAAGGATTCTTTTTCTCGTAACTGTTTACGTTTTTCTTTTCATAACTTTCTATTTTTAAAGAGCCATATATTCATTCTCTTTAGCTCCATAACAACACTCCGTTACACCTTAAAATAGCGCCTGTATATGCACTCACACTGTGGAGGTCAGAAATCTAGCATGACATGGCTGAGTTCTCTGCTCAGAGTAAACACGTGGCCGAAAGCAAGGTGTCGGTGGACCTGAGTTCTCGTCTGGCAGATATTGGCTTCAAGCTCATTCTGGTTACAGAATGGAAGTCCCTGCGGTCGTGGAACATGATGCCCATGCTGTCCATGAGCCTCCGTTCCCAGAGGCCTCCCACGTTCCTTTCCATGGGGCTCCTCCATGTTCAAGTGCAGGTCAGGGCTTTCTCATGGAAAGAATTTTCTCTGTGGATTTCTCTGTCTCTGATCGCTCCACCCAGATCTCAGAGCCTCGTGATCAGGTCGAGCGCGCCTGGATAGTCTCGTCTTCAGGCTAAAGTTGGACCGTGCCGCATCTGCCATTAACAGCAGTTGTATCATGGACGTGCTTTCTCACCAGACGTACACTGCATCCCTGATGAAAGGGAGATACTGCAGGGATAACGGTCTCAGAATCCACCTTACCTCAAACCATGAACTTTGTTTTTTTAAAAAAAAATCACTTATAAAATCTTTTCTTCTAGCTGGCCTCACCTTCTTTTTTCCCTCTCACCAGAATCCCTTCCTCTCCCAGCATCCTCGTTTTTGCTGTTGCCTCTGACGTGGCCACCCATCAGTTCTGTCTTGGTCCCGCCCACCTAAGGCCAGAGCTTGGGTAGCTCCGTTCGTCTGTTCTGCACACATACTTTGCTGCTGGACACTGTCTGCTTTCCATTGTGGCTCCCACTGGTTAGGACCTTCTTTGTTAAGCCTTCCTGCGTTTGTCTCCTAACCGAGCCCTGGAACTACTGCCCTTCTCCCATTCACTTTATCTGCCAGTCATCCAAACACTGTCTCAGCGCACAGAGTGCCGGGCGAGCCTGAGGAGGCCACCACACTCACGGGATCCCCACAGCGCGTTTCAGATTCTCACTGCTGGCTCTCAGAAGGCTGTTCTCGAGTTCTCTGTCCCTAACTCCTTGCTAAAAGGAACTGTTAGTATATCCTAAAGCTGTCCTCAACTAAAAACTGGGACGCTCTGCCGTATGACATTGAGCCAGTCACTTCATTTCCTCATGTGTGGGTGAGGTGGCTGGAAAGGATGCTGTCTGCTTGTCTGCATGGAGATCACATCAGGCTCTGGGCTCCTGGCCTCTGCCCCCGGCTCCTGCTAACCTAGTCTGTCCCCCACCACACTCCTCCAGTCAGGACCATCTGTAGCTCTCGCCAGTCTTTTCCACCTAGATTAATATTAGGCTTCTTCTCTGCATCCCTTCCCCACTTCCCAACACACTTCCCCTTGCCAGGGGCGTGCTCTTCTTTAAAGGGGGGGGGGAGGGAATGTGTGTGTGTGAGAGAGAATTGGTTGCTCATGTCTGACTTACGCACACACCTGCAGGCTAGTGCATCCCCTGCCTTCCCTCCCATAACGGCTGGTTCTCCTACAGCACTGTAACGGCGTGGACTGGCGTCAGAAGCTGGACTCGCAGAGAGGGGCCGTCATTGCCACGGAACTGAAGAACAACAGCTACAAGCTGGCCCGGTGGACCTGCTGTGCTTTGCTGGCCGGGTCTGAGTACCTCAAGCTTGGGTGAGGCTTCGTTCCTACACAGAGAGGAGGGGTCCGTGTGGGAACATGGAGCCTGGCTTTTTCCTTAAGCATCAGATCAGGTGTCACAGCCCTGATTTCTGACCGTAAGCCTGACTGTCTCAATGCCAGCCTGCCCCACCACCGACATCCCTTTTTACCCCTCCCTCAGCTACGTGTCCCGGTACCACGTGAAAGACTCCTCACGCCACGTGATCCTGGGCACCCAGCAGTTCAAGCCCAATGAGTTCGCCAGCCAGATCAACCTGAGCGTGGAGAACGCCTGGGGCATCCTGCGCTGCGTCATTGACATCTGCATGAAACTGGAGGAGGGCAAGTACCTCATCCTCAAGGACCCCAACAAGCAGGTCATCCGGGTCTACAGCCTGCCAGACGGCACCTTCAGCTCCGACGAGGACGATGAGGAGGAAGAGGAGGAAGAGGAAGAAGAAGGTGGGTAGCAAGCCTCTGTGACACCTCTAGGGATCGGTGGCTCGCCCAGGAGCATGCTCCGTAGCCTTCGTCATCTTCAGCCTTGAGTTTGTTTGTGTTCCCAGACTAGCATTTCCACCAGCTCTGCTTCAGGGGCTTTAGATCATGCGGGGACTTGGGGAGGGGAGAGGGCTTTTTGGCAGGTGTCGAGAGTGAGGAAGAAACTTCTGGACAAGGGCAGAGAAAGTCCTTGATGAGCAGCCTGCATTGTGAAGGCAGAGTTCTGCTCTGGGGTCTGCATAGATGGGCGGCTCAGCCGTCCCTGCTTCCTCAGCTGAAGACTGAGGGCGATCCGCACACAGAGAGGACCAGGAAGGCTTCACTCCCGAGCAGAGTTAACATCCCGGACCGGAGCTTCAGGGAGGCGGGAACATCTCACACGAAGTGGCTCGTTTCTCAAACATTGGGGTTTGTCTTTTGTTTTTGTCTTTCAGAGGAAGAAGCTTAAAAGATGGTGATGTGGACCTGGAGCTTTAAGTCCACTGAAGCCTAGAAGAGCCTTTGATGCTCCGAGGGATATTTTGCCTCCCTCTCTGCTCTCTGAAATTTGACAGAGGAATAAAGTCTTCATCAGTACCGTGTCTTCCGTTCACTGTCTGCCCAGACAGCGCTTCCTCTCCCCCGTCTCCCCCCGTACCCACGGTGAGAGAGTGGTTGCTGTCTGGACTTCATGAACTTGCTCTTGAGCATGGCTTTTGTTTTGCTTTTCTTTCCCTTCGTCCTGGAGAGTGATTGTCCTAGAATTTTTTGTTCTTGGAACCCTCTGAAAGGCTTATTTCATAGCCAGCATTGTTCCACATGAGGTACATATCTCCACAAAGATGAGCACCTGCTGGCTGCGGCAGCCCCAGCTGCTGCCCTCTGACATCTCTCTGTGCCAATGCAGAGGTGGTGAGAGAGGCAGCAGGGTGACCCTGGAGGGCCGACTTCGGGAACCCCAGCTGCTGCCCTCTGACATCTCACGGTGCCAACGCAGAGGTGGTGAGAGAGGCAGCAGGGTGACCCTGGAGGGCCGACTGCGGGAACCCCAGCTACTGCCCTCTGACATCTCACGGTGCCAACGCAGAGGTGGTGAGAGAGGCAGCAGGGTGACCCTGGAGGGCCGACTGCGGGAGCCCAACCTGCTGCCCTCTGACATCTCGCTGTGCCGACGCAGAGGTGGTGAGAGAGGCAGCAGGGTGACCCTGGAGGGCCAACTGCGGGAACCCCAGCTGCTGCCCTCTGACATCTCACTGTGCCGACACAGAGGTGGTGAGAGAGGCAGCAGGTTGACCCTGGAGCGCCGACGGGAGCCGCTCGAGAAAAGGCCGTCTCGGATTTTGATGGCTGTTCAGGGCAAGGTTGTAAATTGTTCTCAAGCTTGGCTTGGACTGGTGACAGAATCTCAAGCCAGCAGCCACAAAGCAGTGTGACATCGGTGCTATAGATGTCTCTAGACCACATGAACTTTAATAAGTTGGTAGTTTTCTGCTCTTGAGATTATTCATGAAGGATGTACTCTACCAGATACCACAGTTAAGCTTTCTGTATCTCATCTGTGCCTCTTCAGATACTAGATAGGATACCACTGTACAGATGAGACATGGGCTCAGCCTGTCAGTGGCATTCCTACAGTTTTGATCAAAGTTATTTCTCAAAAAGCTCAAAATGTTTTGGACTAAGTCAAAGCCTAAAATGGTTTCGTGTGGGTAAAAGCAAGAGTGATGCTCCCTGGGGTTTCAGGATTGGGCCATCAGGACTCACCAGGCTGCCCTCAGCTGACCTATGACCCAGCCCTGTGGCCTTACCTGGAATGAGGACAACAAAACAATGTTTCCAAGCTTGTTCTCCAAACACCATTTTGTCCGGCTGCCTTTCTCTGTTCTGTCCCCTGCTTTTAACTGACCTACACGGAGCTGTTGAATAAGGACAAAAGAAGAATTGATGCCTTTGATCTGTGGTGTTGGAGAAGAGTATCCCATGAACTTCCAAAAGAACAAGCACGTCTTGAGAAAGGTACAGCCAGAGTGCTCTTTGGAGGTAAAGATGATAAAACACCATTTCATACACTGGACGTGTTGCTAGGAGAGGCTATTCTTGGGAAGGGAAACACTTAGAAAGGTGGAGGGTGGGTGAAAGGAAGACCAGGTGGACTGAAAGTGACTGCTGCAATGGGGTCAAATAATTAGGATGGCACAGAATAGATAGGACATGGTTCAGAGCTGTTGTTCACAGGGTCTCTGTGGGTCATACTTGACAGCCTCTAACATCTTGGGGCCAAGTCCAGTACTAAAAACAGCTGGACTCAACCTTCAGTAACATCTAGTGCCCAGGGTACAGGCTAGGCTCCAGGCCTTCCCCACCTAGTGAGGCCTGCCTGCCTCAATAAGTGGTACTGTTGAATGTTCTCAATCTTCACAACCACAAAGGAGTCATCACTGCCTCAGTACAAGAGGTTCAATTTGGTAAGGAATTTTTTGCCTCAGCCTCTGGTTCCCATGTTTATTAAATGCTTATCCGCTGTCCTTCATGCAAGCTGAGAGTAAACTTCAAGATCAGGGACTCAGAAAGCTCTCTGCTGCCAGAGCACCTCATCCTGAGAAGAAAGATGATAGAGGGGATTCCCTAGGGAGACACTTTGGCCTGAAGCCAGGGAAGGCTTTCCTACAGTTAAGGACCAGGCTATACTTACTGACCAGAAGAACTAACTGCAGAGCTGAAAGCCAGAGTTCTTCCCACAAGGACCTTCAGCACCAACACACTGGTCTACTTAGTGTCACTTAAGAGGTCCTGCAGTTACCTAGTAAGACTTCTGCCCTTGTGTTAAGTAGGGTAAACATTCCATCTCTGGGAAGCCACTCTTGATCACCCACCCAGCCTCTCTTAACACTCCCTCACGTTCTTCACCTTGACTCCACACTTCTACCAGAGCCTGTGCTGTGTGTGAGCTTTATGCTGGCTGCTTCGTTTAAATGTTGCACAAAAATCCATAACGGGAGTCAGTTCTAACTTCACATAAGATGTGATGAGATTCGTAAGAGATCATGCCATAAAAAAGTGTCATTCTACTAGTGTCTCCTCCTGAATTGTGTGATCTTAAGCAAATCACTTAACTCCCCAAATTTCCATAACATGAAACCAACATTACCCTTGAATTAAGACCAACTCATAGTTAGCCCTCCAGAAGAAGAGCTGCCCATCTTTCTCCCAGGGAGCAGATGGAAACCACCTCCCTTTGGGTTGGCAGTGCAACTCCTTACCACTAAGCTGCCACAGCTCCCTATAAATTATTAGTAAACAATGCATTAATTATCCATAGCAAATGATTTGTAATGGGTATAGCTTTCCAGGGCTTGTTCACCTTGGTTCTCAATCCTCTAGGTCACTACAAATTGAGAAAAGGAAGAAAAGACCAAAATGAATGTCTGGAAATTGCCCTAGAGTGACAAGAAGCCAAAACAAATGGAAGACATGCCAAAGGCAGAGATGAACAGTAGAATTCAAAGGGCCACCCAATAAGACAAAGCAAAATATAAAGGAATGTGCATAAGAGTTGGAGAATAAAAATGGAAGAACTTGCTTGGCATTTCTAAAGTTGAAAGAACTGAAAAATTTCAAGGCATGAGTTGCAACTATGAGGAACAGTAAGGGCAAAATTTTGAATGATCCAGGAAGCATCAAAAGGATAGAATACATAGAGTCACTATGCCAAAAAGAATTGGTTGGCACTGAAAATTTTCAGGAAGTACTAAATAAGAGTGAGTTTGTAATGAAGGAAGGAGATCTAGCTGCACTGAAAGCATTGGCAAAAGGAGGCACCAGGAACTGCATGGTTTAAAATCAGGTGTATGTCAGGGTTGCATCCTTTCTCCATATCTACTCTCTATCCTGAACAAATCATTCTAGAAGCTGGATTCTAAAGAAAAATATGGCATCAGGATCAGAGGAAAATTCCTCAACCTGCATTAGGCAGATAACATAACCTTGTTTGCTGAAAGTGAGGAAGACTTGAAGTACTTGCTGCAAAAGATCAAAACCTTCAGGGAGCTCTGGTGGCCTAGTGGCAAGAAGCTGCTCTGCAATCCCAGAGGTAGGCAGTTTGAATCCACCAGATGCTCTGCTGGAGAAAGATGGGCAATCTCCTCCTGTACCAGTCACATCTGATTTGATGGTACACACAAAAAAAATAATAAAATTTAAAAAAAATCAATAGATATGGCATCTTCAATAGAGATTGCATCTCAACAAGACAAAAATTCTTAACACTGCAAAAATTCTTAACACTGAACCAGTATGCAGCATCATGATAGATTAGAAAAGACTGAAATTGTCAACAATTTCATCTTACTTGGATTCACAATCAATATCCTTGATACTAGCAGTCTGGAGATCAGATGTATTGCATTAGGCAAGTCCACTGTCCAAGCAAGGATGTGAGTTTGAAGACTAAGGTGTAAGGTATGCCTGATTCAGGCCACAATCTTTCCAATCATTTTTTTATGCATCTGAGAGCCAAACAATGAATAAAGATGACAGAAGAAATGATGTCTTTGAGTTGTGCTGTTGGAGAAGAGTGCTGAATATCCCATGGACTGTCAAAAGAATAAACATTTTTGTCTGGGGGAAAGCGCAGCCAGAACGCACCCTGGAGGCAAAGATGGCCAAGCTTCATCTCATACTTTGGGCATGTTGTTAGGAGAAGCTTTCAACAAGATGGACTGACACGGTGCAGCAATGGGCTCAAGTATGTGAGATGTGAGGATGTCACAGGATAGGACAGGGTTCAGCTCTGTTCAGTGTCATTATGGATTCCACTGTACCTAATGACAACCTCCAGCCTGCTAAGAGGGTTTAACCAGTGTACACGTGCTATGCACTGATGAACACTGAACAAGGTACACAGGAGCTTAATAGTATCTGTGGTAACTTTACAGGGGGTTCGTGACATCTTTGATATGGTGCGGGGGGGGGGGGAGGTGAAATTGTGCACTGCGGACTAATGGGAAGGTGCAACTGTACTCTAATGTGCCTTGTTTATTGGGATGGTCCAAATAAGCAAGATATTCTTATTACATCTTGCCTTGTTGGGTACCTTGTTTATTAGATGGGTCTTGGATTACATTATAGTTAGTTATAAGAGAATTCCAAAAATGCCATCCCTCACACGTGGAGATACACAGTTTAAAAAGCAGAGTCTGGAGGGAGGGATGAAAATGTGCAACAATGAATAAATGCATTTTAAAAAAAGAGAAAAAGCACAGCCC
This sequence comes from Elephantulus edwardii, assembly GCF_000299155.1. Classification (NCBI taxonomy): domain Eukaryota; kingdom Metazoa; phylum Chordata; class Mammalia; order Macroscelidea; family Macroscelididae; genus Elephantulus; species Elephantulus edwardii. Next base: position 10,875,713 of record NW_006399836.1, read on the forward strand.
GCGCCGCGCCCTAACCTGCCCTGCAGCCCGCAAACGATCCGCACGCAGCACGTGCGCCCCGCCCTCACCTGCCCTGCAGCCCTGCAAACCACCCGGGCGCAGCACGTGCGCACCCCCCTCGCCGCAGCCGAGCCCGCGGCCGCCCATCCCGTCCCGGCGTGCCGCGCGCCGGGCACGTGACCCCGCCCCCTGTCCCTGGGTGGGCGGGGCCGGGGCCGCGGCTCCTGAGCGAGGCTCGCTCAGCCTCAATTGACAGCGGGGCTGCCTGCGGAGCGGCTGGGAGGTTCGAACACTCCGCTGGGGGGTGGAGCCCGGGCGGGCTAAGGGGCGGGGGCTGTGGGCGCAGCGACTGCGCACGCGTGCGGTGCTGGCGCCGGGAGGGGGAGCGAGAGAGCATTAGGCGCGCGCGCGGGCGGGAGGGCGGCCTCGCGCCGCGTGGCGGCAGGTGTGCTGGGGGCACCTCCATCACGTGTCCGGAGAGGGTGGGCGCTCGGAACCTGGAAGGGGGCGGAGCCCTCCTGCAGGCCACACCTCCTCGGGGGGCCCAGCCAGCTGGTGGGGGCGTGGCCAGAGAGAATCCTACCCCTCGAGGCTCTAGCTGGAGGGGGGTCCCCAGAGAGTGCTGGATACCACTCAAATTAGGAGGGATTGGGGGCTCCACAGCCTCCTCCAGGATCGAAGCACCCAGGAGATTACTATGGCAATAAGAAGTGAGCTGGAGCTCATGGGGAAAAGAGACCGAGGAGATGGAGAGGTGCAGGACTCCTGGGGGGGAGCCCCATGTGCCAGCTGGGAACGATGGAGGTGAAGCAAGTGTGCGCAAAGGTTCTTAGTTCTAGACCTGTCTCAACCCCAGGTTCCTCTGTGGCCTCGGACGAGTTCCTGCCTCTCTCTGGGCCTCTTCATCTCCTGGGCAGTGGGTGATCCTGGCCTCCCCTCTGGTCTGCTGCAGGATGGGCCTCTGCGCCGCCGCCCTGCTCTGGGGTCCCCCAGGGCTGCTCCTGGCCCTCACCCTGCACCCAGGCCTCGCCCTGCGCCCGCACAGGGACTACTGCGTGCTGGGCGCGGGGCCCGCTGGCCTGCAGATGGCCTACTTCCTGCAGCAGGCAGGGCGTGACTACGTGGTCTTCGAGCACAGCGCGGGCCCGGGCAGCTTCTTCACACGCTTCCCTCGCCACCGCAAACTCATCAGCATCAACAAGAGGCACACGGGCAAGGTCAATGCCGAGTTCAACCTCCGACACGACTGGAACTCCCTGCTCAGCCACGACCGTCGCCTGCTCTTCAGACACTACTCCCGGGCCTACTTCCCTGATGCCAGCGACATGGTACGCTACCTGGGCGACTTTGCGCACAGGCTGGGCCTCCACGTGCTGTACAACACGACCATCGCCCATGTCACGCTGGACAAGGATGGGCAGGCCTGGAATGGCCACTACTTTGTCCTGACTGATGAGAAGGGCCAGACCTACCAGTGCAGGTAAGAAACCCAGCCCAGAAGTGACCTGCTGAATAGAGTCCTTTCCAGAGGGGCCTTGGTTGACCAGTAAAATGTGATAGCCTGGGGTGAGAAGACCCATTCCCGTTTCTTCCAGCCTTTGCTCCCCTGAAATTCAGTGCAGACAGATTCAACCGTTTCCGAGTTTGCACTTTAAAGAGTCTTGTGGTCAGATCCTCCAGGATTTGTCAGTCTTTAGTCTCTGCCAGAACTGGTGGCTGTTGGACCTCCTACAGAGAAAGATGTGCATTCCCTTCCCTTGTCATTTACAGCTTCAGAAACCCAAGCAAGGGTCAGCTATGCGTTAATTCTGATTCCCCGACAACGCACTTGAGGTTTCCTTAGCAAAACACTGCATCTTTTGAGTAAAGGATTCAGCTTCTCTTTGCTTCCACATCACAACCCTGTCTACAGGTAGAACATCTCTTGAAACTAGTATTTCTTAAAATATCGGTTTTGGGGAAATGCTAGTCTAATGTCCACACACCCAGTAGAGTTTCTGAACTGAAGCAATGATGAGTGATGACCCAATAGAAGGGGCTACCAGCATTCAGTGTGGCCTTGTTGCATTGGGAGACACCTTAATATTGGGGAAACAATACCTCTTATTTGTTGTACCAGACTTATTTAATCTTCACCAAGACCCTAGTAAGAAGTTCTACATGAAGAACAGGGACTCAGAGAGGTTGAGTAATGAGTAACTCCTGCTCTATCACACAGCTAGCCAGCTTCATCTTGTTTGGATCGGATCTATAGTTAACACAATTGGTACCAGCAGTCAGGAAATAAGGAGATGCATTGCACTGAGGAAAATCTGCCGTTAGGGACCTCTCCAAATTATTGAGGAGTAATGATGTCAGTTTGAGGACTAAGGTGCTTCTGATTCAGGCCATAGTCTTTCCGATTACTAGCTATGCATCTGAGAGCTGGACAGTGAATAAGGATGACAGGAAAAGAGTTGATGCCTTTGAGCTGTGGTGTTGGGGAAGAACACTGAACATCCTATGGACGGCCAAGAGAACAAACAGATATGTCTTGGAGAGGGTGCAGCCAGAGTGCTCATTGAAGACAAGAATAATGAGGCTTTGCTTCACATACTTTGTGCATGTTTCTGGGAAGGGCCATTCCTTGGAGAAGGACATGATGCTGGGAAGAGTGGAGGGTCGGCAAAGGAGAGGAAGACCCTTAACCAGGTGTATTGACACAGTGACTGCTGCAATGGGCTCTGTGTCAGGAAGTGTGAGCATGGCGCAGGATAGAACAGGGTTTAGATCTTTTATTCATGGGGCCACTATGAATTGTACACCTAACAATGGTCGGTTGATAGAGCTGCTATTTAGCTATCTGCCTGACTCAGGCATCAGTTTCTTCCCACTGCTCCACACTGCTTCTCCCACCCTGGTCACTAGCCTAGACCCTGGTTCCCCCCACAGGGGCACTTTCGGAGTTCACCTATTCATACTTGTCCCTGTGAGAGCCGGGGAGAGGGGGTGGAAGAAGGGCGATGTTGATTTGAGAGGCCAGGCAGAAAACATATACCCCCTCAAAAAAAGGCCCTCTGGTTCCATTTCTTAACCTGCTCGTTGAACATACCGTTCTTCTTCAGGTCACCAGGACCCCACCTGGGGCTGTGATCCCATCAAAGTAAAGGACTTACTGGGTGTAAAGAGCCAGAGATTAGAATCAGGCTGCTACTGGTGTTCACATTCCGTCCTGATGCTCATGGAAGCTTTGAGGCCTCGGGGCCCCTGTCTCCTCATCTGAAACACAGAACAAATAATCTCAACTCCAGGGGACTCAAGGCTGAAGAAGATGAAGCATAGAGAACAGTTAGTACAGATAGCCGCTCAGCAAACATCTTGCCACCAGGCAAGTCAGAAAGAGGAAATGAGCGAGGAGTCGCCGCCTGACTTCAGAGTTAGGTCGTTTGTTTCCTTTCACATGACATCACCTCTTCAGGGGGTGCTGTTGACTTCAACCCAAAGCAACTCACCGTACACGGATCGAAACCTGTCCTGGCCCTGCACCGTGCTCACAGTCTCCTCAGATAGCAAGGAAAATGAAGTCCTTTATCCTGAGGTGCAGTGTTAAGGACAGTGTACACCCCCCCAGTGGTGACATGCCCGGCTGCTGGTCAAGTGCTGGTGCTGGTGGTGGTTGTTATGTGCTATCAAGTCAACAATGACTCATAGCGACTCTGTGAACCACACACCTGAACCTTGCCAGGCCCTGCCCTGTCCTCACAATCTCCAGCATGCCCCAGCCCATTGTCACGGTCACTGTGCAGTCCATCTTGTTGAAGATCTTCTTCTCTTTCTCTGACCCTCCACCTTCCCCAACATGATGTCTTTTTCCAAGGACTGGCCCCTTGTATTGCAGGAGCTTTGGTGACCTAGTGAGTAAAGGGTTGCACTGCCAAACCAAAGGCCTTCCCTCAACAACTCCTTAGGAGAAAGATGAGAAGTCTCGTTCTGTGCCATTCACAGCCTCTGAAAACCCACTGGAGGGTCAGCTATGAGTTGATTCTGACTTGACAGTACATAAGAACAACAACAACATTCTCTTACTGAAGAGGTGGAGGTTCAGCGGGAGAAAGACCAGAAACTCTGCTCCTGTAAAGATTAAAATCTGCAGCTGTTTAGTCAGTTCCAACCACTCCGGATGTAAGATCTCAGCCCCTTCAGGTCTGCAAGGCTCTGAGTCTTCACAGAAGCAATGACCACGTCTTTTTCCCACTGAGCTGCTGGGAGGTTCGAACCATGGACCTTTCAGACAGCAGCCAGGCACTTAGCCATTGCACCAGCAGAACTCCCTGTAAAGCTCACAATTTAGGAAAACCAGCTGGGCAGTTCTGTCCTGTAAGGTCACATGGGGCGAAGTAAACCGGGCAGCCAAAAGCAGACTGAGTTTGTGAGAGTCTCTCGGTTACACTGGGAGAGGATAGTAAGTGGATACATGCGTGGACAGATGTTGTCTTGTTTTCTGCTCTTGTTTTTAATAGCAAGTGGTCTGTGAGGGCCTCAAGCCAGTGAGCAGGTTCTCAGACTGATCTTTCAACTTTGAGGTTTCGGGGATAAGAGACTAAGTCACCTTTCCTCTGTCCCCCACCCCCAGTGTCCTTCTTGTCGCCACGGGCTTGTCGGTCCCCAACCAGGTGGACTTCCCCGGCTCCGAGTATGTGGAGGGCTATGCATCAGTGTCCATCAACCCCAAGGACTTCGAGGGTCAGAACGTGCTGATCCTGGGCCGTGGGAACTCCGCCTTCGAGACGGCAGAGAACATCCTGGGCGTCACCAACTTCATCCACATGCTGAGCCGCTCCCGGGTCCGACTGTCCTGGGCCACCCACTATGTCGGAGACCTCAGGTATGCCATGTGCCACTTTCTGTTCTGTGCTTGTCGTTGCTGTTGTCACTGGCTGGCAGGTCCCTGACTCCTGCCCGATAAAACAAATTACTGCCCCGTCCTGCGCCATCCCCGTGATCCGCTGCAGATCACGCAGTAGTGGTGATCCCTTGAGTTTTCACAGGCTGGTTTTCAGAACAGGCAGGCCTTTCCTCCTAGTCTTCCCCAGCCTAGAAGCTCCACTGAAACCTGTCCTGCATTAGCAACTTGTAGGCCTCCTCTGACAGATGGGAGGTGAATGAATGCGTGAGGTGCATTGGCTGGGACTCTAAGCCTGGATTTGCCACATGAAAGCCAGGAATTTCACCACCGGGTCACCACTGACCAACCACTCAGTCTGTATTCTGAGGCTAGAATGTCAAAGAACCTCCTTCCAAAGCCTTTCGTGATTCCAACAGAATTATCTTCTCCTTCCCAGGCTGCCCTGCCCCATCCATAGTGTGTGTGTGTGTGTGTGTGTGTGTGTGTGTGTGTGTGTGTGTTAGTTTGCATATAAAATTCATATACATTTTGCTTCATTCATGTACTTTAGTTTCACACATCCCTCCATTCATATTGTGTTTCATACAATCATTCATCTACATCTTGTTTTATAAAATTAGTCACCATTGATCAATGCCTACTATTACCCCATCTTTTCAGGTCGCTGGTGAATCTTTCCCATTTCTTCACTCCCTGGTCTACTCACCAAACTCCACTTTCCTAGTGATAACCCCCACCTTTCCCATTTTCCACCACCTTGCCCTTCTCCCCTTCCCCTTTTGGACTTTTAATACACATCTTACTAGTTATCCTTCTATTTTTACAGTAGTGGTCATATGCAGGATTTATCTTTATGAGACTGGTTTACTATGCAGCATTATTCACAATAGCAAGAAAATGGAAACAGCCCAAATGCCCATCAGCAAACAAATGGATTGGAAAAATTGTGGTGCATTCACAAGATGGAATACTATGCAGCACAAGGAGCAAGGATATCATAAAAGAGTATATAATGTATCTTTTTTAAAATTAATTTTAGTGAAAGTTTGCCAAGACTTAGTGTTTCCAATCATTCATTGTTGCACTTTTCTCCCTGACATAATGTATCTTTCAGTCTGTGTCTTTCTCCCTCTGAGAGCATGAACTCCCTGAAGACAAAACCTTTCTTGTTATCTTTGAATACCCACTGCTCAGCACCTTGCTAAGTACAAGGGGAGGGGCTCTGTAAACATTGGAAAAGATAAGTTAGCCTGTAAATAGGAAGGAAGATATACTCAATTTAAAAGTAAAACTTCTCTTGCCTTATAAGCTTTTGAAGTTCTATCTGACCAAATCAATTGGTCATCAGTTATATAAGAGCCATTCTCTTCTGCTGTAATTTGTCAGGCGTAATTGCTGTTGCATTGCTGGGTTCTGCAACATCCTCATAATTGTTACTCTGTTTGAGCCCATTGTTAAAGTCACTGTGTCAGTCTATACAGCATAATAAAAGTGCTGAAAATGCAGGGGGAAATTAGTAACAATTGCTGTTGTTGTTGTGTGCCATCGAGCTGTAACTGATTCATGGATGATCCTCTAGCAGGTTTTCAGAGGCAGTTAATTACACAAGAAGAAATTACCCATCCTTCTCCCTCAGAGCCCCTGGAGGATTTAAACTCCATACCTTCAGGATTGCAGTGCAGCTTCTTCCCACAAAGCCACCAGAGCTCCAGCAATAACAGAGAATACAAGTACTGTAAAAGGGAAACACCACCTATTGTAAAGGTGCAGAGAAGGATGACCCGCTCAGGGCCATAATCACAGGCGACGTTAATTGGCATAGCATAATCCACAAAGGCTGTGTTCTGCACTATTCTTGGGTGAATAGTGGCTTGTGAGTGGCCAGCAAAGGAGCAAGTATTGATGCCTTGCTGTCCACAACAAAGAAAAGAGAATAAAAGCAAAGATTCATAGAAACAATTAGTCTAAAGGGCTAATGAACCGCAAATATGTCAAATTCCACAGGAGACCATCAGAACTAGATGGTGTCCAGCTACCGTGGCTGGCCATTCTGAGAGGGATCACAGAGGAGGGTCTCTGATAGAGAATGGGCAGAAAATGTAGAACAGAACTCAAAAACATAAAAATACAAAACTAACAAACAACAACAGAAAGCCCAGCTGGTTTACTGGTCTGATAGAGACTCATGGATTCCCTGAAACTGTAGCATTTGATCACAACTTTGAACCTGGAGCAGAAAAGTCACCCCCCCCCCCGACTCAGATTTGGTGTCAAAGAATAGAAGGACCTATAATGAGATCTAGTCATGTTCTTCTGTTGTTCATAGGGTTTTCAGAGGCACGTTATTTCAGAAGCAGATGGCCAAACCTTCTTGCTCATCTGTACTCTTCTGGGAGCTCTACTAAAACCTTTCCACCATGGGTGACCCTCTGGCATTTATAACATTGGTGCCACAGTTTTCAGCATCCCACAAGTACAGCAAACTGACAGACAAGTGCTGTGCTAATTAGAGCAATAGCTGTGGTGCTGGAGAAGAAGACTGGATATCCCATGGACTACCAAAAGAACAAAAAAGGTCTTAAAGAAGGTGCAGCCAGAGTGCTCCTTGGAGGCAAAGATGATGAAGCTTTGCCTCACATACTTTGGGTGTGTTGCTTGGAGAGAGACATCATACTTGGGAAGGTGGAGGGATGGCAAAGGAGAGAAAGACCCTTAACCAAGTGGATTGACACAGTACCTGCAGCAATGAGCTCTTGTGTGAGAGAAATTGTGAGGATGGTGCAGGATAGGAAAAGGTTCAGGTTGGTTGTTCATAGGGTCGCTATGAGCCATGCTCAACTCTCAGCACCTAACAATAACAACAAAGAAGATGAATTTGCACCAGGGAGGCAATCCTTAGAATAATCAAATACATGAGTTTAAAGGGGCAGCATTAGCCCAGGAATAAAGCTCAAAAGTCAGGAAGGATGGGATAGAAGGATTCATGGAAAAAAGAATCACAGGGAGGAGGTGGGAAGAGTGATGTTAGATTGTGTGCATTGTCATTAATGTTAGAAAAATGGAATGTATTTGGATGGTTGAATGTAAAACCAAATAGCTTTGTAAACTTTTACTCAAATCACAATTTTAAAACAAAAAAGGAAGCAATGCAAAGGCATGCAAAGAGAGGTGACATTCAGAAAAGTCTGAAGATCAGTAGGAGACACAGGGTGGAGAGGGTATGAGGTCTAGGCTATAATAAGGAGTTGTAAGAATTTGAGAAAAAAAACACAAAACAAAACCACAACTAAACACAATTACTTTAGTGTAACAACTAGGGAGACATGAGGGCAGGACTAGGGAGAAATGAAGCTCAGTAAGGATGTATCATGAAGGGCTCTGGGCTCTGGCAGGATTTTGGCTGTGATTTCTTGGTACCCAGGTGCCCTAGAGGTTAAGTACTTGGCTACTAACCCAAAGGTCGGCTGTTTAAATCTACCCATGGGGAGAAAGACCTGTGATCTGCTCTTCCAAAGGTGGTTGTGTGGTGGTGGTGGTGTACTGTCGAGGCAGAACAGCCTCATAGATGACCCTCCAGCAAGTTTTCAGCAGCAGTAAATGTCACGAGAAGAGTCTGCCCATCTTTCTCCCATGGAGCACCTCGTGGATTCAAACTGCATACCTTCAGGTTGGCAGCACAACTTCTAATGCTAGGCCACCAAAGCTTATAAAAATTATTGTAAAAGAGCAAAGACAACATGGGGACAGCCTTGTCTAGCCTTTACCAACTTTATAAAGAGGTACTGTCCCAATAAACAGCATCAATAACACAAAACCAGTACCGATATGTTCCCCCCACACCATGCTTTCATACCTCTTTCTACTCCACACCAGTCTTACTGCGTTGCAGAGTCCACAATCCCATGTAATAGCTCACAGTGCACACAGAATCATGTATAACCCAGGTTAGTAGCAGAATGCAGTCAGAATGGCTCCCAGAATGTGCTTGCAGGCACCTCAGCCTCATGGCCTTAAGCCAGTAGACCAGTGTTACAAAGTTCTCATTCCTGCCAGTATTGGCTGCTTCCCTGCCCTAGTCTTAGCCAGTGTTACAAAGTCTTCAGTCCTCCACATTCTGGCCCTCCCACCCCCAGTTGTCCAACAAACTTGGGCAAAGGCTCTTAGCTCTGATTCCAGTGACTCATCAGTCCCAAGGCCCCAGCTTATGTCAGGTCTCTAGTTCGACCATGGCTACCCTTTTCCTGGTGGTGAGGTTTCTTCACTGGTGGTGGCAGGGAGGTCTTAAAGGGTGTTCTACATTCTCTTGCTTCCTTTTTTGCCAGCGCATGGAAGGTCCAGCACTGCAGCTAGAGCTGTTCAGTGTGTTAACAAGACTAGCCAATGGCCTTGTATATCAGTGAGACTGACCAGTCCCCTTGGGGAATGATGAGATAGCCAGTCCCCTTTTAGATAGGCTAACATACCCTGTTTGCATAGTCCCATCCATCCCAATGGTCAGATCCAATTCAGATGGCTAGGAGAGCCCTAATGAAAGATAAACTCCATAATTATGTCCTAGAAAACCTAGTGGGGTAGTTCTGCCCCCTCACGTGGGGTCTTTGGTCAGAATTGACTGGACAGCCCCAAGCAACAATAGTGCATTCACAGAGAGGAGATGGCGGCTCACAGCCCACATGGTGCAGTGTCCAGGGGCCATGTGTCCCTCCCTTGACCAGCGCTCCTTCTCTTTGGGCCCCAGAGCCATCAACAACGGCATCCTGGACACCTACCAGCTCAAGTCCCTCGACGGGCTGCTGGAGTCCAACCTGGAGGACCTGGCCATCGTGAAGGACCCTGAGGGAAAGTTCCACATCACCCTCAAGTTCCTCGTGGAGGAAGCCAACCAGAGTGCCGAGGCCGTGGCCCTCCCCCAGGACGATAACGACAACTTTGCCCTGCGTGTGGCCTATGACCGCGTCATCAGCTGCCTGGGCTGGAACTTCAACTTCTCCATCTTTAACAGGTGAGTCCCAAGAGGAAGAGGTAGGGGCCCTGGAAATCCTCTGACCTCACCTGGGGAACAGAGCCACCAATCGGGGCCAGGCAGTCCTGTGACAAGAATGATGAGGTTGCCCTATTCCAGCTTCTCGCCCAGGACCCAAGCTCTCTGTCCACTTAAGCCCTGGTAGCTTGAGACCTCCAGTCATGGACCCACAACAGTGGGTCTAACTGTGAGATGCAGGAAAGCCAGACCAGGCAGGATAAGGAGGTGGCGCTGCAGAAAGGCAGTGTGGCCCGGTGGCTGAGCTCATGGCCTTCACCATCAGCCTGGGAGGTCTGCTAGCCAGCTGTGCGAGCTCTGGCAAGCAGCTCCACCCACCGCCCCAGTTGTGTTGTGATTGGAGCGATCACACCATCCCTGCCTCGTGGTGACCCGTGCACAGTGACCGAAGACTGGCTGCTCCTGGGTCAGCCCCATGATGTGGGCCAGACTGTTGTGATGATGTGGAAATTTCACCGCTTTCAAGTGGAGAGCCAAGCCTTTCTCCCTAGTCTGTCTTAGTCTGGAAATTCTGCTGAAACTCACTCATCATCATCCCCTCAAGAAAACCATGGCCATCAGTTCCAACTCCACAAGCCTCCTGTGGAATCTGAGGCCATAAATCTTCCCAGAGGGAAAGTGCCCATCTTTCTCTCCCACAGAAAGACTGTGGGATTTGAACTCCTGACTCTTCAGTTAGCAGCCCCATATGCTCTTTATTCATGTTGTTGTTGTTGTATACCATCGAGGCGGAACCGACCCATCGCTGACCCCCGCCCCCCCCCAGTGGGTTTTCAGGGGCTGTTGATCACACAGGAAGACTGCCAGTCTTTCTTCCATGGAGCAGCTGGTGGTCTTGAACTGCATGCGTTTGGGATGGCAGCACAGCTTCTAGCCGCCAGGTCACCAGAACTCTCCTTACTCATGACCGTGCACAAACCTCCTCTAACAAGTGAGGAACAGCGTATTGTGTACTGGCTGAGAAGTGAGTGTGGATAGAAGGTGAGAGAGGTCTCCCATAGAACCCTAGTTGACTCATCCTTGAAATGGGTATAATGGTTCTTGCTCATGGCATTATTGCGAGGATTGAAGAGTGTTGTCAAGTGAGCTCCAAATTGGAGCGATTCTTTGCACAACAGAAATAACCTCCTCCCAGCCCTGTGCCGTCCTCACAGTCAGTGCTCTGTGCCAGCCCCTTGTGGTCCAATGCATCCGTCAGTCACGTCGAGGGCCTTCCTCCTTTGCACTGACCTCTGCCGGATAGAGCATGAGGGAGGGAAATGCTTGGCATCATTGTGGAGGAAAAGCTAGCAGTGATAAGAAGCTGTGTTGCAATCCCGAAGCCATGTGGTCTCATCTACCAGCAGCTCTGTGGAAGAAGGATGGGAAGTCTCCTCCTGTGCAATTAACTGCCTCTGAAAACCCTCTGGAGGGTCAGCTGTGGATCAGTTCCAACCCTACGGTACACAACAACAACAATACCACTAGAGAGGCAAAGCTTTTAAAGTTAGCAAGTCTTTACAGACGGTGCCACCAGGTCCCACCTCCCTCAGGTCCTGGAAAGGACCTGGTCTCAGCCCAGAGTTTGTACCTTGCCTTCCTGCTCTTCTTGACCCAGCAAGTGCTTAATGTAAGACTCAATTACCAAGTCTGTTAAATAGAAAAAATGATACCTACTCCCTAGGGTTGAAGCGAGGTTTAAATACATTAAGGAAAATCAGTCACTTAGCCCCATGCCAGGCCTGTAATAAGTTCCTCCTGCACAGGAGCTGTTTTTATTTAACATCTCTTTCCATTCACAGCTCCCTCAGACTTTCCTCGGGGAGTGCTTTAAGCAAGAAATATCCACTGATCAGACCTAGCTATGAGTCCAAGGGAACCCGGGGCCTCTTCGTCCTGGGCACTGCCAGTCACTCCGTGGACTACCGCAGATCCGCAGGGGGTTTCATCCATGGATTCCGGTACACAGGTGAGCCCGGCCAGGAGGGTCAGCTGCTCCCAGACAGGGCCACTCTTGGCATCCCAGAGCTTTACCAATACACTGTTGGGTTTCGGCAGCATCACAAGGTTTTCTTTAGATGAATGGATGGATGGATGGATGGATGGATGGATGGATGGATGGATGGATAGATGAGAGAGATTGTTGTTGTTGTTGTTGATTGCCATCGAGTCTAGTACAACTCATAGCCACCCTATGAACAAAAGGTCTGAAGCCTTTCTATAACTATCGACATTTATCAAAGTTCATAGAGTTTCCAGAGGCATGTTGTTTAGGAAGTGGATGCCACTCCTGCTTCCAAAGATAGATAGATAGATAGATAGATAGATAGATAGATAGATAGATAGATAGATAGATAGATAGATAGATAGACAGACAGACAGACAGACAGACACACCAGTGGCCTACTGAGTGGTGCTGCCAACCCAAAGATGGACGGTTCAAATCCATCAGCTGCTCCTTGGAAGAAAGATGAGCAGTCTCTTCCCATGCAATTTTCGGCCTCTGAAAACCTGCTGTAAATTGGTTCTGACTTGACCTCAAATAATAACTCGTGTGTGTGTGTGTGGTGTGTGTGTGTGTGTGTGTGTGTGTGTACACACAACTCATTGCTTTCAAGTAAGAGCCAACTCACGGCTGCCCCTCCATTGGATTTCGATGCTGTAAAATGTATCGGAGGAGGTTGTCCTACTCTCTCCCTCAGAGCTACCAGTGGATTCAGACTGCCGGAGAGGCTCAGCATTTAGTTAGTAGCAGAATTACCATGGGCTGTGCCACCAGTGTCGCAGCAGACGAAGCTTCAAAATGTGTACATCCTTTCTTGGGTTGTTATTGAGTATACATATACATACATATACATGCACATATACATACGTATACGTATACATACACATGTACATATATCAGAACTTTCGATTATTTCCACGAGTACAATTTAGTGACATTGATTTCATTCTTTGAGTTGTACAAGTATCCATGTTTCCTTTCCCGAATTGTCCCTCTCATCAGGAGACTTACTACACTGAGAAAGTCTGTAGTCAGGGACCTCTCCACATTGTTGAGGAGCAATGATGTCAGTTTGAGGACTGAGGTGTTCCTGATTCAGGTCATGGTCTTTTCAATCACTTGCTATGCATGTGAGAGCTAAACAATGAATAAGGATGATAGAAGAATTGATGCCTTTGAATTGTGATGTTGAAGGAGAGTACTGAGTATCCCATGGACTGCCAAAACAATAAACAGATAGGTCTTGGAAAAGGTACAGCCAGAGTGCTTCTTGGCTGTAAAGATAATGAGGCTTCGACTCACGTACTTTGGTCATGTTGCTAGGAAAGGTTATTCCTTAGAGAGGGACATCATGCTTGGGAAGGTGGAGAAATGCCAAAGAAGAGGAAGACCCATAACCAGGTGGATTGACACAGTGACTGCGGCAGTGGGCTCGAGTGTGTCGGAGATGCTGAGAATGGCGCAGGGTAGGACAAGGGTCAGATCTGTTGTTTACAGGGTCGCTGTGAGTCACACTTAACTCGCTGGCACCTGACAACAACAAAAACATTATGTAAACTCACTACACCCTAAGATTCCTATAAATCTTCCAAGTTTCTGATTGACCTCCTATAATCCACAGCCATTGCATCTATTCTGACTCTAAGCAACTCTGTAAGACAGAATAGAACTGCCCCTCTGTGAGTTGCCTTTTTTTTTTTAATTTGAGTGAAGGTTCACAATTCACAATGATTTTTCATACAATCGTTCATAGACTTTGTTTTATGCCATTAATTACCATTGATTGATGTGGTTCATTTATTGCAGTGTCTAATCAACTTCCATAGGCTTTCTGAGGCTGTAAATATTTGTGCATACAGACTGCCTCATCTTTCAACGTGGAAAAGGTGGTTCACACTGAAACAGTGGATTCAAATGGCCCACCTGTTAGTGGCCTGTCTTGGTTCTCTAGTGCTGTTTCAACGGAGAGGCCACACGTTAAATGGGAATGTAGTCTCTTACAGTCAGGGAGGCTGGAAGTTCAAATCCACAGTGCCACTCTCGGGAAGACCCACTCTCTGTTACCAGTGAAAGACCTTCTGCATCTGCAGGCCCAGCATTCCTGGGAATTGTCCATGTCTTGGCTTCGGCCTGTATCAAGGAGGTTCCTTCACAGGAGCTTGGGTCCCAGAATGTGCACTCCACGGCTACTGATTTTCCCTTGCTGGTGCTGACGTCCCCCTCCTGCTTTGCTTTATACAGGCCTCAGGCCTCAGGAAATTCCCTTTACATCCAATTAGAGCTGTAATGGGATTAAGGGGTGTTGCATCCACCATTAATCCTCTTACAGCTGTTTGACTTATCAGATCTAAGAAGATCATTACAGGGCCATCACAGGACACTCCACGGCTTCATTCCACAGGGAGATTCACTGCTAAGCCACAGGCCATGCCTGTCAGGGTTTGAATTCATCAGCCTCTCGTTGGGAGAAAGATGGGCAGTCTCCTCCCCTGCTGTATACTGCCTCCTCGGCCCACTGGAGGGTCAGCTAGGAGTCAGTTCAGACTCGACAGCAATGAGAGACAAAGATGTACCATCGCATGCATGTTATTTGAGAGAACACAAAAATCAATCCATGACATTGACGCTTTGGTCCCCAAAAACTCATGTCCTCATTCCACGCAAAACACTTTCAGTCCATCATTGTTGTTGTTGTTGTTGATCGCCGTCCAGTTGAGCACAATTCATAGTTACCCTATGAACAAAAGGCCTGAAGCCTTCCTATAACTATAGACATTTATCAAAGTTCATGAGTTTCCAGAGGCATGTTGTTTAGGAAGTGGATGCTACTCCTGCTTCCAAATCGGTCTTAAACTGGGAGCTCCACCAAACACTGTCCACCATGGGCAACCATTAAGGCACTTGACACCCCAATGGTACAAGGTTCAGCATACCAGCAACCCCACATTACCTCAGTACAGCGTATTGACAGAAGAGTGTTGTACCACTTAGAAGAATGTTCGTCCAAAATATAATAACAATGGACTTTTAAATACAAAGGCATCACTAAAGGCTTAAGTCAACTCCAATAGATTCTATCCTGGGGCAAAATTCCTCTGCATTTATGAATCTGGAACACAGGCTCTCTGCTGCCACATACAATGAATGGTGACACAGGCACAAAGTCAGCATTTCCACTACAGACGGGAGAAATTGGAGGACAGTAAAGGATTGCAGGTGCCAAGCAAGTGGAACACCCAGCAGAAAAATTTACCTTCAATACTTGAAAAGAAGCCGGTAGTCTCACCTATGATGGGCACGGTGTCAGCAGGGATGAGTGCTTAAAAATAGACATCAACCTGGGAAAGGCAGGGGGTAACAGCAGAGAGGAAGACCTTCACTGAGAAGGGTTGACCTAGTGACTGTGGCATTGGTTGTGAGGATGGTGCAGTATAGGGCAAGGCTCCCGTATGCTGTTCTCAGCGCCACCGGGAGCCATAGTTGACTCACTGGCATCTGACAACAGCAGTGGGCTCGGAGGCAATGGAAGCAGTGGCTCTGTCTTCCACACTCGTGTGTTGGCCATCTTCTCTGAGCTCAGGGTGGATCCCCTTGGCTCTAGGCTTCAGCTCCACTTTGTAAGCCCACGTGGACAGTAACTCGCTCCCTCAACTCTGGGTGGCCCACTTCTCTCAGACCAGCTGGGTGATGACTGGCCCCTCTGTCCGGCAGGCCCCACTCCTCTTGCCTTCCTCACACACGGCAACCCTACCTCCTCGGCTTTGGCAACAGCCTCATCCTGCTGGCAGCCCCACCCTCCAGAACTAAGATGGCAAAGATCTGACTCTTTGAAACCTAGGAAGCTATGACCCCCACCTTTAGAAACCGCAGGAGCCATGGTCACACACTTTGTGACCCCAGAGGTTACAGCCTTACCCTTTGAGACTGGAGCAGCTCAGCTTCCCCTGCTTCTTGGTCTTTAGAAGAGACCAGCCCAGCCCCTCCCTGTCTTGCCCCAGTAAATGTTACAAAACTCTCTGGCAACACCAGTAAATGACCAGAGGCATTCCACTCTGCCCATGAACTTGGGCCCAAAGACACTCAGCTTGCAGCTGTATGGGACACGAAGCCCAGCTCCCCTGTAAAGGTTCATCCCATCCCTCCAGAAAGCCTTGTGCTCAAAGACAAGAAGCTTCCTTGCCCTTCGTGTCAGTATCTGTCTCCACACAGGCGTCTTGATGCCCCTGCTGCTGTTTCTCTCTGCCAGTACTTCTCGTTGTGCTGTTTAAATTCTCCTCCTTAGCTTCTGGGCCTTCGCAACACCTGCCTTTGATGTCTCTAATTATGACAGCGGTCTTTTGACAGTCAAGGCTTTTACTGTTGTTATGCGCCATCGAGCTAGAACCTACTCTTAGCTGACCCTCCAGTAGACTTTTCAGAGGCTGTAAATCACACAGGAAGAGATTGCCCATCTTTCTCCCTCAGAGCTTCTGGTGGATTCAGGCCCTTGGATTGGCACCATAACTCCTTACTTCTAAGACAGTAGAGCTCCCTCTTTTACTATTGTTGTTGTTGTTGTTTTGTAGCATCGAGTTGGAACTGACTGATAGCAGAACCTCCGGTGGAGTTAATCTCACAGGAGGGGATTGCCCATCCTTCTAGGTACCTTAAAACTTTTTCAGACATCCACATTTTAGGTATCTGTTAAAGCAGCACCCCATTCTCACGGTACCAAATTTCATCTTAGTTATCCATTCTAACAGATACCACAAGGGGGAGGCTTTAATGAACAGAGATGTATTTTTTTTCTTATTGAAATTTTAATGAAAGTTTATAGAGACTTTGGATTTCCATTCATTCATTGTTGCACATTTTTCTCCTGCCACCCCTCCCCCGAGTTGGTTTTTCTCTTTGAAAAGTTAAAAAAAAATTCTTTCATTATTATACAATCCCCCCCCCAAGTCTACTCCCCTATGCAGCTTTCACTCTGGACTCTTGTCATGAAAATTATACCTAATCATATATCCCTGTCAAACAGTTCTCTCCCTCATCTGTTTCAATGCTGTATACACTAGCCCCTCTTTTCTTAGCTTCCCCCCAGCCCCGATGTCAGTCCTGTTCTACAACAGTGGCACTATGCAGTATTTGTCCTTTTGTGACTGAGATATTTCACTTAGCATAATGTCCTCCAGGGTCACCCATTTTTTATGATATTTCATGAGTTCCTTGTTTTTCAATGCTGCCATTGTGTGATTATACCAGAGCTTTTCTATCCATTCATTTGTTGATGGGCACTTGGGTTGTTTTCAGCTCTTCGCTATTGCGAAAAAGCCTCAATAAACACGGGTGTGCATATATCTGCTTGGGTGGCAGTTCTGGTCTCTTTAGGGTAAATTCCCAGTAGTGGAATTGCTGGGTCAAGTGGTATTTCCATTTGCAACTTTTTGAGAAAGCATCATACAGCCTTCTATAGTGGTTGCACCATTTTACACTCCCACCAACAATGAATAAGGGTTCTAGTTTCTCCACAACCTCACCAGTATTTGTTCCTTGCTGTTCTGTTAAATTTTGCTATTCTGACTGGAGTGGGATGATACCTCATAATTTTTTTGATTTGCATCTTTCTTAGAGCTAGGGATTTTGAACATTTCTTCATGTGTTTATATGCCATCTGAATGTCTTCTTTGGTGACGTGTCTGTTCATATCCTGTGCCATTTTTCAAATGGGTTCTTTATTTTGTTGTGGTACTCGAGTATTTTATAAATTCTAGATATAAGTCTGGGAGGCTGGGCTCTATGAGGAGAAGTGTGGTGTCAGGATTGGTGGAAGATTCATCAACAATCTGCATTATGCAGATGACACAACCCCGCTTGCTGAAACTGAGGAGGACCTGAAGCGCTTGCTGCAGAGGGTCAAGGACTGCAGCCTCCAATAGGGACTGAGGCTCAATGTCAAGAAGACAAAGATTCTGACCACTGGACCAATTGGCAGCATCAAGATGGATGGTGAAGAGATTGAGATTGCTCACAGCTTTAGTTTGCTTGGTTCCACAGTCAACACTCTCGGCACCAGTAGCCGGGAAATTAAAAGATGTATTGAGATGGGAAAGTCTGCTGTTAGGGACCTCTCCAAAGTACTGAAGAGCAATGGTGTCTCTCTGGAGACTAAGGTGCATCTGATACAGGCCATGGTCTTTGCAATCACTTGTTATGCATCAGAGAGTTAGACAGTGACTAAGGAGGATAGAAGGAGAATTGATGCCTTTGAGCTGTGGACTGCCAAGAAAACAATCAGATTCATCCTGGAAAAGGTTAAACTGGGCAGTTCCTTGGAGGCAAGGATTCTGAGGCTCCGTCTAACATACTTTGGACATTTCGTAAGTAAGAACTGGTCCTTGGAGAGGGACATCATGCTTGGGAGGGTGGAGGGACAGCACAGGAGGGGAAGGCCCTCTATAAGGTGGATTGATTCAGTGACTGGGGTAATTGGGATGGGTGTGTCGGAGACAGTATGATTGGCACAGGACAGAGCAGAGTTTAGGGCTGTTGTACATAGGGTCACTATGAGTCACAAGCGACTCGATGGCACATAACAACAACAACAACTACAAGTCCCTTGTCTGACATGTTATTACCAAATATTTTTTCCCAGTCTGTGGATTCTCTTTTTACCCTGTTGGAGAAGTTTTTGGATATGCACAGGGATTTGATTCTTAGAAGGTTTCATTTATCTATTTTATCCTCTCCTGGTTGTAGATTTTCCAGGATGTGTGGAAGACTGTTTATGTTGTGGATTAGGACTTCTAGAGTTCTTCCAAGCTTTTGTTTAATTAAGTTTCTAATACTTGGTTTTAGTCCCAGGTCCATAATCTACTTTGAATTGGTTTTTGTGTATGGAGTGAGGTGTGGATCTTGCTTGAGTTTTCTGCAGATAGTTTTCCAATTTTGCCAGCACTGTTTGTTAAAAAGGCTGTCATTTCACCACTTAACTGATTTCATCTCCTTGTCAAAAATCAATTGACCCTAGGTAGATTGGCTGATATCTGGATTCTCAATTCTATTTCATTGATCTATGTGTCTGTCATTGTGCCAGTACCATGCTGTCTTGACCACCACGGCAGTGTAGTAAGATTTTAAATCATGGAGTGAGATGCCTCCTACCTTGTTTCTCCTTTTAAGGAGCACTTTGCTTATTCTGGGTCTCCTTCCATTCCAAATGAAATTGGATATTGGTATATATACAAACCCAAGAGCCAGCCTTGTTCTGAATGGAGAGAGATTAAAGGCATTCACCTTGAGAACAAGAACTAGGCAAGGATGCCCACTATCACCTCTCCTATTCTCTATTGTAATGGAAGTCTTAGCGATACCAATAAGAGAAGAGAAGGAAATAAGAGGTCTCCAAATTGGCAAAGAGGAGGTAAAATTATCTCTCTATACAGATGATATAATACAGATGATATGATAGAAAACCCTAAAAACTCAGCAAGAAAACTACTGAACATAGTTGACCAATTCAGCAAAGTGGCAGGATTTAAGATCAACATACAAAAATCAGTTGGATTTCTCTACAGTGACAAAGAGAATACAGAACTGGAGCTGAGAAAAACATACCCTTCACAATAGCTAATCACAAGGTTAAATACTTAGGAGTAAACCTAACCAGAAGCACAAAGAATCTGTTCAAAGAAAATTACAAAACATTATTATAAGAAACAAAAAGTCACCTGGAGACGTGGAAGAATATCCCTTGCTCATGGATAAGAAGACTCAATATTATGAAAATGACAATACCACCAAAGGCAGTTTACACATTCAATGCAATCCCAATACAAATGAATACAAATGAATTCTTTCTTCCAAAGAGCAGCTGATGGATTTGAACTATATGCCTTTGGGTTCGCAGCACAACTCCTTACCACTAAGCATTTACATACATACATTTCAGGCGCGCACAATTCTATTCATGACACAGACATGATGCTTAATTAACTCATTTTTAATCCATATACCATTCTTTTTAGGTGCCATCAAGTCTACTACGACTCATAGCGACCCTGTGAACAACAGATCTGAACTCCGTCCTATCCTCTACCATCCTCATCCTTTCTGACATGCTCCAGTCCATTGCAATAGTCATTGTGTCAACCCATCTGGTTGAAGGTCTTTCTCTCTTTCATTAACCCTGCACCTTTCCAAGCATGATGTCCTTCTCTAAGGAATAACCTCTCCTAACAACATGCCACTGGACCAAGTGGTAGAATCAGGATGGATGGCGAAGAGATTGAGATTGTTCACAGCTTCAGTTTGCTCGGTTCCACGGTCAGCGCTCTTGGCACCAGCAGCCAGGAAATTAAAA
>NW_006399836.1:10896208-10910119 GCF_000299155.1 Elephantulus edwardii
AAGGATTCTGGGGCTTCGTCTGACATACTTTGGACATGTTGTAAGGAGAGACAGGTCCTTGGAGAGGGACATCATGCTTGGTAGGGTTGAGGGACAGCGCAGGAAGGGAAGACCCTCTAAGAGGTGGATTGATTCGGTGACTGGGGTAATCGGGATGGGTGTGTCAGAGGCAATGCAGTTGGCACAGAATAGAGCAGGGTTTAGGACTGTTGTATATAGGGTCGCTGTGAGTCGCAAACGACTCGACGGCACATAACAACAACAACAACATGCCTAAAGTATATGAGACAAAGTGTTGTCATCTTTACCTCGAAGGAACAATCTGGCTGTACTTTCTCCAAAACTTATCAGTTTGGTTTTTTGTTGGTTTGTTTTTTTTTTTTATAGTCCATGGGATATTTAGTACTCTTCTCACAACACCAGTTTTTTAAAAAAATATGCTGTTGATACCATTTGTTGTTGTTTTTGAGTGCTGTTGAATCAAGTAGAATGCAAAGGGACTCAGTGAACATAAGTTCTAAACCATGTCCTATCCTTATCATTGCTAAGATACTTAATCCTATTGTAGCACCCATTGTGTCAATCCACCTGGTTGAGGGTCTTCCTCTCTTTCACTGACTCTCCACCTTTCCAAGCATGATGTCCCTCTGCAGGGAGTTGCCTCTTAAAACCACATGCCCAAAGTACCCATGCATGAGACACTCAGCAGTCTTCTTCTGCACCACAACTCAAAGGCATCGATCCTTCTTCTGTCATCCTTATTCTCAGATGCACAGCAGGTGGCTGAAAAGATCATGATTTGAAGCAGGTTCACCTTAGTCTTTGAGCTGACATCATTGCTCTTCAGTACTTTGGAGAGGTCCCTGATAGCAGACTTTTCCTGTGCAGTACATCTTTTGGCTTAATTTTTTTTTTAAATTGTGATTTTAACAAAAGTTTACAGAAAAGTTGGATTTTTATTCATTCATTGTTGCACATCTTTTGATCTCTTGACTGCTGGTACCATGGGGATTGTGGATCCAGGGAAGGTGAAGTCATTGACAACTTCAGTCTTTTCTCTGTTTATCAATGATCTTGCCTGTTGGCCCAGTGGTGAGGATCTTTGTTTTCTTGTTATTGAGATGTAATTCATATTCCAAGCTGTAATCTGATCATCTGCAACAAGTGCTTCGAATCTCCTCACTTTGTGCAAGC
Source organism: Elephantulus edwardii (assembly GCF_000299155.1). Classification (NCBI taxonomy): domain Eukaryota; kingdom Metazoa; phylum Chordata; class Mammalia; order Macroscelidea; family Macroscelididae; genus Elephantulus; species Elephantulus edwardii. The sequence continues at coordinate 10,897,403 of NW_006399836.1, forward strand.
AAGAATAATAAAAGAATGCCTTATCTGTAGCTTGTTATCATACATATTCTGTCTGAGGCAGATTTGGAAAGCATTTTCATTGTCTAGAAAAGTATCAGATAAGGTATAAAATAAGACATTTGGTGTGTATGTTACCTGTTTAGCCCCATGTAGGTTAAGCACTAGATATTGGCAAGAATGCCAAGCTTAAAGAATGCTAATGAGTTCCTGCCCGGTTGGATGACTAGAGGTGAAGCCCTGTAACATCTCTAAGCTCTCTCTGTTGGATATTTTACTGTCAGTTGTAGACAAGATTGTATTAGCTTCATAGCACTGCTGTAACAAATTACCACAAACTTGGTAGCTGAAAGCAGCACAGATTGACTGCCTTACAGTTCTTCAAATTAAATGTCCAAAATAGATTTCATAGCAATGAAATCAAGATATTCAGGGCAGGGCTGGATTCTGCTAGAGGCTCCAGAAGAATTGTTTCTTTGTCTTTTCCAGCTTTCAGGGGCTGCCCAAATTTCTGGGTTCGTGGTCACTTCTTCCATCTTCAAACCCAGCTTCTAAACATTTTCAAATTTCTCCCCTATTCTAACACTCCTTCCTTCCTATTCACTTATAAGGACCCTGTGATTACCCTGGGCCCACCTGGATGATCTAGAAGAATCTCACCATCTCAAGAATTTTAACTTAATCATATCTACCAACTCATAGGGAACCTGTGAACATCAGATCTAAACCATGGCCTTTCCTGTGTCAGTCCACCTGGTTGAGGGTCTTCCTCTCTTCCTCTGACAGAAGGAAGCAGACAGGAAGTCAACCCCTCACTGCCCTAAGCTGGGCCTGTGTGCAGGACGCGGTCCACGGCTGCATGTCCCAGCTCTGAGTAGAGCCCTGTCCTTTTCTGAAGTGGCTTCTTTTCTGTCCTTTCATAAATACAGAGAGCATCTTACAGCTGAAGTCAGGGCAGATGGGCTTTATGCCCTGACACTGGAACCATCAGATTGCCACGAGGGAGTCTTTGCTAGAACTGGGGACTCAGAGAAGGGGAAGATTCCAGAAGGAGGCCCTGAGTGTGGTGGGTTTGTTGTTTTCTGTTCATTTATTTCATTGGTGAGACTGTATACAGTAAAAACATGGGCCAGTTCAGCAGCTTGTGTGTGTACAGTGAGACGGCAATGGTTGCATTCTCCTGGTCCCCATGGTGTGATATCACAGGTGAGGTGGGGATGCTGGTGGCCCTGCCCTATGAGCGTGGTCTGGCCCTATGCACCTAGGCCAGGCTCACCCTTCCGCCAGCTTGTCTCTGGTTGCATTCTCAAGTCAGGGCTCGAGCTGAGTAGCTACCAGTGGACACCATGTAGAGGTCACTGCCTGGCCCTATGGAGACTTTTGCTGAGCCTTGCTCTTGGGGCACCCCCTGCCCCATCCACCACTTTCCCACCACCCTCATGTCTGCACTGAGCTGTGCACACAGTGTGGAAGGAGTCCAGAGAAGCAAGCGAGGACTCCCAGCTCTCCTGGGGCCTGGACACCGCATGCCCCCTCTCCTCCCATTCCAGTGCGTGCTGTCCACCGGCTCCTGGAGCATCGTCACCACAGCGTCGCCTGGCCCTCCACCGAGCGTCCTGTCACCCAGCTGACCAACGCCATCATCCGGCGCGTGAACGAGGCGTCTGGACTCTACCAGATGTTCGGTGTGCTGGCCGACGTTGTCCTGCTAAAGGAGTGAGTAGCAGCCCCTCCACTCAGCTTCCCCCACATGCCCTGGCCTGGCTTTGCTCTCTCTGCCCTCGTGGGAGAGAGTGGAGCATCACAAGTGCTACAGACAGACAGACAGACAGACAGACCTGGGCCCGAGCCCTGGCTCCGTGGCCTTGGGCAGGTGAGTGAGCCTCTTGGAGCGTTTCTCTCATCTCCTGTAAAACGGAGGTGATAGCATGCCCAGCAGCAGATGACGGGTCGGGAGTGAGGGGTTCCCACGGGCCGGGACTGACTGTGCTGTCCCGTCAGCCGATCACATCATGGAGGACAGGTTCTGAGAGGGAAACAGCTCAGTGCGCAGAGGGGAGGAACGCTGTGTCCAAGGGCTAAGAGAGCACCCAGGGGACACCTAGGAAAGTGGCAGGGGAAGGACTCTGTGATCAGGAACAGCCTGGTCAGGTAAATTGGGTTCTGGGATGTGCTTGAGGTCTGAAAGGGTGGAGGCGGACTTCACGCTTATCTGCAACCCTGTGATCATCCCTGACCTCTGGGTCACACCCCTTCACCCTGTACCCATCCTGGCCCATCTCCAGCACCCCCTGGAGCTCACCCTGACTCCTTGTTCACGCTGCCAACTGACCCACATATACATCCCGGCCGACCCCCAGCCCCGCACTCACCTCCCACCCACAGCTTGTCTCAGCCCTACTCTGCACCCACTCCCCACCCCGTCAGAGTCCAGGCGACCCCTGTGAGCTCTGCCTTCAGCTTTGATATTGTTTGATCACCTCACTGGCTTTGCTGCTCCCACCACATCCCTCCCCTGCGCTCACACGACAGCCGCTCAGTGGGCTTCTCTGCCCTCCTGTCAACAGAGTAGGCAGAGCGAAGCTTCTAGAACAGTCACTAATATCAGCTCTGTGCTCTCCAGGGATGGGTGGCTTCCCTTCTTACCCCACAGATAATTCTACAACCCCATCATCACCGGTAACCCCATGAGCTGACCCCTGCCCACCTCCCCAGCTCCTCCCTCCATCACCCTCCCTCGTTCCCTCCCTTCTGGCCCTAGGGGGTCTTGCTGTTCCTTGAACCAGCAGCCCCTTGCCCCGTGCCCAGGTGCTTCCAGACTGCTTCCACGGCTGGACATTCTTGACCCTGGTTTCTTTCTGATGTGACATAAGGTTTCCTGAGCTCTTTCCCACATGTCACGGGAGGTGGGTGAGTTGACGGGAGGCTTTGACACTTTGCATGGAGCTTCCTGGAGTGGACGTGAGTGTGTATGTACGCACACACACATGTGTACACGCACACCCTTCACCTCTGCCACAGTGACAGGGCCTCCTGACCTGTGTTGCCTTGTCCCCAGGAATGCCACAAGGTTTGAGTACCTGGAGGAGTTCCCCATGCAGATGCTGGCCCAGCTAGAGACCCTCACGGGAAGAGAGGCCAAGCATGGGCTCTTCGTCATCAACCTGGAGTACGGCAGGAACTACTCGGGCCCCGACAAGGACGTCTTCTTCTATGACCGCTCGGTGGGGCACATGGAGGACGCATGGCAGTCTAACTTCCTCCACCCCGTCATCTACTTCTACAGACACCTCCCCACCGGTGAGCCGGGGATCTGCCCTTACCCCCCGCATGGCAGTTCTTGGACCCCATGGTCTGTAGAGTTGTCACCGTCCAGCCCTCTTCAGCCGTCACCTGATAAGGGCACCAGTGAGGGGCTCGACCCAGAGGCCAGGCAGGGGCAGAAAGTCAGAGGATGAGCATTGATGTCCCACATTCTAGAACATTCCATGACCTGGACAGTCCACACTTGGACCATCATAACTTCTTCCATGTACCCCAAGGAAGAGGACGATTGGCGTGTTGAAGTGCGTTCAAAAAGGCTGACCATGGTGACGGGGCTGAGAAGGGTCGAAAAAGAGAAAAGGGGACTGGAGTGGGACTTTCAGAACTAAACAAAAGCACAGCAAAGAGTGGGCCAGAATCCCAGGGCTGTCCTTTCCTTGCTGTGTGACCTAGGGCCATCACTTAACCTCTCTGAGCCTTGGTTCCCTTATCAATAACAACAGTACTTTCCTTATAAGAGAGATGATATGCACAGGATGCACAGGGCTTGGCCCAGAGTAATTACTAAGAAGTGAACCCCTGGACACCACCCCCCTCCCCACCACCACCCCCTGGGCTCCTGAGCACACAGAACTCTGAGGAATGGAAGGGGGCATTCAGCCTGTGGGTGTCCCACAGGGCAGAGGGAGAACCAGTGTACTCTTGGCCCAGAGTAACTTCTAATAAGTCAACCCCTGTAATAAGAGAACTAATAAGAGAACCAGTGTACTTTTGGCCCAGAGTAACTACTAATAAGTGAACCCCTGTAATAAGAGAACTAATAAGAGAACCAATGTAACTCTTGGCCCAGAGTAACTACTAATAAGTGAACCCCTGTAATAAGAGAACTAATAAGAGAACCAGTGTACTTTGGGCCCAGAATAACTACTGTGAACCCCTGGGCTCCTGAGCACATGGATCTCCAAGGACTGTCGTTGGAAGAGGGAGTTCAGCGTGTGGGTGTCCCCCAGGGCAGAGGGAGCACCAGTGAGTCTAAGTGGCAGGTTGACATCTAGCTTAGCAGGCTGTCCAGCTGTGAGGTGAGTGGCCTACAGCAGAGTGTCCCACTCCACGGATGGACAAGTTATGGCTCGGTGACCATCTAAGGAGACACCACAGACAGATTCCACATAAAGCAGGCAGCTGGACTAGATGACCTTACTCGTGTTGGTTTTTTTTTTATTTTTAATTTTTTTTTTACCTATGAAAGTTTACAAAGACAGGGTTTCCAGACATTCATTGTTGCACTTCTCTCCCTGCCCACCCCCTTCCCCCCAATTCACTCTTCTCCTTGAAAAGTAAAAGACAAACTCTTTCATTGTTGATGACCTTACTCTTAAGACCCCTTTCAGTGCGGAGCCTCTGAGTCTGCTCAGGTCGGTAGTGAAGCCCCCACCATAGCCCCTCCATCCACGTGACTCAGAAAAGCACCGAGTCAGCACTCCTTGCTCTGCTTGATATGACAGCGCACTTGTCAGGCGCCTCTTCCACACGCCAGCTTCCCACACATGCGCAGATGACCACTGAACGAGCTGACTGGGGGGCCTTGCTAAGGTGGCTCTGGAAAGCCAGTGCCCAGGGGAGTTCGGGGTGTGCAGGGTCCCCCACTGGAGGTGCTCCAGGTGAACATCGCACGCCTTCCACGAGACTCCCTCTCTTCCCCTACAGAGCAGGAGATGAGGTTCCGCCCTGCAGACTGGCCACTGCCTCGGCCCGCCGCCATCCACCACATCGTGGAAGACTTCCTGACCGACTGGACCGCCCCGGTCGCACACATTCTACCTCTGCGGCGCTTCCTGGAGAACTGCTTGGACACTGATTTGCGAAGCTTCTATGCAGGTAAGTTGGGTTCCCAGACAGCCAAATGGACTGAGGTAGAAGGCAGAGAGAGCGCAGGCCTGCGCCCGCCCGGTGGGGTTTCGGCAGAATCACAAACTCCAGACTTCTGGTTCCTGCAGTACGGTCGATCAGATGTTCACAGAAACACTTCCCAGAACAACACACCCAAAATCGCTGGATAAGATGTCCTTTGTAAACAACTGGCAGGAAAACGGGGGAGCTGGCAAGGGGCAGGTGAGACCAGAACAAAGTGGTGGTGGAGTCTGTTTAGAGACCTTTGAAAAATGCTCAGATCCTGGCAGGTAAGCTAGTGAAAAACACTGCCAAGAAGCAGACAGAAGGGACACAGGCTTGCCCTGCTTGGGCTCTGAGGAGGATAGGAGAAAATTTTCCCTGAGAATGTCCAAACACAGTAATGCAGGAGTTCAACACTCGGCTGCTAACCAGAAGGTTGGCGGTTTGAACCCGGTAGCTTCACAGGACAAAGGTGTGGCAGTCTGTTCCTGTAAAGACGGGGCCGTTCTACTCTGTTCCCTACATTTGCTTTGAATTAGCAGTAATGCAATGGCAGTAGCTCAGGGCTGCACTTCTCATTACCACTGAAATGCAGGAACTCCCTCCTTGTCTCCCCAAAGTGCCAGTCCTTCCTGGAGAAATCTGCTCGAAAACGAAATCTCAAGGAATTCTCGTAGATTAAAATTCCATGAAATATGAGCATCCATTCAAAAGCCAGTTAACGCATGAGGATACAAACACCATGAGGGATTGGGAGCAAAACAAAGGATGGGATCAAGCCTATGAAGATATAGATGGAGAAATAAGGGGTGTGTTTGTGGGGGGGGATGTGTTCTAAATATGTATAGAATCAGTAAGCAGGTGGCACAGATGGTTGAACATTTGACCATTAGCCCACATGCTGGTGGTTCAAATCCACCTGGAGACAGTCCTGGAGGTCCACTATCTAATGGTCTCCACCTCAAGAACCCCACCGAGCAGTCCTACTCAGCACACATGGGGTCACCAGGAGTCAGAATCCACCCCTTACCAGTCAACAACCACACAATAAAACAGACAGAATATAAAGAGTATAAATAAAGATATTTGTAAAAAGAGACTCTTGAAAATACGTTGAAGTAGAGACCACCTAAAAGTGATCAGTTCTGGAAAAAGATCCAAGTAGAACGTGTGGAAATTAAAAAAAAAAATCAATGAGAAATTCAACATGAAGGCACTGCAGTACATTAGCTAGGGAGGGAGAGAGAGTTAGTGACCCAGAACGTGGATCTGACAGCCACACCTGCAGAGGGCCTTAACGAGCTAATTCAAATGATCCAAAGGGGAATTGCACTGAAACAAGTCCATTTATTTTAAATCTTTGCTTATTTTTTAGTCCCTTGAATACTTAGGCTGCCCTAGAATATGTTGTTTAGTTGTTCAGCAAACATTTGTTGAATGTATATTCCGTGTCAGGAGCTATTGTTACTGCTTTCCTCTGTTGCCATCAAGTGACTTCTAACTGATGGCATTCCCATGTGTGCAAAGGAACCCTCCATTAGGGTTCAAGGTTGTGACCTTTCAGAAGAAGACTGCCAGACCCGTTCTCCAGGGCACCTCTGGGTAAGTTCGAACCACTAGCTTTTCTCCTAAAAGCCAAGTGCTGTCAAGGACCTCTCCAGCATACTGAAAAGCAATGATGTCAGTCTGGAGATTAAGGTGCACTTAATCGAGTCCATGGTCTTCACAATTACTTGTCATGCTTCAGAGAATTGGACAATGACTAAGGATGACAGAAGAACAGTCAATGCCTTTGAATTGTGGTATTTTAGAAGAATCTTGAACATACCATGGACTGCCAAAAAACAACCAAATAGGTCTGTCTTGGAGAGGGGGAAACCAGGTTTCTGCTTGGAGGCAAGGTTTTAAGCTCCATCTCACATACTCTGGGCACATGGCCAGGAAAGAGTGGTCCTTGGAGAAGGACATCATGCTTAGAAGGGTAGAGGAACAGAGCAGGAGAGGAAGACTCATGATGAGATGGATTGACTCAGTGACTGGGGCTTTGGGGGTGGGTGTGTCAGAATTAGTGAGACTGGCCCAGGACAGGGCAGGGTTCAGAGCTGCTCATACACGGGCTCATGTTAGGTCACAGGCAACTCAATGGCACATAACAACAACAACACACATTAATGATTTCTCTTTCTCACTAAAATAAAATTAATGTTTCTAGGAAAAATATTTGAGTTATAAAATAAACTAATTGCTTTTCTTTGTCTGAAAAAAAAAAGACAAGTGCTTAACGATTTGCACCACCAAGGGACTCTAGGATACACTAATCTCATCAAGAGAGTTCTGGTAGCTTAGTGTTAAGGGGCTATACTGCCATCCCAAAGGCAGGCGGTTCAAACCCACCAGCTGCTCCCTGAGAGAAAGATGGGCAGTCTCCTCCTGTGCAGTTTGTTATTGTTGTAGTTGTTAGTTGTCACTGAGTCAAGTATGACTCATAGCGACCCTATGAACAAAAGATCTGAACCCTGTTCTGTCCTGCGCCATCCTCACACTTCCTGACGTACTAGAGCCCACTGCGGCAGTCACCGTGTCAGCCTACTGGGTTGAGGGTCTTCCTCTCCTTCACTGACCCCCCACCCTTCCTAGCATCATGTCCCTCTCTAAGGAATAGCACCTCCTAGCAACATGCCTGATGTAAGGCGAAGCCTCATCATTCTTGTCTGTGCAATTTATAGCCTCTAAAACCCTCTGCAGGGTAAGCTGTTAGTTCTGAATTGAAGGTACACAACAACAGTCGTATTAAAGCAAGTGAGAGATAGCCCTCCTCCTGCCTGTCTGCGTGTTCATCCCCAGACGACATCTTCAGTCCACTTTAAATTAAAACTGTCTGTGTTGTGGGAGATGGCTGAAATTACATTGCACGAAGAGACTAAATTAGCAATCTAAAAATAAGGTTGTGCTCAAACCGTTCATTCACAGGGCTCTGGCTGTATGAATGAACTTCAGATGACTCTCATTCTTCCAAGTTGTACTGTCAACGCAAAGGCTCAAGGTTCGAATCCACCAGCTGCTCCTCAGGGGAAAGATGGACAGTCTCCTCTCCTTTAGTTTACTGCCTCTGAAAACCCTCTGTAGAGTCAGGTATGAGTTAATTCTGACTTGACAACATAAAACAGGACCCTCAGCTACAAAATCCCCACTGCTTCTCGAGGGGTCCACACTGCCACCTGCTGGTCAGTTGTCCTGTGGTGACGTTCATGTTGGAAAGCTGCTGGAAGCTAAATCAGTGGTGCTTCGAGTGCCGTCAGGACCACCCATGGTAGACAGGTTTCAGGAGGACTTCCAGACGAAAACTAGGAAGAAAGGCCTGGCAATCTACTGCCAAAAGTTAGCTCAAGAAAAACCCTATAGATCACAACAGGATAGTGTCCAGTATAGTGGTGGGGGCTCTGGGGGCTTAGTGACAAGAAATTGTGCTTGCCAATTCAAAGGCACAAGCCTTGAATCCACCAGCTGCTCCACAGGAGAAAGACGGGAAGTCCCCTCCTGGGTGGTTTACTGCCTCAGAAAACCCCCTGGAGGGTAAGTTGTGAGCCAGTTCTGACTCAGTGGTACTCAGCAACAACATAGAGCTGGACCAGGCAGTGTTTCATCCCTTACACACAGAGGGTCACTGCAACTCAGAACCAGCTCTCCAGCAGTAACAGAGTATGCAAGAATGCCGTGTGTGAGAGAGGAGGTGTTCCCAGCCTGAGTGTAGGAACCGAACCTTGTATCACCCTCTAAACTCTTGACCCCGCCTCCTGGGGGTCAGTATTAGCCTCTAAACACCACTTCCTTGAACTGGAGAGAGTCCCACCCCTACCCCCAGCAGACATCAGGAACTGAGTCTGACATCTGTGGTTTCTTTTTTAATTTTTTTATAATCCTTAAAGCCTTTTTATTTGCAGACTAGTGTGATGGCGCAGAATCACATGTGGGTTGTTGGGTTGTTGTTGTTGGGTGTCATTAAATCAGAACTGGCCCATGGCTGACCCTCCGGTAGGTTTTCTGAGGAAGATAATTTCACGGAAGGAGATTGCTCAGCCATCTCCCACAGAGCAGCTGGTGGATTTGAACTACGTACCTTCAGGATTCGAGCGCAGCTTCTTAACCACCAGGGCACCAGAGCTCCTGTCTGTGGCTTCTTAAGTGTCAGAGCCCCGTTCTTCTGGGTATTCGGGCAGCCTCCTGTCCCACCCCTCAGAGAGGGACGGGATCCAGGGACATGCAGGTCACATGTGCTCAGTCCGAAGGTGACAGTTCCGGGGTTCCAGTGACCCCAGGACATCAGCACCTTCCTCCTGTGCCTTCCTCACAGACACCCCACACGCACACCAATCTCTTTCTCCCCCCCTGTTGCTTTTGTCAGAGTCCTGCTTCCTCTTCGTCCTGACGCATCAGAAGCTGCCACCCTTCTGCCAGCAGGGCTACCTGAGGATGCAGGGCCTGGTGGGGACCGAGCACCTCCGGCGACACGGCGTGGAGAGCGGGCTCCTGAGGGACTATGCCACCACGGCGCAGAGGCCTGGCCACCAGGTGCCAGAGGGTCACCCCCTGGCTCCAGGACCTACAGTCCAGCCCCTGGATAACACCAAGAATGAGCTCTGAGTGTTCCCACCAGCTGGAGCCAGGGCGCACTTGGCCCACCCCTCACACCCACCAGAGTGTGATTGCCGGAGACATTCACCTCAGCTGCACCAAAGCAACACAGGGGGCTGCTGGGAGCTGCATTGTGGCCCACGGGCTCCTGCCTCTTGTTCCAGTAGAGGGGTTATCAAGGGAGGACACACCATGTGAGGCCAAGATGTCCCCCATGGCTGGTGTCTCCACACTCGCTAAGTCCTAGGTGGCCCCAGTGTCATCCCCTGTCACGTGCCCCTTGGCTCTTTCCCTGCCCAGGTGGGCCTGGGCCACCAGGCAGGTTTGCCAGCCCCACAGCTTGTCTGACACCAAGGCTCGTTCTCAGCAGCCATGGAGGATGGGTGGGACCATGAACCCTGGTTCTGCAGACGCGGACACCAGCTCAGAGAATGAGGTGACTCCCAAGGCCAGGTGGCTGGTGGTCCTGTCCACCTCGTCTATTACTCTGCTCACCACAGTGCACTGCCTCGTCCCTCCCTCTGGGGACAGCAGGATCGAACTGGGCTCTGAGACCCTCGGTCCCAGTGCAGCTTATATCAGGCCTGGGGGCTGTCATCAGGTGAGGCTAGGGCACTCCCTGGGAAGCTGTCTCATCAAGTCAGGGTTGAGTTTAGAGCCCCAGAACTCAGTAGGGTCAAGCCACCCACTTGTCCAGACCTTCCAGTCCAGGTGCCTGATGTGGGGTCAGGAGAAGACCCATAGCCAGGGGGATCGCCACACTCACTGAGCCCCGAGTGGTGTCTCTATCCAGGATTGTGCCCCCAGCTGGTCTCTAACCTTGGGGTTTATTTTTCTCTCCCCATTCCCTTAATGGAAGGACATCTCGTGGCCCAGTGGTAAGAAACTGCATTGCAGTCTCAAAGGCACACAGTTCGATTCTACCAGCTGCTCCACAGGGAAAGGACAAACAATCTCTTGTTTGATTAACTGCCTCTGAAAACCCACTAGAGAGTCAGCTATAGGTTGATTCTGACTTGATAGGACACAAGAGCAACATTCTCTTAGTGAAACCCTCATGGCCTATTGGTTAAAGCCCTTGGCCTCTAACCTCAAGGTCAGCAGTTCAAACACACCAGCCTCTCCATGGGAGAAAGCTGAGACAGTCTGTTTACATAAAGATTTGCACCCTCGGAAACCCTGTGCAGCAGCTCTGCTCTGTCCTGTCCTATGACGCCAGGAGTCAGAATCACCTGGAGGGTGGTGGGGTTATTCCCTCACCTTCCACCTGCCGTGTGCATCCTGAGCCTTGCCTCTGGCTTGCACAATCCTGTTTTGTAAAAGTCCTGCTGGAGCCCCTGTGGGACATGATCTAAGTGTGGAGAGCCCAGCATGCTCACATACATGTAAGAGCTTCCTCTTTTATGATGACAATGGCAAGTTCCATGACCATCATCCTTCCTCACAAGGGACTCGCTCACAGCTCCTCCTCTCTCACCCCAGGTACAAGGAAGCCTTTTATTTTATTTTATTTAATAATTTTAATGAACATTTACAGAGAATTTGGATTTCCATTCATTCATTGCTGCACTTCTCTCCCCTCCCAGCCCTCTTCCCCCCGCCCCCCAGTTCGCTCCTCTCTTTCAAAAATAAAAGAAAGACTCCCTCCCTGGTACACAATCCCCCCGTACCCCTCCCACCACCCCAAGTACATTCCACTATGCAACCTTAATTGTGGACTCTTGTGATAACCATAATACCCTATCATACATCACTTTTAAATTATTCAGTCCCTCATCTGTTTCAGTGCAGTATACACAATTTATCCAGTTTTTCTCAGTCTTACCCCCACCCTGATATCAGTCCCATTTTATAGCAGTGGCACCATGCAATATTTGTCCTTTTGCAACTGAGATATTTCACTCAGCATAATGTCCTCCAGGCTCACACAAGGAAGCCTTTTGTCCATCTGGAGATGAACTGACCCCAGTGATTCCCCAAAGCCCAGGGTCACGCTGTTTGGGTTGTCAGTCGCCATCTGGTTGATCCCGCCTCCCAGTGACCCTATGTGTGCAGAACAGAACTGCTCAGAAAAGGGTGCACCTGGCTGGGCCCTTAGAAGCAGACTGCCAGCCAGCCTCAAGAGGTGCCCCTAGAGCATGGGTTTGAACTTCCAGCTTTTTGACTGCTAGTCTAGCGCTTACCCATTTGCATGGCCCCAGTGGCACCACTTCCCTTCCACGGCCTCAGATGATTGTTTTCTTGCCATTTCCTTCCCTTCTTCTTGTGTCCACTCAGAATGAGAAGGGCAGTGGCTTTGGGCTCCAAGTGCCTCCCTGGGGTGAGGAGGGGGCGGGCACACATGGGTACAAGCCAGGCTCCCCTGGCCACTGCAGAGCCACGCCAGTGAAGGAGAAGACTCATGACAGTTTGCACAGTCGGGACTTGTAAATGTGGGGTTTCTCCCAGGATTTGAGCTTCGGCATATTTCCTACAGATTACAGGCAGACCAAAATAAGGTCCCCCAGTTCCCCTTGCCCACACACAGAAGTCTTGGTTTGAAAGAGATCTTTGCATCAGGGCTGTCCCTACAACTAAACACTGTTACTTACATCTTGACTGCCCCTTGTTGAAAGACCAGCTGAGCCCCTTGTTTGAATAAAATTTCTAGGGATGGTGACAGTTTGTTGACACGTAAGTATGTGACATCTGCTGCTTTCCCCTTCATCTGCCAAATTGTTAATTCAATCAAAATTGTCAGCCTGTCTGATTGTTTTTTAATACGACTCCATTCTTTTCTGGCTCAGCTGCTTCCTGATGGTTTGTCAATCTCTCACTATTTTTTTTCTTATATTGTGAAAAACATATTGGGGGTATAAGGAGGAGAGGGTTGGGGGCAGAAGGGTGAGGATGGGCCAGGATGCAGTTGCAGAGCTGCACAGTTTGGTCGGT
>NW_006399836.1:10911271-10913462 GCF_000299155.1 Elephantulus edwardii
AGGCAGCCAGCGGGGCATGTGCCCCCCTCCAGTACAGGAGGTCTGCGGGAGGCGTGCGGCTCCCCAGCGCAGGCGGCCATTGGGGGCGCGCCCCTCCACCCCGCCGCATGGGCGCTCGGTGGCCGCACGCTTCCCCCACAGCCACCATCCTGGCTCCAAGAATTCTCTCCAGAACAAGTCCACCTTGCGGCAGTGTGGTGGCTTTGCTGTCCCAGTCTTGAGGAGGGCCGGTGCCCAGCATCCATCCTGGGTGAGGGAATCCATTCATTCAGGCTGTGGAAGCCTCATGGAGCTGCAGTGGCTGTGCGGCGCGGGCTCTGCGGGGGTGGGGGTGGGGGTTGGGAGCCACGAGACTCACCCATTTCTCCTTGGGAATCCTTGAATTCCTGTTGTTGAGCCTCGATCTTCACTGAGGGCCAGTCATCAACTGTTTAAGTGTTCAATTATCAATAAGCTGAAGTCTTTAGGAGGCTATAATGGCCCTGCTTTAAATGGTTCACTGCTCCCGCAGCTCACCACACTGTCTCTGCCTCTGCCGCCATATTGGATCTCCCCTCACTATTTTTTTTTAATGACTGCTGGTTGGTTTCAAGCTGAACTGCTTTTTACCCAGGAAGACTATTTGCTGTTACTTGCCAGTTTTCCCACTGCAAGAAGAGTAAATGCACTGTGGACAGCAAAAGGAGAGGTGAGTCAAACTACAACTCTGCAAAGGGGACCTGTCCCCATCAGTAACGTCCACAGCACCAAAACAATAACCACCAGCTTGGGTATGCTTCCCCCCACATTCATGCACCTACTTCTTCTTGTCTCTGGGTCCGACGTCCATTGCAGATTGACTCACAAACTCAACCTGACTCACAGTTGTATTTATTAAGGAAATAAGTTGGTGGTGGGAGACGCAAAGGAAATCACACAGTTAAAAGTCCAGGCTTAGTCCCGCAAATTCCTCAGTTCAGACAGTGTCTTAGTCACCAAGTGAAAGTCCAAGTACTGTGGGGGGAAAAGCCTCTGGTTTTCTCTGTTGTCCAGCAAGCTTTGTCCCAACAGGCACAGTCAGCTCTTCTTCAGTCATCCCTCAGGCAAAACCTTTAACTCTGGCTCCACTCCAGGGCTCCACAAGGCTACACTTCACCACAGTCTGTCTGTCTATACTCAGGTTAGCTCTTTCTCGTATGTTGGTCTCACAGCTGTTGATGGTGTTGAAGATGCTGATCGATGGTGAACTGTGTGTCTGCAGTTGAGGCAGATAGAGACCATGCCCCAAGAGGGGGCTAAGGCAACAGATACAAAAGCCACTTTTCAGAAATCTGTTAACACCACGTTCACTTAACTATCCCACCCTCCTAACAATCCTATCCCTTCTTAACACCCACTGCTACTGACACACCATCACTGGGGGCCAGCCTGCATCTCCTTGCTAGGTCCTAGAAAACCACAGCTTCCACTTTATCCCATCAGTTCCTCTTTTGGTCAAGTCTTGGCAAATACCATTTCTAACTGGACCAAGTTCCTCTTCTTGCTAAGGACCAACTTCAAGATTCTGTGTTTAATGTTAGAAAATTATTGTGCTCTATCAAGGCAGTTCCGAGTCTCAGAGACCTCCTGTAACCGTGCAGAGCTGCTTCAATATGATTTCAAGGCTGTAATCTGTGTAGAAGCAGACTCCCAGGCCTCTCTCCCTAGGAACCACCAGTGGGATCAAACCAACAACCTTCCAGTTAGCATCTCAGCACTTAACTATTGAACCATTAGGGTTCCTCTAATTACAGAGTTACAGAAAAGATGGTAACAGAGCAGAGTGTTGGTCCAGAGTCTGTTGCCATAGAACGAATTTTGACTCAAAGATCTTATGGGATAGAGGAGCATCACCCTGTAGGGTCCCCAGGGCTGTAAATGTCTGTGGAAGCTGATTGTCACATCTTTCTTCGATGTGGTGACTGGATGGTTCAAACCTCCTGACCTCTCAGTTCCTAACTACGGCATCACCTCGCTTTCTTTATGTTGGGCCAACCTGTTCTTTTTTATTATTATTATTGTGATTTTTAATGAAAGTTTATAAAAAACTTGGATTTCCATTCATTCATTATTGCACAATTTCCTCCCTCCCCCATATGTCATTTTATTAAAATTTTATTTTATTAATTTTAATGAACATTTACAGAGATTTTGGATTTCCATTCATTCATTG
>NW_006399836.1:10914719-10916062 GCF_000299155.1 Elephantulus edwardii
CAGGTACAGGAGGAGATTGCCCTGTCTTCTCCAGCAGATCTGATGGATTCAAACCACATACCTCTGGTATTGCAGTGCAGCTTCTTGCCACTAGGCCACCAGAGCTCCCTAAAGCATGTTGTTTTTACAATAAATCATCTACGTGTATTTTGCTCCAGGACAGTAATTACAATGCTCACAGTCTTTGATTGTCCATTCACTCCACCTTAATACGTGTTCGTTATCTACTCGTTTTCTACTCCTTTCCTTTCCCTGGTAACCACACTAATATAATTCTGTGTGTAAACCTTTCTTTAGTTTTTAATAATAGTGGTCTCACACAATATTTGTCTTTTTGTGACTGATTCATTTCACTCGGCCTCATGTCCTCCAGATTGATCCATGTTATGTAACGTTTCACAAATTGTTTTTAAGAAAGAAAAGCAAATGGATATGGGAACAATCAGGAAGGAAGCAGAGGAGAGTTGTCACATCAGGGGGGGTTGCAGTAAATACTGCACAGCAGAATGCATACAAATTCTCCAAGAGGAAACGAATGTGCACTGTAAACTTTCACCCAAACCACAATTTAAAAACAAAACAAAGCAAAAACCGTCATACAGAAACCAAACTTAGGGAAGGGAGCTAAAATAAAAGAAGGGACTTACGAAGACTAAAAGCAATTGAGTACTTGCTCCCAAGGCCAAGCATAACTGGTTCCAGGTACACACATTATCAGACTATCAGCGAGTCGATTCCAACACACTCAATGGGACAGTAGAATTGCCCCCATGGGGTTCCTGACACTATAAATCTTAACAGGAGCAGATTACTTCCATTTTCTTCCATGGAGCAACAATTGGGTTTGAACTACTGACTTTTCAGTTAGAAGCCCTACACTTAGCCTACTGTGCCGCTGTGGTACCCACACACATCAAGGCTTTCCATAAGTAATGTGAAAATGTCAACACTTTTCAAGGGAATGATAAATATAGAAGAAAAAAGACCATGGGCATAATACAATACCTAGAACAAGAGAGGTTACACACTCAGCCAATATCTTTACATACTCATTTTTTAAAAAAACAACTCATTCAAATGAACAGAAAGAATAAAGTAAGATCCCAGTAAATAAATGAGCAAGGACATACGATAAGCTTCCATAAAGTTAGTTAATAAACATTCAGAAAGATAACATGCTAAGAATAAACAGAATAACAATTGAGGAATGTTTAAGTAAGCTTCAATATGGATTACATCTCACTATCAAGAAAACACAGGAGCCAAAATATGACTTTGATTTCATACCACCTGAATTTCAGAATCATCTCAGGAACAGGTTTGAGGCCTTGAACACTAATGAG
>NW_006399836.1:10918074-10919273 GCF_000299155.1 Elephantulus edwardii
GGAAACGACTCGATGGCACATAACAACAACAACATCAAGAAAACAAAAATCCTCACCACTGGACCTACAGGCAACATAATGATAGAAGGAGAAAAAATTAAGATTGTCAATTATTTCATCCTACTTGGATTCACAGTCAACATGCTTGGTACTAGCAGTCAGGAGATCAGGAGACATACAGCTTTGGGAAAATCTGATAGAGATTGCTTCCAAGTCCTGGAGAGCAGTGATGTGAGTCTAAAGACTAAGGTGTGCCCGATTCAGGCTGCAATCTTTCCAATCATCTGCTAAGCATCTGAGTACTGGACAGTGAAAAAAGATGATAGAAGAAGAATCATTGCCTTTGAGTTGTGGTGTTGGAGAAAACTGTTGGACATCCCATGGACGAACTGCCAAGAGACCAAACAGATATGTGTTGGAGAAAGTGCAACCAGAATATTTCTTGGAGGGAAAGTTGATGAAGCTTTGTCTCCTACACTTTGGACATGTAGTTAGGAGAGGCTATTCCTTGGAGAAGTACATCATGTTTGGAAAGGTGGAGAGTCAGAAAAGGAGAGGAAAATCCTAATGACATGTTTTGATGCAGTGTTTGCTGCAATGAGGATGTGACAGAGATGTTAAAGATGGCACAGGATAGGACAGAATTCAGCTCTATTGTTCACTGGTTCACTGTGAGTAATCCTTGATTTAATGACACCTAACAACATGATGCATTCAGCCAGTGGAATATTATACAGCTCTTTAAAATGACAGTGAAGAGAACAGTGTGATACAACTACGTGATAATGTTAATGAAAAGTGAGACAGGAATTAGAATTGCATAATGTGTAACTATCTCAAAATGAAAACCATATACAGTTCACAGAAAGTGCAGGAAGGAAATTCCATAAAATGTCAGGAGTGCTTTGATTAGGTACATAGAGGTAACTTTTCTCCTCTTTTGTCAAAATTGGTGGCTATATACTATAAAGAAATAAATGCATTTGTTTCTTAGAAATATTATTTCTTTTTTTAACTTAAATTTGTTATTAATTTCAGTGAAAATTTACAGAGGCTTTGGATTTCCATTCATTCATTGTTGTAGATTTGTTCCGTCCCAAGGCTCCCCCCCACCAGACATTACCCTCTTGGAAAAGTAAAAGAAAAGATTCTTTCATTGTTTTACTAACCCTCCCCCAGGTCCCCTCCACCATGTAGCC
>NW_006399836.1:10922496-10930154 GCF_000299155.1 Elephantulus edwardii
AATCTATTGATGCTTGCCTTGTGACCTAGAATGTGATCTATTCTATTGCCAGAGTGCAGCAAACATTCTTGAACCTTTTTAATAAAAAATGCCATAGAAGAATCCTGATCAATAGGTGGTGATGCCAAAGTATCTCAGCTTTCCAGGCACTCTAAAGTTGCTGGAGCCATAGAGTGTGGGAAACCTAAAAAAAATATTCCCTGAGATAGTCTGTAAACCTTAAGCCAAAAATATCTCTTGAAGTCACCTGAAAACCAAACACTAAACGAGCTCTGGTGGCCTAGTGGCAAGAAGCTGCAATGCAATCCCAGAGGTGCACGGCTCAAATCCACCAGATGCTCTGCTGAAGGAGGAGGAACAATCTCCTCCTGTACCAGTCAGATCTGATTTGATGGTATACACACACACACATAGAATAAAAATAATAAAAATAAAAAAACCCAAACACTAGCTTACCTACTACTAAGAGCACGCATGGAACTGTGAGTTCTTTTAAGACCTACCTCCATGGAGTCAAATTGACAACAGCAACTTGAATGCTTGAGAAGGACACTTAGGGGGCTGTGAGTCTGTATTAATGAGGAAAGAAGAGACAAGAAAAATGAGAATGATTTCATAACACATATAGCCAATGTTACTAAATGGCACATGTAGAAACTGTTGAATTTGTGTCATATTTTGCTGTATATTCTCAAACCAACAAATAAAATACAATTTAGGGAAGAAAACAGCTTGTGTATGCAGACTTGGGATTCCTTCCCAGAGGACACTGTCTGTTTTGTTGGCTGAGGTGACAGCTATGGCATCATCCCCTTGGAGGGAATTGTGCACTTTTCCTCATCTGAAACAATTAAGTGTCGGGGAGGGGAAACAAACAGGAGAAGGAAATAGTCCACAGTTCCTGCTCGTCTTGTTAGTGTCCTTGAGTGATTGGCTTGAGGAAATCTCTGGAAGAATTGTGCCTCTAAGTTGACTGAAAATCAAAACTAAACCCTTCATTGGATGGAAGTCTTCCATGTGGAATCTTCAAGCCAATCTAGAGTCCAAAGGTCCTTTGCAAGTGTCTCTAAAGTCTTCCTAAAAAGACACTTACCAAGAAGTGAACTTGTAACACCTGTGAGGAAAGTGCTGCTAAGAACAATTAACCATGTTATAATAGGAGCAAGGGCTTTATACGGATGGCCATATCTGACCTTTCCCAACTTCACAAAAGGGAACCATCCCCATCAACAGCATAAAAGAAATTCCCATGATATCAGACATTTTGACAACTGAGTATGATCCAATCGTCTCCCATGCTCTTAAACCTCTTTCTACTCGTCTCTCTGCCAATCTTACTGCTTTACTGGGTCCAGAATTCTAGGTGATAGCTCACAGACCACACAGAGCTATATATTAGGGAAGTTAAAATGTTATAATCCAGGTTAATAACAGAATTCAGTCAGGACAGCTACCCAAATATGCTTGCAGGCACCTCAGCATTGAGTTTTGTGGCTTAAGTCTAGTGTTACAAAGTTCCTAGTCCTGCCAATATTGGCTCACACACACACACACACACACACACACACACACACCTGCGACCCGCTAGTTGTCTAACAAACTTGAGCAAAGGCTCTTAGCTTAGCTCTGGTTCTGTCCATGGGGGCATAGCAATCCTAAGGTAGCTCCAGCTCCGGTCAGTTCTCTGGTTATTTTGTGGCTGCTCCTGCTGTAGGTGTAGCTGGAGCAAGAATTTCTGGGCCCAAAAGACATGTGACATTCTCTTTTTATTTGCTGGCAGCCGGGATGGTCTCTTTCTGCTGTTGGATCAGCAAGACTAGCCAATACCCTTGTGGACTGGTAAGAAAGCCAATCCTCTTGTGGATAAGCTAACACTCTCTATTCACAAACTCCCACCCATCCACATGGCAAAGTCAAGTTCAGTGGCTAGGAAAGCCATTTTGAATAATAAACTCCAAATACATAACATTTTTAAAAGGGCAGTATTTGCCCAAAACAAAGTTCAGAAAACAAGAAGGGCAAGACAGAAGGATGAATGGAAACCGAGAACCCACGCAGGAATCAGAAAGCCTGCATTACATCTAAGGAATTGCAATGAATTGTTAAGTAGGAAATAATGTATATAGCATATATTGTTGAATGGAAGATTAATTTGCTCTGTAAACTTTCACACAAATTACAATTTTTAAAACTTAATTTTTTAAAAAATAAGAGCTTGTGCTACATTAATGAAACATCTAATCATGTGTTGAAGAATCTTTGTGGTAGAGTGGGCTACAAGCTCATGGGCTGCTAATAGAAAGGTTGGCAGTTCGAACCCACTGGGTCTTTAGTGGTAAGAAAATGAACAGCCTCCTCCCATAAAGATTTAAAGCCTCAGACACCAGGAGGGTCACCATGACCTGGAAGCAACTCGATGGCAGTGGGTAGGACTGGGTTTCATTCTTTGCTGAGCACCTACGTGGCGCCCAGAGCCTCTGGTGGTGTCGATGGTTAACATGCTCTATTGCTAATCAGACAGGTGGCTGTTGGAGTCTCTCCAGAGACACCTCAGACAAATCAGCCCTTGGGAGCCCTGTGGAGTATGGGTCCGCTTGGTACTCATGGGTCATCAGGAGTTGAAGTGGACTCCATGGCGACCAGTGTGGTCTTTGCGTTACTACATGCCTGGAACTGCACTTTGGTGGTTTTAAAGATATGCCCACGAAGTCTTTGATACGTCGTCCCTGAAGAGAAAAAGCTCAAGCCCCCTACTCTGATGTGCAGGCTCAAGTTAGTGACTCCCTTCCAGCAAACAGAATACAACAGAAATAATAGAATCCCCTTTGAGATATATTATTGTTGTTGTTATGTATTGTCAAGTCAGGACTGACTCATAGCTCATAGCTGAGCCTCCAGCAGGTTTTCCGAGGCCGTACATTGCACAGGAGGAGGTTACCCCTCTTTCTCCTGCTGAGCACCTTGTGGATTTGAACAGAGTATCTTTGGGTTGGCAATGCAACTCCTTACCACTAGGCCACCAGAGCTCTCTTTCAATATATTATTGTTGTTGTTGTTGTGTACTGTAGAGTTGGAACGGACCCATAGCTGACCTTCCAGTGGGTTTTCAGAGGCGGTTAATTGCACGGGAGGAGATTGCCCATCTGTCTCCGGCAGAGCAGCTGGTGGCCTCGAACCACGTGCCTTCAGGATTGCAGTGCAGCTTCTTGCGAGCTCCCTTTCAATGTAAAGGTTATAAAAATACTACAGCATACATCCAGAGAAAGCCTGTTCTTTAATTATGCCCCTTGGCTGAGACAACCTGTCACATTACCAGGATATTGAGGCAGGAATGGAGAGGCCCACAGGTGGGCTGTGTGAGTGGGTGTGGAAGCAAGTCTGGCCCCAGTCAGGCTACCACGTGACCATACTACCGCCAGCCCCACCGGGGACACAGCGCCGTGACAGACCCTGAGCCAGACTCACCCAGCAGCCTGCTCCCCGATTCCTCCCACAGAAACTGGCAGTGTTTGTTGCTTCAGGTTCTAAGTTTGAAGGATGACTTGTAACAGTAAGAGATAATTAAGGTGTGTACCAAATAGGGCCACTGTGAGTCAGCTGACTCCAGAACACCTCACAACATCAGCACACTCCCTGTAATTCTAGAGGTAGATGTTACTATTTCATTTTATAGATGAGGACTTGGAGCTGAGAACAATGACACAATTAGGTGGGGGCAGGCGGGGGCTTCCTCTCCTTAGTGATAATCCAATTACTTTTGCTGCCGAGTTCATTTGTAACTCATATTGCAACCAGCTAAAGGAAGTTTCTCATTAATCTACAGGGTGAGTACTTGAGAGAAGCCTCTGTATCAAGTTGAAGCCCTTTTATTAGATTCACTCTCCTAAAGCCCTGCATTCTATAGCTGAGAATTTGTTCCTTTCCATCCTGGCACATGGATGGCATTAAGGTATTCCTAGAAGCTGATCAAACTGCACACAGGCAACATTGTGATGGGCAGAGAAGAGATTGAAACTGTCTCAACTTCATCTGACTTGGATCTACTATTAACACCCTTGGTACCAGCAGTCAGGAAATAGGAGATGCATTGCACTGAGAAAGTCTGCAGTTAGGGACCTCTCCAAATTATTGAGGAGTAATGATGTCAGTTTGAGGACTAAAGTGCTTCTGATTCAGGCCATGATGTTTCTGATAACTTGCTGTGCCTCAGAGAGTTGGACAATGAATAGAGATGACAGAAAAGATTTGATGCCTTTGAGCTGTGGTGTTGGAGAAGAGCACTGACCATCCCATGGATGGCCAAGAGAATGAACAGATAGGTCTTGGAGAGGGTGCAGCCGGAGTGTACTTTGGAGGCAAAAAATGATAAAGCTTTGCCTCACATACTTTGGGCATTTTGCTAAGAGGAGGTGTTCCTTGAAGAAGAACCTGATGCTGGGAAGGGTGGAGGGTCAGCAAAGAAGAGAAAGACCCTCAGCTAGGTGGATTGACACGGTGACTGCTGCAATGGTCTCTTGTGTGTCAGGAAGTGTGAGGATGGCGCAGGATAGAACAGGATTCATATATTTTGTTCATAGGGTTGCTATGAGTTGTATTCAACTCGACTGCACCTAACAACAACAACAGAACGCTAAAAAGACTGGGCCAGTCAGTCCAGCACATAATCACTAGGCTGGAACAGCTGCACTAGAGAAGACGCTGCAGACATTGGATTGCTTTCGGCTGATCTATGTCTTCCCTGTACAATTTCCCACAGTTTTCAAGGAGGAGAGACAGATTTGGAAAGCTCATACCCTCTGTCTCCTATATTTGTTACTGTTGTTAGGATGACTATGACTCGTGATGGCCCTATGAAGAGATCTGAACCCCTGTCCCATCCTATGCCAGCCTCATCATTTCTGATATATTTGAGCTCATTGCTACAGTCACTGTGTCACTCTATCTCATGGGGGTTTTCCTCTCCTTCTCTGACCCTCCACTTTTCTATTCACGTTGTTCCTTTCCTAAGGACTGACCTCTCCTAACGACATGTCCAAAGTATATGAGACAAAGCTTCACATCCTTGCCTCCAAGAACATCTTGGCTACACCTTCTCCAGGATGCATTTGGTTGTTCTTTGGGCCGTCTGTGGGGTAGTCAGCACTCTTCTCCAGCATCATAACTCAAAGGCATCAATTCTTCTGTCATTCTTAGTTATTGTCCAACTTTCAGATGCATAGAAAGTAATTGAGAAGATCATGGCTTGAATGAGCTGCACTTCAGTCTTTAAACTGACATCATTGCTCCTTAACACACGGTAGAGGCCTCCCTCATAGCAATATGCTTCTGCTTTTTCCACTCCAGTTCCTGTCACCAAGATTGTTTTTCTGGAAGCAGGTGGCAGCATTTTGGCTTTGCAGTAATGACATTGATCCTATATGACCATCCAAGAGCCTGCAGCACTCTAAGCTGGTGTCCATGTCTACAGACGAGGGTCCGCGATCCCACCCATCCTCCATGGCTGTGGAGAATGAGCCCTGATGTCACACAAGCTGTGGGGCTGGCAAACCTGCCTGGTGGCTCAGGCCCACCTGGGGAGGGAAAGAGCCAATGAGCACGTAAGAAGGGACGACACTGGGGCCACCCAGGGCTCAGCTAGTGTGGAGACACCAGCCATGGGGGACACCTTGGCCTCACACAGTGTGTCCTCCCTTGACCACCCCTCTACTGGAACAAGAGGCAGGAGCCTACGGGCCGCACTGCAGCCCCCAGCATCCCCTGCATCGCTCTGATGCGGCCGCAATGGCGAGGTCTTTGGTGATCACACACTGGTAGGTGTGAGGGATGGGCCAAGGGGGCCCTGGCTCCAGCTGTTGGGGGTACCCAGAGCTCTTGATTTTTGCTATCCAAGGGCTGGACTATAGGTTCTGGAACCAGGGGTTGGCCAGGCCTCTGCCCCATAGCCGCATAAACCACAGCATAAGCCCGCTCTCCACACTGTGTCATAGGGTTGTTATGAGTCACATTTGATTCAATGGCAGCTAACAATAACAACATTTCACTAGCGATCAAAAGAAAAGGAAAGCAATGTTGCAGACCAAGGGTAAAGTATTTTTATAATTATTAATAATGAGACAGACAACCAGGAATGAGATAAAGCAGCATACAGGACAGAAGGCCAGCAGTTCCAAGGACTGAAGTGCCTCAAGACACCTGCTCTGTGTATTTATTGAGAATCAGGGGAAGCAAATCATAAAGAGAATCCAACGCAAATGAAGTCAAGCTTTTTCTATTGAAAACCTCCCACTTGATTCAGGGAGGTGGGGTCAGCAAATACAATGCAAGAATCTGGTAAGCCCTTAAGGATTGCCTTAGTGCCTCAGGATGAACTCCAGTTTGAACCATGCCTCCCCCACATCCTGAAATAGCATTCAGTTTATTACAAATATTTAGTATTGGCTTCCCATAAAGCAAAGCAACATGGTTAGGGAGAGGAACTTGCTACCAGCAACAAAGAATTGCCAGGAGTGGAGTTAATGGTTTTGGCCCAAGGGCCCTGGGTTAGGAAGCTCCTTGAGGCCTGAGGTGGCCACATCCCTGTGCAGTGAGGCCCACAGACACTGAAGGAGTCAAGGGTTTTCCTCAACAGAGACAGGGAGACAGCAGTACCCTAGGACTGGTACCCTGAATTCAGACTTACAGATATAAGAGAATAAACTTCTGTTGCTTAAAGCCATTCACTTGTGCATGGTATCTCAGTTATAGTAGCACTAGAAAACAAATGCATTTTTAAAAAATTCTTCAAATATAGGGCAAAGAAGTTGTTGAAACAAAATGCTGGTCACATAAAACTTCCACTCCATCGCGTCAAGGTGCGATGGTCCAGGGGTCAGAGGACTGAGACAGGAGGAGGGAGTTCAGCTCTGTGGTCTGTCATCCCAGGCTCTGCCCTCAGTTAGGGACCTCGGCTCTCTGAGCAATCACAGCATCCCCAGAAGCCAAATTGGATTCTTCTTCAGAAAATGAATCGCCGGCTGCATCATCACATTGCAGATGCTTATTTTTAAAATACAGTCAAAGAGCTGACTAGGGAAAAATTTTTGTCAGATTGCCGGCTTTAAAAAAAAAACTCATTTAATTCAATCTGGTGTTCCAGACGGAATGTAAATCTGCTACAAAGTGAGGTTGATGGGCAAATATATGAAATGCTTCAGCCCCAGTATTAAATCGGAGCAGATCACCCGACCAATCCATCAACCCTGAAACAAAAAATAGCGTTCGGCAGATGCATGGAAGCTGGCAACAGCAGGATAGCATGTCTCGCTCCTTGCAGTTTTGCATAAAAAAGACTGACTTGTGTATTCATCTAGAGGAAACCCCTACGCTTGATTGTCTTGCAGGAACTTCTAAAAATCTGATACATTACCATCTCAGGCCAGGCTCCCAGAGTGCTCCAAATCCTTGGAAACTAACTGGGTGCGTGAAAGTCTACCAGCAAAATCAAAATGACAGTGAGATATCTCAGAAGGCCCGTGGTGTGGTAGAATGGCACTGAAGTTCTAAAATTAGGAGAAAAATATTGGTACAAAAGTGTATTAAATACAAAACAACTATGAGATATCATCTCACCCCAGTCAGAATAACAAAATTTAGCAGAACAGCAAACATCAAATGCTGGC
>NW_006399836.1:10930819-10941029 GCF_000299155.1 Elephantulus edwardii
TATACTGCATTGAAACAGATGAGGGAGAAAACTGTTTAAAAGGGACATATGAATGGGTATTCTTGCATTACAGAAGTCCAGCGGGAAGGCTGCATTGTGGAGTGGACTGGGGGGGAGGGATTGTATAAAAATGAAAGAGTTTTTCTTTCTTTTCAAGGAGAAGAGTGAATTGGGGGAGGGGGTGGGGAGGGAGAAAAGTGCAACAATGAATGACTGGAAACCCTAAGTCTCTGTAAACTTTCATTAAAATTAATTTTTTTAAAAGTGTATTAAATGGAGAAAAATTTTTTTAAAAAGTGTATTAAATGATGTTCTTAAAACCAACTGGTTGTAACCAACTTGCTACCAGCAACAGAGGATTGTCAGGGGTGGAGTTCACGGTTTTGGCCCCAGGACCCTGGGTTAGGAAGCTCCTTGAGGCCTGGGGTGGCCACATCCCTGGTCACATGAGGCCCACAGAAGCTGAAGGAGTCAAGGCTTTCCTCCACAGTGACGCTGAGACAGCCTTCCCCTATTTAAGTTTTAAAGAAGTCAGAATCAGGAAAAGTGCAGGAAAGTGCAACCAGATTGTTCCTTAGAGGTTGGGTGTGTTGTCAGGAGGGACCAGCCCTTGGGAAAAGACACCATGCTGGGAAAGACCCTCAATAAGATGATTGACACAGTGACTGTAACAATGAACTTGAACATGACCGAGATGGGGAGGATGGTGCAGGAGAAGGCAAAGCTCAGACCAATCAGAAAAAGAAGGGGTGTCCAGGAGCTTCCACTCTAAAGCATTGTACCTAGCAAAGGTAGCCAGAAATTCTATGAAGCAATGGGGTCTACTTACTCGCATCCTTCAAGCCTGGACTTAAAATCACCCTGTGACCTCCCTTCCAAGCAAACTATGGACAGACCTATAAGGTAATCAACAACCACCTACCTAGAGGGTGATCAATAGCCACCTACAAGGTGATCAACAACCTCGAGGAAGAATGCACTCGTTAGAACAATCAGCCACGACA
Source organism: Elephantulus edwardii (assembly GCF_000299155.1). Taxonomy (NCBI): domain Eukaryota; kingdom Metazoa; phylum Chordata; class Mammalia; order Macroscelidea; family Macroscelididae; genus Elephantulus; species Elephantulus edwardii. The sequence goes on from NW_006399836.1 coordinate 10,931,824, forward strand.
GATTGACAAAGCAGATTCACCCAGGGCAGGAAGGGATAGAAAATAAGGCTGAAGAGAAATGGGGAACTGTCACTGTCTATTCACCCAGCAACCTACATCGACACCCTGATGGGACGGAGATACACCACTCCAGGAGAGGATCAGAGAGTCAATCCAGCTCAATTTTATTGAGACTGTACTGCACTTATATACACAGAAAGACCAGATAGGGCGGGCTTACAGACATGGGACATGCGGATTGGTCAGGAGAACCTAACCTCATGTGGACCACTCCCAGTTCAACAAGTACGGCAGCCGTCTTCCCAGGTGGTGAGCTTTCGCAAGCCGGTACAGCCAAACACAAGGGAGTTTTCTCTACCCCATATTAAAGGCCATTGGGAGGCTTGCTGGAGCTTAGGGCATCTGTCCTGGCCAAAGACTCTTCCTTCCTCCCCAACATCCCACAACAGGGAACAGGCAGGTCAAGGGAAGCTATCTATAATGTGGGCAGTGTCATCAAACATCATGTGTATAAACTCTTGAATGAAGAATCAATTTGCTCTGTAAACTTTCTCTGAAATCACAATCAAAAGTTAAAAACATGTACATGGATGTCAGCAGCTGGAAGCCTCAAAGCTCATCCACCTGAATCTTCACAAGATTACTGTCTCCCATGTTTCATGACTTGAATCCCAAGAAGCTTGCAGCCTCTCAGGGACTGTGTCCAGAAACTAACTACATCTCCTTTCCACCGTATTATCTAGGAGAGGGCCTGTGTACCCTCCACTTGAGTTGCACCAGGCTCTGAGACAGTTTTGGCCAAAAGAACGTGATCCAAAGGTCACAGTCTAGCAAACCCTACAGAGTGTTTTCTGCTCTGCTCCCGTTCATGAGATCGCTACGAGTTGGTGTCAAGTCAGCAGCAAGTGGTTTCTGCGGAAAGGCGGACGTGTAAGAACAGGTATGCTATTTCTGCTAGCAGTTGTTAGTAATGAGGCATTTTATGAAGATAATCACAGGACACAGCCGTGAAGGAACTCTAAGTGAATAAAGCTGAGAGATTGCACCATTCCACAGGAGGACCACTTAAAAAGAAAAGTAAAAGAAAGAGACACATGAGCAAATGAGAGAGATAGAGAGACAGAGACAGAGACAGAGAGAGACAGACCAAGACAGACAGAGTGAGTGTGCACGCTTGGAGACTCGGTTGGTGCATGTCTTGTAGCTGCTTGGAAGCGCTGGACGGAAACTCAACAATATTATTTCTTTCTTCCCATCAGCAAAACCACAAGCACCTCAGTGGCTAGCAAAGGCCCATGCAAGTCAGTCAGAGAATGGGAATCTTACTGGGGGCAAAGATTTTATTTATGTGTTTAATTTGTGTGATGGTTTGCAAATCCTATTGGGTTTTCACACAACCATTTATAGACATTTTGTTTTAGAACATTAATTTCCATTGGCCAATGGAATGAATTAATTACTATGCCTAATTGACCCCTTTAACTACAATGTCTAATTGAGCTCTAGTGGCCTAGTAATAAAGAGCTGTGCTGCTAAACCAAAGGCCCTGGTTCGAATCCACCAGCTCCTCCTTGGGAGAAATGTGGGCAATCTCCTCCTGTGTAATTTACTGCTTCTGAAAACCCACAGGAGTGTCAATTATGAGTTGGTTGCAGGTCGACAGCACATAACCTGAACCATTATTATGTACTGACTTTTCCCTTTACCCAACGTATCCATTTGTTTATTTTTGCATCTCTCTCTCTCTCTCTCTCCCCCCCCAATCCTTCCTACCCCTCCAAGATTGTTTCTGTGTGTAAATCTTTCCTTAGCTTTTTATCATAGGGATTTTGTATCGTAATTGTGTACCATAATATGCTACTCAGCATAATTTGTCCTAGATTCATCTTGTTGTGCCATACTGCAGAACACTTTAACAGAGATTTTTTTCACTTATTCAAAACTAAATTGGAAAGAAATTTAAAAATAGTGGGGGGGGGGGTGGAAGAAGAGGAAAAACCCCATCAACAATGGCAAAGTTCAACAGGGCAGCAAATAACAAACACTGGCAAGGTTGTGGAGTGATTGGAACCCTTATTCACTGCTGGTGGAAACATAAAATGGTGCAGCCACTATGGAAGGAGGTCTGGAGCTTTCTCAAAAAGCTGGAAATGGAAATACCATTTGACCCAGCAATTTCAATACCAGAACAATGACTCAAACAGATGTATGCACACCCATGTTTACTGCTGCATTACTCACAATCCCAAAGAGATTGAAGCAACCCGAGTGCCCAACAACAAAAGAATAAAAAAATTATGGTGCAATTACATAATGGAATAGTACACGGAATTGAAAACTAATGAACTCGTAAAACATTGTACAACAGGGGAGAGCCTGGAGGACATGATGCTGAGTGAAATATCTCAGTTGCAAAAGGACAAATACTGCATACCACCGCTTTTATAAAATAGGACAGACATAGGGTGGAGTGAGGAGAGAATGGGGAAAGAGTAGATAGATTATGAACATTGCAATAGAACAGGGGGATAACTGTCCAAAAGGAATATATGATTAAGCATTATATGGATGATGACAACAACCTGGAACACGGGGTGCATTTCATACGGGAAGGTTGCGGAAGAGGAACGAAAGGAAACGACAATGAAAAAAAATTAAACATTTTAAAAAAGAAGTTTAATTTAAAAAAGAAAATAAGAAAAATAAAACTAAACCTGTCCAGTGCGGCTTTTATTGAATGAAGGACCCACTTCCAGCATCAACTGGACAAATGCAAAGGTAACAGGACTTAAGTAACAACCACGACCTTTGGAGGAGCCACCCTTCTGCTTGTTTCTCCCTGCAGCTTCCTGGTGTTGAGAGTGTGAAGCTGAGACAGAAAGAGCCCAAGGAAGCAGGGCCTGACTGCAGGGGTGAGTTCCCAGCGGCCATGTCTCCCAGCAATGGCTGTTGTAAAGTAAAAAGATTTCTCAGAAAGATTACTCTATCTGATTTAAAACCTTAACAGACTATGACTTCGATCCCAACCCACAGTGCACCGTATGTTACACATAGATCTGTTCTGTGGGGTTTTCTTAGCGGTAATCTTTATGAAAGTGCATCGATTACCTGGCCTTTTTTTCTGAGGCACTGTTTGGTGGGTTCAAACCACCAGCCCCTATCAGGGTGGCAGCTGAGCGTAAACTATTTGGCCACTACCAATCTGATCCAAATTCGAGAAGGTGAAGACAAGACTGGATTGTTTGGGTGGATTGCTCACCTTTTGATTAGCAATACAACACACTCAGGATAATTCACGTCAAGATAACATTGACAAAACAAACCACAAACAAACAAACAAACAAACAAAAAATAACATTTACAAAACCAAGGCTTAGCTATGTTAACTAACCTGCCCACAGACAAAAAAATCACAGCAAAGTTAGGATTTTTACCAGTCACAAATGCTGATTATTTTTTTTAAACCATTAAAATAAAACAAGTTGCCATTGAGTCATTTCCTACCTGACACTTTTTTTCCAAGTTTCAGCTTTTACTGAGGAGCCATTTCCTAGATAACGACACATCCCCAGGGCTTTCTTCAGGGTACCTTCAGGTGAGTTTGAAGCCCAGACTTTGTCAGCTGTTAGCAGTCAAGTATTCACTGTCTTCCACACATGATTCTGCTTGTATTTGAAACACCGATGGCATTTGTACAATGGGGGCTCCACAGCACAGCACACTGTCTCGGTTTCCTTTTTGTTCCTTGTGGAGCCCCACAGAGTTGGCACCTAAACCTGGTGGGTCTGTGGCTTTGGCTTTCTTGTTGTTTAAAATAGCTTTCCAAGAGAATCATGTAACTCTGCCTCAACTCTGTCTGACTTTCAAGTACCTTAACCTGATTCAGTTGCCTCCACTCTGCCTGGCATTGTCCGCCTACATTATCAACAGCTAAGTGAGCCCCAGACCAGAAGATGCTTAATAGAAATGCAGCTTCAGCAGAAGAGGCCGACCAACACGGGACCTGGAGGAGGTGAAGTAGTTGCCTGGACGGAGAAGCCTAGTGATACTGGCCTGATTTGAGACTCCTTCTAGTTTATCTGGATGGATCTGACATGGGCCTGCTGTTGTGTGGAATCAGGGCCAGAGGCCTTCACCCAAACTTGCTGGAGGACAGAGTGATGGTACGGTATGTTGCTGTATAGTCTGTTAGTGTGGACCAACTGAGTGATGATGTGGTATTTTATTATATACTGTTGTTTGTTGCTATTTTGCATTGTGGTCTCTTGACTTCCCTAATACACCCCCACAATCAAACCCTACAATCATGGGTATGGGTCTGTGAAGTCTGTGCAGTCATGGTAACAAATTTTGGGCCAAGTTACTACTAAGATTGAGGTTGAAACTAGTGGAAATGGGTGCAGGAATGAGGGAGACTGTGTCTGATCTTGTAACTATTAGAAAGACGCTTAACGGAATAGATTTGGATTAGCACAGTGATTCTAACAATGGACTTGAGTTTAGCAGAGATGGTACGGGATAGGGCAGGCTTCAGATCTGTGGTTCACAGAGTCGCTGTGAGTTATAGTCAACTTGACAGCACCTACCAGCGACAACTTTTCCCCCTCTAACTCCACCTATGTTGAAGATAGGGTTTTCGGTGATACTATGATACTGCAGGTTTCAGCAGAGACTGCAAACTAAAAAAGACGAGGAAGAAAGGCTTGACAATCTACTTCTAGAAATCACTCCATGAAAATCTTGTGGCTTGAACTGGTCCAATCCCAACTGATCCCGGAGATGTCACAGGACTGGACAGAATGGGCCCATGATGAGCCAGAAGTTGACTCCACGTCAGCAAGTGATGACACACTTGTAACCCTGACAAGCCTTTATAAGCACCAATGAGCCCATGGGCTCTGGCAGCCTAGTGGCTAAGGAGCTGCACTGCCATCCCTGAGATGGAAGGTTGGAATCCGCCAGGTTTTCCTCAAGTTTCTGCCTGTTTCTAGTCATTGCCCTCTGGGGACTTTAAATACATATCTACCTTATCCAGGGCCTACGGTTTGAACCAGGAGGCGGCCTTAAGCCCAAGGCAGCCGGGAAGGAAGTGGCCATGTTGTTCCTGGTTTGGCTGGCACGTTCCCAGGCTCGTGGGAAGTTCTCCTTGCCGGAAGGCAGGAGCGTGGTGGTGGGAGTGCAGGAATCGTGGCAAGCTTTTGAAGTGGACTGCTTTTCCGGGAATGTGTTTGACGTGCAGGTTTGCTCTGTCCCTGGAGTGAGGCTAGCCAGCCTGGGCCTAGGGTTTGAACCAGGAGGTGGTCTTAAGCCCAAAGGCTGCTCTGAAGGAATTAAACAACAATAACAATGACAACAACCAAGAGAGAGCTACGTTGGCCTAGTGGAAGGAAGTTGTGCTACCAAGCCGAAGGTGGATGATTGTCATCTGTGGCCCTCGGCCAGGTTCAAATTGTCTTCCTGTCAAACATTCTTCTAGGTGGTATAGCACTGGTCTGTGCGTTGCTGTACAGAGGTAACTCGTGGTTGCTGTGATGCTGAAGCCTGTGACAGTGATGTGCCAATCGTGGTAATGGGCACCCATGGTGTACAGTGTTGGCTGGAGCTTCCCAACTAAATCAAGCCTGGAAGCAGGAGCGGCATCCACTTCCAAAATGGCTTGCCTCTGGAAACTCTAAGTACGAACAGTGCTCAGGCTGTTCGTTCATAGGGTCGCTATGAGTCATCTACGACGCGACGGCATTAAACAACAACAACAACCTTATCCAGATTCCAGCAGTAGGAAACCAAAGGAGGTACCGGTACCACTGACTGAGTTTTACAGTTTTTAAAACGTTACACACTATTCACACAATGGAATACTATGCTACATTGAAAAATAAGAAACTCATGCAATATTATTCATAATGGGTGACCCTGGAGGACATTATGCTAAGTGAACTATCTCAGTCACAAAAGGACAAATACTGCATGGTGCCACTGTTGTAGAACAGGACTAACATCAGGGTTGGGGTGAGACTGAGAAAAATTGGATAAATTATGTATACTGCACTGAAACAGATGAGGGAGAGAACTGTTTAAAAGTGATATATGATTGGCTTTTATTGTCATGACAAGAGTCCAGAATGAAGGTTGCATAGTGGAGTGTACTTGGGGTGGGGGTGGGGGTTGGGGCATGGACCGAACTTTTTTTTTTTTACTTTTCCAAGAGAAGAGCAAACTAGAGAGAAGGAGTAGGCAGGGAGAAAAATGCAACAATGAATGAATGAATGGAAATCCAAAATCTCTGTAAACGTTCATTAAAAGTAATAAAAATTTAAAAAAAAAAACCCAAACCCAAAACCTTTACACACAAGGACAGATGCCAGATTGTACCACCCAGGGCAGTTCAGTCTCAGAGGTTGTTAGTTGTTGACTGGTCAGCTCTGATAGACTTGAACACCCTGGTCCTGGGTCATCCCACCATCACCTGTAGATCATGCCTCAAAGACAAGCCCCACGGTCATTACGACAATCCCAACTCACAGCAACACTACAGGATGGAGCAGAACTGCTCCATAGGGTTGCCAAGGTGGTAACTGAAGAATCAGTGCCTTTGAGCTGTGGTGCTGGAGAAGAGCACTGAGAGCCCCATGAACAGCCAAAAGAATAAGAAGATGGCACAGCCAGAGTGCTCTTCAGAGGCAAGGACGATGAGGCTTCATCTCACACTTTGGGCAGGAGAGGTTGATAGGAGAGGCCAGTCCTTGGCAAGAGACATCAGGCTTTGAAAGTTCAGGGTCAATTAAAAAGAGGGAGACCTTCAACCAGATGGGTTGAATGACTGCAGCAATGGGCTCGGGCATGTCAGACATGATGAGGACGGGACAACACAGGACAGGATTCACTCCTGTTGTTCACAGGGTTGCTATGAGTTGTACTCAGCTCGATGGCACATAACAACAACAACAAGAATCTATATGAAAAGCAGATGACCACCCATTTCTCCTGTTGAGGAACAGGTAGGGTCAAATCTCTAATCTTTCCAATGGCAGTTGAGTGCTTAATGCTGTACCAGCAGACAGATAGATGTTGTTATTCTTAGGTGCTGATTATTGATTCAAGCAAGATGAAATCATTGACAGCTTCAATTCTTTCTCCATGAAAACCTTTGTTTTCTTGATGTCAAGATGTAATCATCTATACAAAAGGCTGTAGTTCTTGAGTTTCTGCAGCAAGTGTTTAAAAATCCTCTTCATTTTTAGCAAGCAAGGTTGTAGCATCTGCATAATACAAGATACATAGATAGAAGTCTATAATCCTGTTGGTTTGCAGAACTAGAGAAAAGAGTTCAGAGATTCCACAAGGCTGCAAAGTGAGTTAGTCATCTTTCCTCTTTTTTCTAAATAAACATTGACTTTCACTCACCATTTAAAGGTGTAAAAGCCAATGTATAAATGAAAATTGAATTATAATTTTATTTTATTTTATTTATTTTTGTGTGCGTGTACCGTCAAATCAGATCTGACTGGTACAGGAGGAGCTTGTCCCTCCTTCCCCGGCAGAGCATCTGGTGGATTCGAACCGTGCGCCTCTGGGATTGTAGTTGCAGTTCCTTGCCACTAGGCCACCAGAGCTCCCCTGAAAATTGAATTATAAAGCAAATATTCAATTGACCTTCACTCTTCTTTCCCCCTCCAAAAAAAAAAAAAAAAAAGGATGGGAAAGGAAGAATAAAAAAGAAAATGTAGGGGGAAAAAAACCAAACAATAAAATAATCCTAAATCCAAACATATCAATAATTATATTAATTACCAAAGAATGAAATAGAAGTTGTCAAAAGATTTGAAAAGACGTGTCTCAACTATATGCTATCTATAAGAAAAGCACTTTAATACAAAAACATAGGCTGAAAAATAGCTATTGAGAAACAACCAAGAGCAGGTGGCCTAGTGGCAAAGAGATGTGCTGAAATCCCAAAGGCATGTGGTTCAAAGCCACCCAGCTGCTCTGTGGGAGAAGGATGGGAAATCTCAGGAAAGGTAGATTTCAGGACAAAGGGTATTGAGAGGCATCTCATAGTGAAAGACAGCCAGCCCATCAGGAGAACATAGCAATCAGAAGCGTATAAGAGCTTCAAAATAAAAGAGGCAAAGATGGAGAGATTTAAAGGGGAAAACAAATCCATTCACAATCACTGCTTATTTTAACATCCTTCTCTCAACCACTGGTAGAACAGCTAGATAAAAAGAAGAGAGGGGGGTAAACCCAGTAAAGACATAGAAAATCTAAACAATTGTGTCAAACTCCTTGACCTAATTACCACTTGTGGAACATTCCTCCCACAGCTGTACAATAGGATTTCTTTGCAAGTGCTTGTGGTAGATACCAAACAAAGTATAACAAAATGAATCTTAGCAAATGTCAAGCAATTGGACTCTAAGAGCATTTCCCGAGAGCTCCCAAACTATGCAAACACTTCACTTGCATTTTCTCATTCAATCCCTCACAATAGCCCTTGAGAATGATCATTATTAGTCCAATTTTACTCACAAAGAAGCAAACTCTCTGGAAGTTAAAATCTTAGACATAAAGTGACACAGCCAATACTGGAGCTGGGATTTGAACCCAGCCTGTCTGCCTCAAAGGACTGTGCACAGAGGACGTCCCTGGGATGCTCTCCATCCTCTTCCAGTCCTCCCTCTATGCCACACTTGGCCCCACACCACCTTCTTATGTAGAATTTCACTGCTGGTTGGTTATTGACAATAAACAGAGACTATGAAGTAATACAAGGATCTCCCAAGGCTAAATATTGGAGAGTGAGGACACTGGTGGGTAATTGGTAGAATCTTGCCTTCCATACAGGAGTTGTTGTTATAGTTGTTAAATGCTGTTAAGTGTATTACACACAGCATCCCTATGAATGATAGGTCTGAACCCTGTCCTGTCCTATGCAATCCTCAGACTTCCTGATACAATAATGCCCATTGCAGCAGTTGCCCCGACCCGCGGGGACATTCAACGGTGACCATAGGAGAGGAAGAAAGAGAATGGGGGCGCAGGAGACAAAGAGACATTGAGACAAGTCGAAATTTCCGATCAAGTCTCGACTTACTGAAAGCATACAGAGCACGAATGAGGGGAGTGGAAAGGAGAAGTAAGATTACTTAGCAGGGCGTTCCCAGTAAGCCAAAACCTGTCCTCCCAGGGTGGGGTAAACTGAAACC
>NW_006399836.1:10966843-10969210 GCF_000299155.1 Elephantulus edwardii
TAGCTAATGTTAGATGGATCTTAGTAGAGAGCAGAGAATACCAGAAGAATGTCTATCTGTGCTTCATTGACTATGCAAAGGCTTTTGGCTGTGTGGATCACAACAAGCTGTGGCTGACTCTGAGAAGAATGGGAATCCCAGAACATTTGGTTGTGTTAATGCGAAACCTATACTTGGACCAAAAGGCAGTCATCAGAACAGAGCAGGGAGACACTGGATAGTACAAAATCAAGAAAGGGGTCCATCAGGGATCAATTTTGTCTCCATACCTTTTCAGTCTGTATGTAGAACAGATCATCCAAGACACTGGGCTGTATGAGGAGGAATGTGGCATCAGGATTGATGGAAGAATCGTCAACAACCTACATCATACAGATGACATAAACCTGCTTGCTGAAACTGAGGAGGACCTGAAGCGCTTGCTGCAGAAGGTCAAGGACTGCAGTCTTCAATATGGATTGAAACTCAATATCATGAAAACAAAGATTCTCACCACTGGGGCAATTGGCAGCATCAGTGTGGATGGTGAAGAGATTGAGATAGTTAACAGTTTTCGTTTACTTGGTTCCACAGTCAACACTCTTGGTAACAGCAGCCAGGAAATCAGGAGACAATTTGCATTGGGAAAGTCAACTGTGAGGGACCTCTCAAAAGTACTGAAGAGCAACGATGTCAGACTAGAGACTAAGGTGTGCCTGATCCAGGCTATAGTCTGAAATTACATGCTATGCATCAGAGAGTTGACAGTGAATATGGATGATAGAAAGAGAATTGAAGCCTTTGAGCTGTGGTGCTGGAGAAGAGTGTTGAATATACCATGGACCTAGGAGAACAAACAGGTTTGTCCTGGAGAGGGTAAAGTCAGAATGCTCCTTGGAGTCAAGGATTCTGAAGCTTCATCTGACATACTTTGGGCGTGGTGCAAGGAGAGACTGGTCCTTGGAGAGGGACATCATGCTTGGGATAGTGGAGGGACGGCGCAGGAGAGGAAGACTCTCAATGAAATGGATCAATTCTGTGAGTGGAGTGGTGGGAATGAATGTGTTTGAGATGGCAAGGTTGGCACAGGATAGAACGGCGTTTAGGGCTCTTGTACATAGGGTCACTATGAGTCGCAAGTGACTTGATGGCACATAACAACAACAGCAACATGCCCAAAGATTATGAGATGAAGCTTTGCCAACTTTGTCTTCTAGGAGCAGTCTGGCTGCATCTTCTCCAAAGCATATGTTTGTTCTTTTGGTTGTCTGTGGTCTAGTCAATACTCTTCTCCAACACCAGAGCTCAAAGCATCAGTTCTTCCTCTGTCATCCTTGGTCATTGTCAAGCTCCAAGATATATAGTAGGTGATTGAAAAGACCATGACCTGAATCAGACACATCTTAGTCCTCAAACTGACATCATTGCTCCTCAATAATTTGGAGAAGTCCCCAACTACAGACTTTCCCAGTGCAATATCTAGTGATCTCCTGAGGGCCAGTACCAAGGGTGTTGATTGTAGATTCAAGTAAGATGAAGTTGTTGCCCGGTTCAATCTTTTCTCCATCTATTATGATGTTGTCATGGGTCCAATTCCTAGCTGATGTACCTTATGCACAACCATCACCCATCTGTCCATTTTGCTATGATTCTGACCACCTTCCAGCAGAGCTTTCTGAGTAAGACAGACTAGGAAGAAAGGCCTGGCAATCTACTGTTGAAAAATCATCTAAAAAAAAAAAACTCTGAGTATTACAATGGTCTGATTTCCAGCCAACTGTGGGGATGGTACAAGACCAAGTAGCCATCTGTGCCCTGGTACTTGTTGATGATATGAGTTGGGGTTGGCAATATCCCTAGTCACTTGTCCAGAGTCACCCAGGGGCTCAAAGTGGAGCCTGGTGAGGGACTGGTTACCATTCTGGACCCAGGACTCCACTGTCCACCCCACAGCTGCCTCCTGTGCCCATGGACAGGGAGCTGCCCGAGGCTGAGAGAAGCAGAGCAAAGGGGCAAAAGGGAAGAGCCCATCCCCCTTCCACTTCCCCAGGCCGGCAGCTGCCAAATCTTCACTCGGTCCTGCGGTGGGTGAGTCCACCAGCTGGTGCCCAGCCCGTGTGTATCAGCCCAGGGCACTGGCCTAGCACTGGGGGTCAAGTGAGGGCACTGTGTGCCACCACCGTCCCAGCCAGGACCCCAGATCGGCCTTTCAGGGAAAGCAGGGGCCTGTCTGTGCTACAGCTCCTGACACTGTTCTACATATGTCCCCAAAAGGGTGAGGGGACAGTGTGTCACTGCTGGAAACATAAATCACCGCAGGACATGAGGCCAACTTGGATTTCCATTCATTCATTGTTGCATTTTTCTCCCTGTCCATCCCTCCCCCTC
>NW_006399836.1:10969547-10979143 GCF_000299155.1 Elephantulus edwardii
TATAAGATTGGCGCTAACAAGACTGAACGCTCGGATTCACGAGGAGTGCCACCCTGTATGGAGAAGACACTGTCAGTTTAGACTCTGGGTCCCTCTGTGCAGGCGCGCGAGTGTTTAACTTTGAACTCCCCTCTCCAGGCCTGCAATCCCCGCACCCTGCAGCGCGCGACCCGGGTGGCCCGGCCTCCTGCCCGCAGCTGGGAGCCCCACACTGCCACCCACTGCGCATAGCACCTGCTGAGGACCGACCACCAATACTGCTAGGAACAGCCAAGCTCCTGGATCTGGCCAGTCCCTGGGACTCGTGGAGGGAGTTCTCATGGTGGCTTCTTATTAGGTGCCATCAAGTCAACTGTGACTCACAGCGACCCTATGAACAACAGGCCAGAATCCTGCCCTGTCCTGTGTCATCCTTGCCATCTCTGATACACTTGAGCTCATTGCTGCAGTCATTTTGTCAATCCATCTTGTTGGGGGTCTTCTTCTCTCTCACTGACCCTCCACCCTTGCAAGCAGGTTATTGTTTCCCAAGGAATAGCCTCTTCTAGCAACATGTCCAAGGTATGAAAGATGAAGCTTTACCGTCCTTACTTCCAAGAAGCATTCGGATTGCACCATTTCCAAGACAAACCTGTACATATTTTGGCAGTCCACGCAATGTTGTTGTTATGTGCCATCGAGTCACTTGTGACGCACAGCAACCCCTAAACCCTGCTCTATCCTGTCCCAACCTTATTGTCTCTGACACACCTACCCCCAGTACTCCAGTTACTAAGTCAATCTATCTCATCGAGAGTCTTCCTCTCTTGCACTGTCCCTTCACCCTCCCGAGCATGATGTCCCTCTCCAAGGACTGGTCCCTCCTTGCAACATGCCCCAAATATGTGAGGCAGAGCTTCAAAGTAATTGCTTCCAAGGAGCAGCCTGGCTTCACCCTTCCCAGGTTAAACCTGTTTGTTCTCCTAGCAGTCCATGGTATATTCAATACTCTGCTCCAGCATCACAGCTCAAAGGCATCAGTTCTTCTTCTGTCAACCTGTGTCATTGTTCAGCTTTCTGATTGCATAGCAATAAAACAAACATTTCACAAATATTTACATCCAAAAAGTGAGACTATGTCATACCTTACAAGGTATGTGAAGGGAGCTCTGAAGGTTTACAAGGTATGACATATTCTCATATTTTGGATGGTGGTGCTATTTTCTTTCCTTCTTTAAACATTTTTGGTGAGGATACACAGTCATGTGCTATTTTAACAATTTCTTGGAAACACCAATTGTACTCTTCAAGTTGGGCCATCATTCTCACCCTCCTCTCCAAACTGTTCCTCCTCCACTGACTTAAAAAACTCACAACTCCGAAGAACCTTATCAAATCTTGCAAGCTTCTGTGGAAAATGTGAACTCGTATTGTTTTAATGCTAAGTAAAAGCCACTGAACTGATTTCATGCCCAACTGACAGCGTGAGAAAGTGCCAGTGAGGAGCAGCGGTAGCCTTCACTGTACCCCAGGCTGCTGGACCCAGCCTCCTGCCTTCCTCTCACTCCTATGCCCGGAGCTAACCTGGGGACTGAACCAGAGTTGGTCCAGGCTTGTTCAGCGTTGTCTCTGAAGGAGAGTATGATGGAGATGCCACCTATAGACGTGGGGGCCGTCTGTTGTCTGCTGTCTTATTTATAGTCAAGATTTTTAATAGCTTCACTTTGTTCAGCTCCACAATCAATATTCTTGGTACCAGCAGCCAGAAATCAAAAGACGAATTGCATTGGGAAAGTTTGCTGTCAGGGATCTCTCCAGAGTACTGAAGAGCAACAATGTCAGTCTGGAGACTAAGGTGTGCCTAATCCAGGACATAGTCTTAGGAATTACCTGCTATGCCTCAGAAAGCTGGAAAATTATTAGGGATGATAGAAATATAATTGAACTGCTAGGAGAACTAACAGGTTTATACTGGAGAGGGCGAAAGCAGGCTGCTCCTTGGAGGCAAGGATTCTGAAGCTTCATCTGACATACTTCGGGCAAGTTGCAAGGAGGAACCAGTCTTTAGAGAGGGACATCATGCTTGGAAGTTTGGGAGGACAGCACAAGAGAAAGGACCTTGATGAGATAGATTGACTCAGTGACTGGGGTAATGGAGGTAGGTGTGTCAGAGAAGATAAGAATGGCTCAGGATAGAGCAAGCTTCAGGGCTGTTGTACATAGAGTGCTATGAATTGCAAGCAACCTGATGGCGCATAACAACAACAACAAGTGCTTGCTTAGATCTACAATCAACATTCTTGGCAAAAGCAATTAGGGGGAAAAAATAAGTTGTACTGGAAAAATCTACTGTCAGGGACCTCCCCAGTATGCTAAAGAGCAGTGAAGTCAGTTTAGAGACTAAGGTGTGCATGATTTAGTCTTCTCAATTGCTAGCTACGTATTTGAGAACTGGACAATGAATAAGGATGACAGAAGAAAGATCAATGCCTTTAAGTGGTTGTACTAGAGAACAGTATTGAATATACCATGGACTACCAAGAAAATAAGTAGGTCTGTGCTAGAGAGGGTGAAACCAGCTTGTTCCTTACAAGCAAGGATTTTGAAACTCCAACTCACATACTCTGGGCATGTCACCAGAAGAGATCAGGTGGTGGAGAAGACCAGTCCTTGGAAAAAGACATCATGCTTGGGAATGTGGAGGGTCAGCATAGAAGAGAAAGACCCAGGATGAGGTAGATTGACACAGTAACAATGGGATCAAGTGTATCAGAAGCAGTGAGGTTGGCTCAGGATAGGGCAGGATTCAGAGCCATTGTTCATAGGCTCACTATGAGTCTTAGTCAACTCAACGGCACATAACAACAACAGTACTGCTGTGGGGGAGAGAAAAAGTGGGGAGTCTCCTCCCATGTGATTTACAGCTTCTGGAACCTGCCTGAGGGTCAGCTATCAGTCATTTCTGACTTAGCTACACTAGCAACAATGTGCTGTAACCGAGATACCATAGGCAGATGGCTTTAACAGGCAGAAATGTTTTCTCTTTCTGTTAGGAGGCTTGAAGTCTAAACTCAAGGGGCCTGCTCTAGTGGGAGGCCTCTCTCTCCATCAGTTCTGGAGGAAGATCCCAGTTTACTTCTGCATCTGTCTTGTCCTTTTCCGTGATATCAAGGAATTTGCTAACATGGGGACCCAAGTGCAAAGAAGCATTCTATTCCTGGTCATTTTCTTGGTACTGAAGTCCTCCCCCTCCCTGTTCACTTTCCTCTGTTACTCTCTTTTGAGATAAAAAAGTGTTACTGGCCATACCCTGAGACAACTCCCCTGACATCAAATCAGGGCTAGGTGAGATTCCTTCAATCCTCTTGTAATTATTTGGTCTATCACATCCTGAAAGATCATTACATAGCTGTTACATCATTGTTGTTGTTGTGTGCCATCCAGTCACCTGGAACTCATAGCCACCTTGTATACATTAGCTCTGAACCCTGCCCTACCCTAAGCCAATCTCATTGTCTCTGACAGACCTAATCCCATTTTTCCAGTCACTGAGTCAATCCATGTCATCCAGGGTCTTCATTTCCTTCATTGTCCCTCTGCCCTTCCAAGCATAATGTTCCTGTTCAGGGACTGGTTCCTCCTGGCCACATGCCCAAAATATGTGGGACAGAGTTTCAAAATTCTTGCTTCCAAGGAGCAGTGTGGTTTCACTCTCTCCAGGACAGACCTATTTGTTCTCCTGGAGATCCATGGCATATACAACACTCTTCTCCAGCACAACTCAAAGGCTCTGATCCTTCTTTTATCCGTAGTTATTGTCTAGCTCTCAGATGCATAGCAAGTAATTGCGATGAGTATGGCCTGGATCAGGCACACCTTAGTCTCCAGACTGAAACTGTTGCTCTTCAGTACTCTAGTGAGGTCCCTGACATCATCACATACTTGTATTTTGAGGGGCGTGATCTAGTCCATGATTCCCTGAGCTTGGCCTTCTCTACTTCCCAGGAACTCTGTCTTCAGAGGAAAGGATCCTCCTTCCTTCATCAGGAAGTGACAGCATCACCACCTTTCCTTCTCGGCCCTTCCACTCACTATTGCTCAGCTGAGATGTCAGATGCTGGCAGATGTAAAGCAGTGACGGTATAGGAAAAACAGGACTGGTGCTCCTTTGAAATTCAGGACTAAACAGGAAAAATGGCTCTCTAGGAAATACTGTGGATGGAAATGTGAAATAAGATTCACACGTGGCTCTGGAAAAAGTGCCGAAGACATAAAAATCAGAAACAAAAATGAGCAGACGATGGCTGACTTGAGTGGAAATATGGGCACCTGGGTGCATACTGACGTCAGAGTCCAGGGAGCCACCAGCTGGCCGTGTGGGTCATCACTGTGGGCCCCAGCTTTACACAGGGCAGAGACTGGAAGATAAGTCAGGCAGGTTGGAAAGGCTGTGAGAAAGAAAATGTTTATTTGGTGGTATACTGACATGGATGCTGGTGGACAGGAGACATCAACCTGTTCCAAGGAGGCCTTCACCCGTTCCTGGGGTGGGCAGAGGGTGGGTTTCCCTGCTCGAGTGAGTTTCCCTGCCCAATTTTGATTATGTTCTAGTGGCCAAGGAACAAAAGGTCAACTTGCCAGTTGAAGAGAGGACAAATAATAACGTGATGTGGCCAAGCTGAACTGGAAAAGACATGGCAATGATTTTGGAAAGGGCAATGGGGCTGTATAATGTGATGAGCCGGCATCAGAAGATTGTTTGGGTTCTTGCCTTCCACTCATTCAGCAAACCGTCACAGAGCACCTGCTATGATGCTCTGTGGCCTGAGGTGAGTGACGGGAGAGACAGGTGGACCCTGGAGCTCATAGTATTGTGAGGAGCGAGGAAAAAGCATGGTCTCTATCTGAAAAGTGCTGACAGATGCACAGAGGAGCACGACGGCCCCTCGGTCAGGGCTGGGGTATGGCCAGGTGACACCATATCTGGAGAGTGTTTCTTGTGAGCGTGGAGGGATGATGCAGTTACAAAGTGTTGGAATGTGAGAAGTGTGACTGCAGAGACTAGAGAGAAGCATGAGGAATGGTGAAGGTCAGCCCTGCTGTTGACTTGTGTCATGACCTTGAACCCTGGTGGTGCAAAGGCTAAACACTTGGCTGCTAACCAAAAGATCCCTGGTTTGAACCCAGTGGCCCTCTCTGGGAGAAAGGCCTAGCAATGTGCTCCCATACAGATTATACCTTTGAAATTCTGTGAGTGGGTTCCACTCTATTCCATATGGTTGTTGCAAGGGACCCAGTCACCATGGATCTGGTTTCTTGAGCCTTCTCTGTGAGCTGCGCACTACACTTTGTTATGGTTGTTGTTGAGCACCGTGGTGGAGTCAGAGCCGACTCATAGCAGACCCTCCAGCGGGTTTTCAAAGGTTATAAATCACACAGGAAGAGATTGCCCATCTTTCTCTCATGGAGCAGTTGATGAAATTAGAGCCACAATTAATACAGGAGTGAGGAATATGGTGTTAAATAAAAACCACAAAAATCCACCGCCCAGAAGCACACAGTCAAGTGGAGACAGACCCTCTACAAAGTGCTGTGTGTTGTGAACAAAGCACGGGAGAGATGCAAGTCCAGAATGTTGTTCAGAGATGAGGCAGCAGATAAGGGAGTCAAGAAAAGAGGAGGTGTTCCACCAGGCGGAGAGCGAGGATCACGTCAATATATATAAAGGAGTGGGGCAGGGGGAAGATGCCTGAGTGTTCATATAACTGGAAGGACTCTGAGGGGCTCAGTGCTCAGTTCCAGATGTGGCAAATGCAGGAGGGAGCTGGGACGTCAGCCAGGGCCCCCAGGTGCCTAGACCTCTGAAGAAAAACACACCTTCATGTGTTCTGGAGCATTTACTGAGACCTGAGCATTACACCTCTGAAAAGCTTTGAGTCCTCATTCTAAATCATTTTAGAATCTGAATCCCTTTCTTTTCTCCTCTAATCTGTATGTTCCCTTCTCTCCTGCAAGGTTTTCAAGATCCACACAGATTATCATTCCAGGCATCAATCCTCCTTTCTTTTCTTTTTTTTTCCCTTCCTTTCTTTTAAAAGACTCTCCGTTTTCTGCTTCTGTGGAGTAGAAGCTGGTACCTGTCCATGTGCACTCCTTCACCACTGCACTGTCCGTTCACTGCCCCTTCCCTTCCCTCGGCCCTTTCCCTTTTGCTTTTTTCAATCTTTTTTTTTTAAGAAAAATAATCTTTTCCTGTTTGGAAACTGTCAATTACTTCATCTTCTTTGAATCTACAACCAAAAACACTAGGTAGCAGCAGTCAGGAGATCAGGAGACAGATTGCACTGGAGAAGTCTGAAGCCAGGGACCTCTCCAAGTTACTGAGGAACAATGATGTCATTTGGAGGACCAAGGTACACTTGATTCAGGCCATGGTTTTTCAATCATTTGCTACACATCTGAAAGCTAGACAATGACTAAAGATGACAGAAGAATTGATGCCTTTGAGCTGTGGTTTGGGAGAAGAGTGCTGAATATCCCGTGCACTGCCAAAGAATAAACAGATATGTCTTGGAGAAGGTGCAACCAGAGAGCTTCTTGGAGGCAAAGATGACAAAGTCTCATCTCACATACTTGGGGAATGTTGCTAGGAGAGGCTATTCCTTGGAAGGAAACATCTTGCTTGTAAAGGTGGAGGGACAGTGGGGGAGAGGAAGACCCTCAACCAGGTGGATTGATACTGTGACTGCATCAACATGCTCTAGTATAGCAGAGATGGTGAGGCTGCTATAGGGCAGAACAGGGCTCAGAACTGTTGTTCATAGAGTCACTACGAGCTGTACTTGACTCAGTGGTGTCTAACAACAGCAGTACAATTTTAAACAGGTGATACTGGGCGTGAAAGGGAGGTTCTCGGTTAGTGCAGGTTCACAGACCACCACCCCTCAACTGGGCCCTCAAAGCAGGCCACTAACATCACTGCCATCGCATGTGTCACCACCAAGGGCCTTGTCCAGGCCCAGCACCCCAACAGCTCCAAAGAGAGAACCTTCATCGGCTTCTGAACAGGACAAGCTCTTCTTGTTGTAGTGGGAAACTTAGCAACAGAGGGCAGTAGAAATGATAGAAACACACAGGCAAACAAAACATATAATGGTCGCCAACAGACTCCTTAATCCTCAATTAAGTTTCCCTACCCCATAAAAATCATGACTCATATAAGGTTTTTATGAGCCAGAACCAACAGCATGGAGAAGAGTATTATTATACCTTTGAGGGACTTTCAAAAATTTCAACTCATTTCCCTGGAGTAGGAACAGACTCATACCTGACCATCCAGCGAGTTTTGGGAAGCTGCAAATATCACAGGAAGAGATTACCCATCTTTCTCCTGTGGTAGAGTCCCAGTACCAGAGAGACACCATTTTCAGGTTAGCAGCATACCTCCTTATATAGTAGACCACCAGAGCTTCCTCTGAATTGAGGGACTTATGATTCCTCATTTGTAAAATGAATGCGTTCTTTGAGTATTTCTAGAAGCCACTGGGCTACGGAAAGGGGAATAAGGAGCAGTAATACAGCAGTTAGGAGAGTTCCAATGGCATAGCAAGCAATGGAAAAGACTATGGCCTGAGTCAAGTGCACCTTAGTCTTCAGTGATGTCACTCTGAGGACTAAGGTGCACTTGATTCAGGCCATGTCTTTTCAATAACTTTCTATGCATCTGGGAGCTGGACAATGAATAAGGATAACAGAAAAAAAATTGATGCCTTAGAGCTGCGGTGTTGGAGAAGAGTACTGAATAACCTATGTTGTTGTTATGTGCCATCAAATTGCCTGCGATTCTTAGAGTACCCTATGTACAACAGCTCTGAACCCTATCCTGTACTAAACCAGTCTCACTGACTCCGACACATCTACCTACATTGCCCTAGTTACTGTACAATCCATCTCATTTGGGATCTTCCTCTCCTGTGCTGTCCCTCCACCCTTCTGAGCATGATGTCCTTCTCAAAGGATAAGCCCCTTCCGGCCACATACCCAAAGTAGATTAAAAATCCTAGCCTCCAGGGAGAAACTTTGTTTCATCCTCTCCAAGACAGATCTATTTGCGATCATGATACAGTCAAGACTCTACTCCAGAACTTCAACTCAAAGGCATCGATTCTTCTTCTGCCATCCTTAGTCAATGTCCAGCTCTCTGATGCATAGGAAGTAACTGCGAAGACTATGGCCGGGATCTTGGTCTCTAGAATGACATCATAACCTATAGAACATCAAAAGAACAAACACATGTCTTGGGAAAAATGCAGGCAGAATACCCCTTAGAGGTTAAGATGATGAAGCTTTGTCCTCGGAGAGGGACGTCAGGCTTGGAAAAGTGGAAGAATGGTAAAGGAGGGGAAGACCTTCAATGACATGGATTGACACAGTGACTGCTGCAATGGGCTCAATGCGTCAGAGATGGCGAGAATGGAACAGGGTTCAGATCTGTTGTTTACAGGGTCGCTGAGTCATACTTGACTCGACAGCATCTAACCACAAGTGGCCTAGACTGTAGGAGTTGAGATTGAATTCATGAGCAGCTCTACGGGTCAAGGACAATCTGTCTGATTTAAACCTTGGAAATCCAGTGGAGTATCAGTTACGGGAGAGTTCCAACTTAAAAACAACAGGTTTTTAGTATGACTGCAGTTTGTCACCAACAAAGTGGCCACGCCCCCCACCTGCCCATCGCTTCTCCTTCCTTTCTGCCCCGCCTCTTCCGGTCCTGTCAAGAATCCGCCAGCCTCTTCCGGTCCCTCCTCTTGGGCCCGCCTACCCTTCCGGCCCCTTGCCGGCCGGTTCACTTTCCGGTCCCACCTCTCGGGTCCTCCAGCCACTCTGGCCCCTCCCCCTAGAGCCCGCTTCCAGTCCTTTCTCCAGGCTCGAGTCCTTTGGCCGAGAATCCTCTCGCCTTCCCCATTGGCCGACTACCTGAGCCGCCCCTTAAGGAGCGAAGAGAGGGTGTCTTAGCTGCCCCTCCCCGCAAGTGGCGCTAAGTCCCGCCCCCGAGGAAGTGACGGCAGACGTGCCATTGACGGACGGCGAGGGTCTGGGTGGGCGTGCACTCCGCTGGTGCTGAAGTAAGGTAGGTGGCCCGTGTGGGATGGCTCGGGCGGCGTCTCGCCTGAAGCTGCGGGCGCGTTCCTGCGCGGGCCGGCGGCGGAGCGGGCGGAGGCCCTGGGTGGGGGGACCCGGCCCTATGACCGGCCCGGGCCCTGGTGGCGCTCTCTTCCCTCGTTCCGGCCACGCACAGGTCCTCGCCCCTTTAGTTCCCCCACACTCCTGTTCCTGTGGCTTTTAGTGCCTCTGAATCCCGCCGTTCCCCTTGCCTTCCTCTTTGACAACGCCATTACAAACGTGTTATAATTAAAAAAAGAAAGAATCGGTAAAGCGAGAAGTTGGCAGGCAGTTTTTTTTAATTCTCCCTTAGTCGCTGGGCATATCACAACGTACGTTGCTTCACATGCCTTCTCTGTAAACGAGACAATAAGCCAACTTCTCAAAGTTGGTGCTTACCCTGAGTTGGAAGCTGGGAGGCCTCCTAACCCAATCTCTGGCTAGTTTTACTCAGG
>NW_006399836.1:10981253-10981801 GCF_000299155.1 Elephantulus edwardii
TCTGGGGCTGAAAGGAGAGCCTTTGGGTGCAGCCTTGACTCACAGGCCCAGCTGTGCTTTGCACCAGCTCTGATTTGGGGCACATCGTGCATCTTGCATGGGCCTCAGTTTTTCAGGGAGGTGATTTCAGTTGCAGGGTTGCAGACTCTGTGCAGTAAGAGCCGGTGCGTGGACAGATGTTGTAGGAGCCCTGTTATGTGACAGATGTAGAGCAGGCAGATGGTTACAGACAAGGGTATTAGTGATTCCCAAGGGTGAGCAGGAGGGAATGACTTTAGGGGACTCACTGCTTACAAGCCACTGAGCTTCTGTTAAAGGTAAGGGAGAGGTCAGAGTGGCTCATGGTGGTGGCTGCAGGATATGACAGTTCATGTCAGTAAATTGTACATAATGGAAATGCTGGAAAGGCTTTCTGTGTGTTCTCCAGTTGCCTCCAACTCCTCGTAACGCTGTAGGACAGTGGAAGGGCCCCCTAGGGTTTCCGGTGATGAAACGTTTATGGGAGCAGATCGATGGGTCTTTTCGCCTACAAAGCAGCTGGTGTGTTC
>NW_006399836.1:10983325-10994701 GCF_000299155.1 Elephantulus edwardii
TAGTGCAGAAACACCACAGATGGTATGTGCACACAGGGCATGACTCATTAATAAAACTTAATTGACAACAACAAGCAGTGGGCAGAATTTAGTCTGTGGGTTTTCGGCCCTTACGTGTTAAATCATGAGCCGCGCTGGAGAGAATAATCAGGAGAGAAGATGGAGTGCCAGGTGCAGGGTTGGCGATGGAGGGCCTGGCTGGGAGGCTGTAGTGAGCAGAGCCCGCTGAGTGGCGAGGGTGCCCCAGGAAGGAGTGACTCGGGCAGGGACAGTGAACACAGAGGCTCTGAGCTCAGGGAACTGGGTTGGGTGCCTGAGCGGAGCAGAAGGTCCTATTGCTTGAACCGCGTGTGCTGGAGGAATCCCAGGAAGGTTCACTATGGTGTTGACCCAGGTGGAGAAGTGCCAGGGAAGGGAGATGCAGCTGAGGGGGGGTGGTGAGGTGGGGCCTGGGGGTGCTCTGTAGCATTGCAGCAGACTGTGGAGTACACATCAGACCCCCTGGGGAACCGTTGTTCGTTTGGGGGTATTGTTTGATTTTTGGTTTGGTTTTTAAGAATCTAGTCAAGTCCCAGTGTTTAAAACTCAGAATCTAATTTCACATGAAGTCCATATTGATTGTTCTCTTAAAACACGTTGATCTGGCCAGAGTGAACCTTCACTCCCTGATCAGACGGCTGAGTTGGGCAGCTGTTGCTGGGCTTGCTGGGCTCCAGGCCACTAGAGTCCCCTTCCCAAGGCCTCAGTGCTAATCTTCTTAATTTGTAGTAGACCTCTGTCTTGATGGTAGGGGTGTCTTACCTTGTAATAGACCCCTGTGTTGGCGGTAGGAGTCCTGGTACCTTGCAGACATCTTTGTTGGTGGTAGGAGTCCTCTTACTTTGTAGACCCCTGTGTTGCTGGTAGGGGTCTCTTACCTTGTGGACCCTTGTGTTGATGGTAGGGGTCCTCCTACCTTGTAGTAGACCCCTGTGTTGATGGTGAGGGTCCTGGTACCTTGTAGACCCCTGTGTTGGCAGTAGGGGTCTCTTACCTTGAAGACCCCTGTGTTGGTGGTAGGGGTCCTAGTACCTTGTATACCCCTGTGTTGGCGGTAGGGGTGTCTTACCTTGTGGACCCCTGTGTTGATGGTAGGGGTCAGTAGAACATTTGGAGCTCTGTGTGATGATAAAGGGGTGACTCTGGCAGCAGCGTGGAGGAGAGGGCTAAAAGGGGTGAAAGGTGGAAGACAGAAATAAGCTAGGTGGCGGTGCATGTCCTCAGGGCCCGAGTAGCAGCTAGAGAGAGATTGGAGGAGGTATTATTGACAGGCCTCAGAAGCCACCAGCACCAAGGGAGCGACCAGCTCCTATAACCAATAGGTCTCCCATGCTGTTACCATCAGGCATGGCTGGATCCAGAGGTTCAGGCAGGGTCTGCAGGACTGTTTCCATCTGTGAGCTCCATTATTTAGACTCAGGCTGTTCCCAGTTGGGGGTAGAAGGAATCCCCTTCAGCTGTGGGCTGACAGCCTTGCAAACAGCAAACTCTGCTTTGGCTTTGGAGGGTCAGGCTGTAGTTGAGTAGGACAGCCCAGAGACAGAAGGCAAGAAATCGAGTGAGAAGGCTCAGTGAATTGCATGCCCCTGAGCTGGGGAGGGCAGAATACCTGAAGGAAAGTCAAGATATATCTGTTGCCAGATATAGGGATATACCCGCTGGACAGCAGAGCCACCAGGTGCTGCTGCCCATGGTCAGAGAAGAACTGGGATAGACCCCATGGAACGTGGGGCAACTTTGGAGAGTTGCTTTCTTTAAAAGCTCACCCTCTGGTCCCTTAGTTAAAAGGGGCCATTTGGACAAATGTTACCATTTGGATACCCCCTGCTGACCTGTAGTAGTTGTTGGTCACTCAACCTGAGGCCTGCAGTAACTGTAGGAATGAGGGTGTGGCCTTCTCGAACCTTCTGGTGCCTTCCTCCTCCTCACCGTCCGGCCACTGCATCTGTAGCCTTGGCAAATGTCATCTTTCAGTAGACACATCCCGAGGGCCAGCCCTGTGCTGGGAGTGGTGGTGACGGCTGGTGATGGTTAGAACCCATGAGAACCTTCCCTATCCGAGTCCTCCTTACCGCCCCTTATATGCTCATATCCATCATTGTCACCGGGTCAGACCACCTTGTTGAAAGGCATCTTCTTTCTTTGACCCTCCACTTTTCCCAGGATGGTGTCTTTTTCCAGGGCCTGGCCCCTTCTGACGACATGGCCAAAGTATGAACGATGAAGTGTCCCATCCTGGCTCTGAGGAGCACCCTGCTGTCACTTCCTCCGAGTCCGGCTTGTTTATTCTCTTGGCCGTCCATGAGTATTCAGTACCCTCCATCAACAAACACCACAGCTCAAAGGCATCCATTCTTCTCTCATCTTTATTCACTGTCTCACTTGTAGATGCATGGAAAGTACTTGAAAAGATTCTAGTTTCAGTCAGGTGCACCTTAGTCGTTAAATTGACATCTTTGCTCTTTAGAACTTTGGAGCAGTCCTTGACAGCAGATTTTCCCATTGCAGCAAGTCTTTTGATTTCTTGCCTGCTGTTACCATGGGTGTTGATTGTGGATGCCAGCAGAATGAAATTGTTGACAATGTAAATCTTTTCTCCATCTTTCATAATGTTGCCTTTTGGCCCTGTGGTAAGGCGTTTTGTTTTCTTAAAGTTGAGATGTAACCCATATTGAAGGCTGTAGTCTTTGATCTTCTGCAACAAGTGTTTCAAGTCCTCTTCACTTTCAGCAAGCAAGGTTGTATCTTCTGCATAGTGCAGGTTATTGATGAGTCTGGTTCCAGTCCTGATGCTACTATGATAGTCTAGCTTCTCAAAGTATTTGCTCAGCTTACAAATTGGGGATGGATACAACCTTGATGCACACCTCTCCTGAATGTAAACCTTTCAGTGTTCCCCTGTTCCATTCAGATAACAGCTTCCTGGTCTAGGTATTTGTTTCACTTGAGCAAAAGTAAGTGTTCTGGGATTCCCATTCTTCTCATTGTTAGCCATAATTTGTTAATTGGTAGGGATGCGAAGAATAACCCAAATGCTGCCGGCCACATTCTCAGAGGTGGTGTGAGGATTCACAGGACCACCCCACCTGTATTACAGGGCACCCAGTGTTGTAGAAATGGGCACTGAAGTCCCGAGACTGAGCTCTTACACCATCGCTGTCCTTCTGCCTCAAGGCCCTGACTTCTGTCTTCCCAAGCTGGGCTGATGTCACTGCAGGCTTCAGGAAGTTAGGAGGTGGGGTGTCTTCCTGGCCCCTCCCCCGCCTCCTTCCTTCCTTCCTTCACCTGCTTCTCTTGAAGTGCACCTGGCAGGACATAGCCCCTCTGTCACTTCCCCCTCAAGTCCTTCTCCAAATGGGTGGTGTACTTGGAGAAACTCCTTTAATTTAGAGTGTCCCCCGACCCTCCTGTCCACCCCCTCACCCCATCCCCCTGCCTTGCACCAAGAGACTAAAGTCTCTGCCTAGAATTTCTCAGCCCCCTGGGAGTGGGAAAGGAAGTCCCTCCAGGCCAGGGAGTGTGTGTCCTGGGATGGCTAAGCCTTCTGCAGCTTCTCATTCAAGGGGCAGGTGGACCTGAGGTCCTTTGTGCTCTCTGAGCTGGGCTTGTGACCTTGACTTGGAGTGTTAACATTTTCTAATATTATAAAAGAAATGAGCTGTGGTGACCTAGTGGTGAGAAGCCGCGCTGCAATCCTAAAGGCATGCTGTTCGAGGCCGCCAGCTGCTCCGCAGGAGGAGAATGGGCAGTCAGTCTCCTCCTGAGTGATTGACTATCTCTGACCCTCCAGAGGTTAGCTGTGGGTCGGTTCTGGCTCTGTGGTTGGTACACAACAACATCAAAGAAGTGAGGACACCCTAACGAAGCCTTTGAAGACTTTCGGTTCCGGGGGCTCTAACTCGGAAAAGGAGGGTGAGAATGTCCGCACATCACGAAGGTGCCATCGGCGCTGCCAAGCAGTACTTAAAACACTGTGTATCTTACGTTGTGTGTGTTCACAGCAACAAAGTAAGATCTAGACAACAAACGTTAATAGATGGGGAGGTGGTTCCAACTCAGTGCAGCCTCGGAGCTGCCCTGAAGGGTTTTCTAGCCGGCGCCTTCATTGTGCAGGTCACTGGCATTTTACCCACAGAGCCGCTGGGTGAAGTCACAGCCCAGTGCTTAACCGGTGTTCCACTAGGGCTCCTTAATTTGAGATGCAGCAAAGTGAAGAGGAGGAGGGGACATGACCTGTGATTTTAGTATTTACGTGGGACCACTGTTAATAGTCCGACGGCCTGCTGGAGCTTCTTTTCTTAATGTTCCATGTAATCACATATACACTTGTATAATAACTTTGCTGCTTTTTAAGATTAATCGCATGTGGTTATTGAATGCATGGTATTAGATAAATATTTTAGAACTCCCTAGGTTGAAAACATTTTACCTAATTCAGTGCCTGTCAGACTTGTGTCTCAGTGTAACCCGGTGTATGATTTGAAATCAGGTTATGATTCGGTAGGTTCTGGGTGAGCCCAGCGGTAAACTGATTTAGAAATGCCTGGGCTAACCTCCAGGGAGAGAACTCTAGTGGGTAGAGAGCTGTGATGCTGACCCAGAGGCTGGCAGGCCACGTCCACCAGCTGCCCTGAGGAACGAAGGCGGACAGTCTCCTCTACTATAGAGTTTATAGCCTCTGAAAACCCACTGGAGGCTCGCTCAGCTGTTAGCGAGTTCCTTCTCAGCAGCGCCAGAGAGAGTGAGCCTGAGAGCGTTGAGCAGCGTGGACTGACTGCCCAGCTGTGAGAGGCTTTCTATACCATTGTTGTTGTTGTTGTTAAGGGCCATCGAATTGATTATGACTCAGAGTGACCCTATGGAGAGTGGATCTGAACTCTGCCCCATCCTGTGCCACCCAGTCCATCTCACTGCGGTCTTTCCCTCCTTCGCTGATCCTCCACCTTTCCAAGCATCAAATCTTCCAAGGGCTTGCCCCTCCTGACAACATACTCAGAGTAAGACAGAGTCTCACTGTCCTTACCTTCAAGGAGGGAGACCTGGTGACTCAGTGTGGTAAGGAATTGCTCTGCCAGCCCAAAGGAACATGGTACAGAGCCACTGCACCCAAGCTGTCCCTTTGCCAAGACTTAAACTGTTTTTCTTTTCGGCAGTCACCGCTCTTCTCCAACACCACAGCTCAGAGACATCGATTCTTCTGTCATTCTTAGTCATTGTCCAGCTTTCAGACGTATAGCAAGTCATAGAAAAGACAATGGGTTTCATCAGGTGCCCCAGAATCTTCAAACTGGCATCATTGCTTCTCAGCACTTTGGAGAGGCCCCCCGACAGCAGACTGTCCCATTACAATAGATCTTTTGATTTCTGGCTGCTGGGGCAGCTGCTGGATTAGGCAGCAGGAAACAAATCCCGCTATCACAGTCCTGTGTCCTTTCTGCCCCCACCCCCACCACAAATACTCTCCAATGTCCTCAGAAGCATGTATAAACAATCCTTGGTCCCTCACCTCTTGGAGAAAAGAGGCTGGCTGTGGAGAAACACTTTTATGTGAAAAGTAAGGCCAGGCAGCTACACCCTGAGACCCACCATCATCATCGGTTGCCCTCACTCTGCTCTGATCCCGGGGGCTCCACTATGTCTAGACAGAACTGGGCTCCACAGGGTTTTTAGTGGCTGATTTTTATTTATTTATTTTTTTTTAATCAGGAGATCGTCAAGCCTTTCTTCCAGGGCCCCTCTGTGTGTGAACTCAGTCCTCCAACCTCTGTTAACAGCAGAGCACATTAACTTTTCCACCTCCAGGGACTTCAGATTCAAGGAGAGCAGACTGAGCTGTGCTGTGTGCAGGGCAGTGTCCTCTGTTAACGTAGGTAGGGTGGAGTGAGGCCGCCTTGCCCGGCCCCTTCACAGAATCTGATTGGAGAACCCAAGTCAAAAGGAACCTTCAGTGACACCAATGGAGCCCGTGCCAACTGTCCGGCACCATTCCACCACCAGGCAGCAGCGCCCAGGTCCTCCCAGCCCTTCACCATCACGTGGTTGTCCATCATTTGGTTCCTCTTTGTGAAAGTTCTTTCCATCTGTAAAAAGAGCAGGAACAGTGTGAGGTGCTGTCTGACCTCTACTAACTCCACACGGAGGAACTGCCCCACCAACAGCGTCCACAGTACACAGCCAGTTACCACAAGTCCCGCATGCCTCCCATGCTCCTGCATCTCTTTGTACTAACGGCCTGCTGGGTCCAGAATTCATTGTAATATCTACTCAGACTTCATAGGACCATACTGCTAATTTAGGGCCTTTTCGGGAAGTTAACAGGCAACAGTTCAGTTTTGCGCCAGGATACAGCTGCTCAGGACACCTTCTGGACTATAGGCCAGTGTTAGAGAGCTCTTAGTCACCATTTAAGGCATTTTCCCGTCACCTACCTCAGGTCCTCCAGTAAGCTCGGGCAAAGGCGCCTGTCTCTGGCTCTGAGGGATAATGACCCCAAGGTCAGCTCTAGATCAGCTCCGTCTCATATCAGGTCTCTGGCTGTGCTGCAGCTGTTCCTGGAGGTCCCAGGCTGAGTAGTGAAGGACTCTTTCTCCTGAAGGATCTACCCTGTATTCGCTGCTGCTTTGTAGGTGGTGAGATTCTCCAGTTTTCTGCTGCTGGCCCTGTTCAGTTTAAACGTGGTAGAATGGAGAAGCTCTCCAACACCCTCCTGGATAGACTGACATACCGATTTGCGTATTTCTGTCCGTCCACATGGCAAAGCCCGTGGCTAGGAAGGCCATTTTGAACAGTCAGCCCTCTATACCACACCGTCCTTTGTCACTTCTGGGTTATTTGAGCCACACCATCTCCCGCAGTTCTTCTGTTACAGTGTTTTCTGGGCCTCGCAGGTGGGCCTTCCCCGCAGGTGAGGTGTGAATCGTGTCCACAGGTGATGTGGGTTTCCCAACTCTAGCCTTCCCAGGAACCTTCTTGCATCCAAAAGCTGCTACAGGATGTCTGGGGTTTCTTGTTTGAATCAGGAAACTGCATCAGGGCCTTCCACACTTTCCCTCGCCCCCTGGAGCCGTCCGTGTGCCACCAAGTCCTCTCTCTTTATCAGAGGCACAGGGTTGCCTGGCATCATGGCAGTGGAGTCAAACAAAGTTGCTTCCAAGTCCCAGCTCCCATTTAACTTGCCTTAGTCTTCTCATCTGTGGAATGGCCCTGCTTTGTCAGGTGAGGATTTATGAGATCACATGTGCGAGTGGCTAGCCTCCAGTGTGGTTATACTGAGCGGATTTCAAGTAATGCTGCAAAACAAAATATGCATTAATTATGGAGTGAAAAAGTCATTTGGTAAGCTTTCATTCAAGCCACAGTTTAAACAAATTGTCATTTTTAAGTTGAGTGACACTTGCAGAGCCTCCAGTGTGGCAGCTGGGGAGACCGCAGCCTTTTCCTTTGTGCTGGTCCTGTAGTTGCCTGAGGCGGCTGCCTGCCACCTAACACAGCACCTCTGACACTTCTGTGTCTTCCCTTTGGTGGGTCCCTAGCAGAGCTCACAAACTGGGTTGAGGTGGAGCGAACGGGCAGGGAGATCCCTGCCCCTGTGTTCTCAGTGTGTTCACTGGGCACAGAAGGGCAGCAGGTCATCTGCTTCTCTCTAGTCCTCCATCCCCACGGGAAGGGTGCCTAGATTGGATCCACCAGCACTGAGAGAGGAGGGGTCCTTGCCCCACCAGCCCCTCACACCTGTGTCACCATCCCCAGAAAGAGTGTACTGACAAGCGCGCACTTCGTTCCAGGGAGAGTGTAGCAGGAGCAGCAGAGCCACAGCTATCTCCCAGCCACAGCCCAGCTGTCTCTGAGTGTCCTTGGAAAGCCAGCATTCTGCAGGACCCTTAGTCATGTACGTCTATTTTAAACCCAGACTTCCCAGAATTCTCTTGATAGTAACAATCAGACCTTGGTGGTTAGATCCCCAGAATATTTTATATAATAACAACCAGACCCTGGTCATCCTGAAAATGCATCTGTCACGTGTGTGCTGTCTGCCTAAGTCTACTCTGCAGCTCAGTCCACACGTGTACAGGCTTGTTCACCGCCACGGGGCATCGACTCACATCCTTTTTTTACTTTAGTAGTTAAAGTGACACGTTTTAATAATTTTTCCATTTTCATGAAAATCTACAAATCATAATCACTTGTAGATATTTTTTTCTATAGAACATTAGTTATTACAATGTGGTAATAATTAACCACACCAAATGCCTGTGTATTGCCTTTCCCTTCACTAAATTTAAAAATGACAGTTTTTTCAGATTGTGGCTTGAATGAAAGCTTACCAGTTAGTTTTTCATTCAATAATGTTTGCATATTTTGTTTTGCAGCATTACCTGAGATCCCCTCAGCATAACCACATTTTCCCACTCCCTCCCTGCCTGTCTGATTTCCACTAATCTACTTTCTTCTCCTTTCTTGCCCCCAGAGCTTTGTCTTTGGGGCAAATGCAGCTCTTTTGGTTTCCTGTGGGTGGTGACTGTGACAAGTGCTTTCCTCACAAGTATTACTCATTTTATAGGCTCGTCTGTTTTTTAGCTACCCTGTGGTGGATTCAGTTCCAGGCTTGAAGGGTGTTTGAGGACCAACAGAGGTCTGAAGCATTCCATGAGTCTTAACCATTTCAGGCCAGGAAGTCTGGTCGTCTTTATGATTGT
The DNA here is from genome assembly GCF_000299155.1 of Elephantulus edwardii. Classification (NCBI taxonomy): domain Eukaryota; kingdom Metazoa; phylum Chordata; class Mammalia; order Macroscelidea; family Macroscelididae; genus Elephantulus; species Elephantulus edwardii. Next base: position 10,992,061 of record NW_006399836.1, read on the forward strand.
GGATGTTGTTACTCATTCACCTCGGTCTGTCAGGAACCTTCCGTGATTCTGACAGAGTGGTCACAGTGGCTGCCTGGTACCCTCTAGTTCTGCTGGTCTCAAGGAAGTGAATCTGGTTGATGGTTATTTGACTCTGGAGAGAACTGGTCTTGTGTTTATCATTCCCCACCTAGGCAAGTTTAGAGCCCTGATAAACACTGCACTATTTAAAAAAAATTAATAATAATAATACTAGGACAGTTTTCGATGAAATGGAGCTAAAGAAAGAAACAGGACAGAATGGAGTCCTAGAAAGTGCCAGAGTGGAGAATTGCCAGGTTTGGGGCACCTGATGGCCACTAGAGGGCGCTAGAGAATAAAACACCAGAGGAGGCCGTGTCTGACCACGGTGGGTCAGTGCTCACCACACTGGAGTCAAGGATGACAAAACAGGAGCCATCAGTGGGGCCGAGACCGGTGACATGAGGCTTCTGCCGATGCCATGTGGGCTGTGCCCGGCCTGGCTTCCCCAGGTGGCCCGTGGGTAGGGGGGCCGAGACCGGTGACATGAGGCTTCTGCCGATGCCATGTGGGCAGTGCCCGGCCTGGCTTCCCCAGGTGGCCCGTGGGTAGGGCCGACCTCGGGCGGGTGTATTTGTGTAAAGTGCCGCTGTGACTTTGTAGTTAACTCTGGAAGACAAGCCTGTGGTTTATCTTATTGTTTATACAATTTGTTAGGTGCCAGGCCAGAGCCTGGGAGGGGTCAGCCAGGGTGCTGCCAACTGTGGGCCTCATTTTATGTCCCCGGAGGGACCCTGAGCGAGTGACTCAGAGGTCAGGGGTGCTGTCTTTCCATCTGCTTCGGCCCATAAACAGGAGGGTGACGGGGGGGGGACCTGCACTGCCCCTTCCCCCTCCCCACGTGTCACTGGGTTTCTGCATCCATTCACAGCCTGCAGCTAAAGTGGCTCTCGTGGGGGTGGGGCCTGAGTGGACGTGAGTGACCCCTGTGCAGGGCTGGGCGGGTGCAGCACTTCCTGCGGGCAGGACCTGCTCTGAAGCCAAATCCCCTCACTCCGAGGGGTGAGCTCTGGGTTCGGCTTGGCCATGGCACCCCTGGGTTTACGTGCACGTGCCCGCTGGATGAGTTTCTCCTGCTGTCGTCAGAGACACAGTCAGCAGTGAGCAAGTCCACCGTGTGCAGCTGAGCTGGCCTCTGGGGATAGTCGCTCGTGGAGGCTCCGGCAGGGACAGGCATGGGGGCTGGTTTCCTGGACTGCAGACCCACCCAGGTGGGGAGCAGAATGACCAGCAGCAGATCCTGGGCCGGCTGGTGGTGCTGGGTCAGAGCTCTCAGCTACGGACAGGTGACTCCATCCTGAGCAGGTGCCTCTCATCTGCAGAGGATGGTGGGGTGAGCTCTACAGTCATAGGGTCGTCCGGGGCCGGTGGTAGATGTGGACCACCAGGCCTTACTTTCGAGCTTGTTGACCACAGACACTATTAGGAACACACGACGTGGTGAGAGTGTGCAGTTTACTACGTGGCAGGTCTGGGGTTTGAGGCCACCAGCCGCTCCTTGAGGGAAGGATGAGGCCTCTGTAAGGATCCCAGTCTCGGAGCCTTGTGGACAGTTCTGCTGTCCTCCAGGAGGGCGGTGCTTAAGGTGGTCACTCTCTTCCTATCATGGCTGAGGGCCCTGAGACTCAGGTGATGGGACCAGCCAAGGCCCTGGCTAGTGGGCAGCAAAGCCCTGTCCATCTCTGGCCTCCCGGAGCCGAGCCGCCCAGGCCTGCAGCTGCTCAGGTTATTTTCATCTCGTGTCAGTGCAGCCAAACCGCCAGCCCTGAGTCAGCGGTGCCGCCTGCGGGAGGGACTGTAGGAGCCAGAGTGGAAGAAGTGCTGCTGAGGGAGAACTCCGGGCCCAGGCCCCGCTCCCAGAGAAGCGCCCTTCTGGCCCCACCATGGCTTAGCGCCACTAGCCGGCCCCACAGAGCCTCAAAAGAGCCCTTTTGAGAGTGACTCTGCCCCCACCCCTGGTCTCTTTTCACCCAGGTGTCTGCTGTGCCCACCGTGCTGGCCATCAAGAATGGAGATGTGGTGGACAAGTTTGTGGGCATTAAAGACGAGGACCAGCTGGAGGCCTTCCTGAAGAAGCTGATTGGCTGACAAGCAGGGAAGTGCCCTGAGCGCCCTCACGCCCATGGGACCTCGTGGGCCTGGGGAGGGACCCTGACACACACCCCCAGCCCTGGCTGATTCCCCCCTCAGCCCTCTTCCTGCCCTGCAGTCTCTACTGGGGAGAGGCAGGCCTCCAGGCATGAGAGCTGAAAGCACTGACCTGGGACAGCCTCCTTCCTGCCCACCCTCTCTCCTCAGGGCTCGGGTGGTCCTCCCTAGAGGCCAGGAGCCAACCTACACGTGGGCAAAGCTAGCCAGTGACCCCTGGACCCACAGCACCACCGTCCTCATCTCCTTGGTCCCTCAGATCTGACCCCATTCTGGCTCACCTGCCTCTTCCCAGCTTTGTAAATGGAGAAGAACAAGAAATGCAGACCCGTGCATTTTGTAGGTCTGTAATAGAGAACTTTAGGATCCTCTCTGCCTTCTGCTGTGAGGAACAGACCCTGGGCCCTGCTCCAAAATGACCTGGTCACCAGCA